>NC_053391.1:15217417-15547710 GCF_905171765.1 Bufo bufo
AGAATTCCAGAAGTAACGACATCTTTTCCATATTTATGAGTCAGGCGGAGCGATCGGCTAAAAAGAGCTCCTCTGTCTCTGGAGGACCCACAATGTCCATGTACAGACAGCCCCTGAGGAGGTGCTGCAGAGGATGGGAGTGGTAGTGGCCCTGATGACATGTTATTTCGCAGTGCACTCCCTCAGGCCATTGCTCCCTGGGGATCTGTGCAATGCAAAAGGACTCAGGCCAGAAGTAAACTTATAAAAGTCTCTCCTTACTCGGTGCAAAATATATCTCTTAGCACATCCAGCAGTAGTTTGTACAAAGTGAAATTCCTATCCCCAGATGATGAGGTATGGTGGCTGGCAAATGGGCAGTTAATGGCACCTCAGGTGTGCTATCTTGCTGGTGACTCTCTCTTGAACTTCTGGATAACAGCTGTGTGCTGGTACATGTGGCTATGGGTGTCCACTGTGTAATGCAGGCTTTGAGTTGGTTTGGCCTGGATACAATCTAGGTGATGGGTGTCTGAGCCATAGTCCCTCACCTGCAGCAGGATCTGTAAAGCTGTTGCTTGCTTTTCACTCTGCTGACTGTATCCACTGTAGCTCTGACAGGATAGAAGTAAACTTGGTTCTGTTATCTCTCTGGAGTAGTGGTCTTCCAGGAGAGTGGGATCAAGAACTGGTCCCTAAAACCCCTGGAGACTAGAACTCCCCCTCCTGGCAGAAATCAGGACCAGCCCAGTCCTACCAAAAGTGGAGTAACAGGGTGGTTAACCCTGTCCCTGCCAACTATACCATGTCATGCTCGGTGTACATTACATAAGATAACAATAGGAACAAACCAAAATATTTGCAAATACCCACAGGTATGGGGTACTGCACATGCATTACATGAACTGCTCATTGATTTCAATGGGCAGCATGTGCGGCGACCCCCTGAGGAGCCGGTGTAGTGGATAGGCGTGGTAGTGGCCCTGATGAAGTGTTAGTGTACTTCCTCAGGTCGCTGCTCCCTGGGGATCAGTGCAGTACTAAAAGAGTAACAATGTAACAAAGTCTTTTTTATTAAGTGCAACATAGAACTTAAATACACTCAGTAGCAGCAGGCTTTAAGTGCAAATCCTCTCTGGCACCAGTTAGGATATGGAGGCAGGTTGGTTGGTGGCAATTCCCTACTTAGGTAATAATGGCCTAGTGGGTGGTTTGCGCTGTAATCCCGCACGTTCAAGCTGCTGTCTGGAACTTCAATGCTTCACTTGAGGACAATTGGAGTAGGAGAATCTGTAACAGGAGCAGGAGCTCTGCTGGTTGCTTCCTCTCCTCTCTGTGTCTGAAGAGGAACTCCCCCTCTTGGCGGGAAGCAGCTCCAGCCCACTACCTGAGGAAGTACACTAACACTTCATCAGGGCCACTACCACGCCTATCCACTACACAGGGGGTCGCCGCACATGCTGCCCATTGAAATAGTTCATGTAATGCATGTGCAGTACCCCATACCTGTGGGTATTTGCAAATATTTTGGTTTGTTTCTATTGTTATCTTATGTAATGTACACCGAGCATGACATGGTATAGTTGGCAGGGACAGGGTTAACCACCCTGTTACTCCACTTTTGGTAGGACTGGGCTGGTCCTGCTTTCTGCCAGGAGGGGGAGTTCTAGTCTCCAGGGGTTCCTTGCCAACCATTCTTTGCTGGGAACTATGGCCAGGAGCAAAAAACAGAATGCACAGTGCACAAGATTATACAATTGGTAGGACCCCCAGGTCTGGAGTACTACACATGCAATGCTGCTTTCGTCCTGTGGTGGCACTGCAGGGAAACTAAGCACTTGTTGCCAGTTTCCTCTACGGATTGCAGCTGATCGCTGGGGATCACAGCAGTGGGAAGTCATGGGATCGGCTTATTTTAGGGAGACGCTACTAGCAAAATGGGATGTCTACAGCAAATTACCCCCATTAACTCTGGAAACGATTTCTTGGGCTTTCACATTGGAAGAGCTGACATTTAAAGGATTCCATCAGTAATGACATTACAGCCTCGTCCTCAAACGTCTCCTTTCTTTTAAATTGCAGATTTTTTTTCAATGCAGGATTTTAAGGTGATTAAAAAACACGTAAAGGACGAAGACGCTGCCAAAAATCCTTCAATCCCAGGGAAATTGTGAAGGAAGAAAGGTTAATGAAATTGCCCATTTTGCTGATCAATATTCCAGATATGAACTTTGAAATGAGGTTGCGGGGGAGGGCACGGCTGCACTAGGCATCGACTGCCAGTTGTTAGGGCCAGCAGCAGGTTGGCACCTTCGTGGGCGGTGACCCGCTGAGTGCCCTGTCAGAATCTTAAAATGGAACTTTGATTCTTTGTGAAGCGAGACGTAGCGGTTGCCAGAGCAACGGAAAGGAGAATAGCCAAACGTTGCTTCTTCCACCTTGCTGGGAAACTGCTAACGAGTGATACATTTTAATTGGAGGAAAATGTGGCATTAAACGCCGTCTTGCGTAATGATGCCGCGCTATATGGGAACGCATTACTCTGCTATTTATACCGCGTGGCGGTGCGGGGACAACGGATCAGCAGCTGTTGGGTAAGCTCGCTCTTCGTGGCGAGGGGGGGGGGCTCCTTACCATTAGGGTTAGGATGTGTTTAGGTCATGCATGCAGTCAGCAGAATGAAATATGTCTGGAAACCATCAACAAGTTGGCGAGACATTGATGGATCCTATTATTGTTTAATTGCAATAAGCTCATATGGACTATGCTTCTTAACCCTTTCACTACCAGAGGTTTTTTGGTGTTTTTTTTAACGTTTTAATTTTTTTCTTCCCTATCTTCCTTGAGCCGTAACTTTTTTAGATTTCCGTTCACTTAGCTTTATCAGGGCTTATTTTTTGCGGGACAAGTTGTACTTTCTAATACCACCATTAAAGGGTTTCTGTCACTAGAATTTCCACTATTAAACTGGCTGACATTAGCGATGTGCTAAGGTTATGCTATTCTTGTGATTATTCATGTCCCCGTTACAGCAGAATTCGTACTTTTATAATATGCAAATTAGCCTCTAGTAGCGGGGGGGGGGGGGGGAAGGGGGGATGCTCCTGTTCCTCGAGGCTCCGTTCTCCCACCTCATTACACGCCCTCCAGGTCTTGATTGGCATCCTCCTGCCGCCCCTGTGCGCAGGGGGAATTCTCGCGCTGCTCAGTATTCAGCGCAGGCGCGGTGGAATTAGAAAAAATGGGGTGGAATTGAAGAAAAAATGCAATTCCTCCAACCTTTTTACGGGATTTGTTCATTTTACGGCGTTTCATTTGCGTCAAAATTGAACCATGCCCCTCATTCTCTGGGTCAGTACGATTACAACGATACCCCATATGTATACTTTTTTATGTCTAAATAGTGTAAAAATTAATTTAAAGGATATGGACATCTTTATAAAAAAAAAAAATACATTTTACACTAATTTATTTATTTTGGTTCTATTTATCTATCTTCTCCAATTGGTTCTATTCATCTATCTTTTTTCGTTTTTGTTCTACAGCCGACATGTGCTTCCTATGCACAGCAAGCTTAGTGAGTTTACAGAGAATCCGTCATCTGATGGATTTCTGTAACTCCTCCGGTGTGCACACAGGAGCGCACTGTCTCCCTCTCCCAGGTGGGCGCTGTATATGGCAGCGTCAGGTGGGCGCAGTGTATGGCAGCGTCAGGCGGGCGCAGTGTATGGCAGCGTCAGGTGGGCGCAGTGTATGGCAGCGTCAGGCGGGCGCAGTGTATGGCAGCGTTAGGCGGGCACAGTGTATGGCAGCGTCAGGCGGGCGCAGTGTATGGCAGCGTTAGGCGGGCACAGTGTATGGCAGCGTCAGGCGGGCACAGTGTATGGCAGCGTCAGGCAGGAGCAGTGTATGGCAGCGTCAGGCGGGCGCAGTGTATGGCAGCGTCAGGTGAGAGCAGTGTATGGCAGTGTCAGGTGGGCGCTGTGTATGGCAGTGTCAGGTGGGCGCTGTGTATGGCAGCATTAGGTGGGCCCTGTGTATGGCAGCGTTAGGCGGGCGCTGTATATGGCAGCGTCAGGTGGGCGCAGTGTATGGCAGCGTCAGGCGGGAGCAGTGTATGGCAGTGTCAGGTGGGCGCTGTGTATTTCAGCGTCAGTTGGGCGCTGTGTATGGCAGGGTCAGAGGTCCCTGTGTATGGCAGGGTCAGGTGGACGCTGTGTATGGCAGGGTCAGGTGGGCGCAGTGTATGGCAGCGTCAGGCGGGAGCAGTGTATGGCAGTGTCAGGTGGGCGCTGTGTATTTTAGCGTCAGGTGGGCGCTGTGTATGGCAGGGTCAGGTGGACGCTGTGTATGGCAGGGTCAGGTGGACGCTGTGTATGGCAGGGTCAGGTGGTCCCTGTGTATGGCAGTGTCAGGTGGTCCCTGTGTATGGCAGTGTCAGGTGGGCGCTGTGTATGGCAGGGTCAGGTGGTCCCTGTGTATGGCAGCGTCAGGTGGGCGCAGTGTATGGCAGCGTTAGGCGGGCGCAGTGTATGGCAGCGTCAGGCGGGAGCAGTGTATGGCAGTGTCAGGTGGGCGCTGTGTATTTTAGCGTCAGGTGGGCGCTGTGTATGGCAGGGTCAGGTGGACGCTGTGTATGGCAGGGTCAGGTGGACGCTGTGTATGGCAGGGTCAGGTGGTCCCTGTGTATGGCAGTGTCAGGTGGGCGCTGTGTATGGCAGGGTCAGGTGGTCCCTGTGTATGGCAGCGTCAGGTGGGCGCAGTGTATGGCAGCGTTAGGCGGGCGCAGTGTATGGCAGCGTCAGGCGGGAGCAGTGTATGGCAGCGTCAGGTGGGCGCTGTGTATTTTAGCGTCAGGTGGGCGCTGTGTATGGCAGGGTCAGGTGGTCCCTGTGTATGGCAGCATCAGGTGGGCGCAGTGTATGGCAGCAGTGGTTTTATATTTAGTGTATGATGTTGGATAAATGTAAAATTGTCTACATTTATTTCTGCATGGGAGACTAGCAATGGTTTCCTGCAGAAACGCTATGTGGGCTGCATTATATATGTGAATTGCCGCAAAGTTTGAAAAAATACTGCTCAAAATTGTTAAGAGGAGTATTTTTACTCTTCTGGAAAAAATGTAGTGCAACCTCTGCTGTCAGCTGTAACATACAGCTGACAGTCTGCTTCAAACTGCAGACCGCATAACCCCTTCCATGCCATGGTCCTTAGGGACCTCTGTATGGAAGGGGCTAACCATTGGGCCGCTGCTCTGCTGTGGCAGCGGCCCGATGCCATCCCTCTCCCCCCCTTGCTACACCGTGTAGGATGGCCGTCCTCACCTCCATACAAGCCGTCACCCCCCTCCCCTTCAGGATGGCAACAAGCCCCCCTCCCTTCAGGATGGCCGGCATTGCAAAAAGCCCCCCCACACCCGCCCCCTTACTTCAGGATGGCGGGCAAGGCAACAAGCCCCCCCCGCCCCCCCTCCCTTCATAATGGCCAGCAACGCAACAAGCCCCCCTCGCTCCCCCTCAAGTCAAGGTTTGCAGAGTAGCAGCGGGGCAGAGTGTTAGCTGTAACATACAGCTGACAATCTGCTTGAAACGGCCGACATCGGTGCTGGCATCAATGTCGGCCGTCGTCCTTAGGGACTGCTGCATGGAGGGGATAACCATCGGGCCGCTGCTCTGCTGGGGCAGCAGTGGCCCGATGGTTGAAGGATAAACTAAGGGAGGGAGCTTCCTCCCACATCGGGCCGCTGCTCTGCTGTGGCAGCGTCCCGGTGGTTACCATGGCATCCGGATTGACATGGTATAGGCTTACTGTGAATGACAAAACACTGCAGTACACTATACAGTGTACTGCAGTGTATTGTAGAGGCATCAGATCCACTGGATCTTCAAGAACCAAGTGGGTCTGAGTCAGGAAAGTGTGGAAAAAAAAGCAAAAAAAAAATCTAACTTCTTCCTATATCCACACATATAATTGGTTAAAAATGTAAAAAATAAAAAAGCACTAAACTTGTTTGGTATTGCCACGTCCGTAACGACCTGATCTATAAAAGGATCACATACTTTTACCGCACAGTGAATGCCATAAAAAAAAAGGAAAAACTATGATGGAATTGCAATTTTCTGAAGGCAATATAGGTACACGCCTGTTCCGGAAGGACACAGCCACTAATAGCCTCCTACGTTGGGACAGCTGCCATCCGGTAGTGCAGCGTTCCACTACCCTCGTGGGTACTGCAAAGTTGTTGTATTATGCTTTTTATGCTTTAATAGCCTGTCTTATGCTGCAATGCATTTTTGTGCATAATCCCTGCTAACAGGTGTATTAGATCGCATTACACTGAGCTACCACTAGGGGGAGATAATACCTCCCATATATATAGTCAAGCTCAGGCCTAGCCAGTTCAGTCTAGTTCCAGAGTGCAGTCTAGCAGTGTGTAGTGTGTGCAGTCTGCAATCTTGAGCTCTCAGACAGTTTTCAGCCCAGAGCTGAAGTGCTTTACTTACTCAGAAAATACTAAAGAAAGAGACCTCCAAAGGGTTATGGCCATTTTCTACCTTTGGATTCCACCGTGAAGGATTCACCAGCCTCTGGCAACTTCACAAGCCTGCACTGGGATCACCAGGACCAGAAGTCCTCTACCAGTAAGGCTACAAATTCATTGCATTTAATAGCTAGAGAGGGACATTTACACCTGTCAGCAGAGGACCTGCAGCAGTGTTATCTCTGTACCAAGAGACTGTTTAATACTTTGGATGTGTTGTTATCAGAAGTCATCTTCAGTAAAGTTCCACCCTGGATTTCATCCTTCTTGTCTTAGTCTCAAGTTCCTCAATTAACACTACGGTAAATGGTTGTACCTCCATGCAAAAGGTACTGGCGTCACGACTACAAGGGACCTTGCCATAGGCACATTAATACAGACCACCAAGGGCACCTCGAACCACCATCTTGCCCGTGTCCCTTTCACCAGAGTGTGCCCCAGAGAATCCTTGTGCCGTTCTCCTCTTCACTTATGCGAGCCTGCCCAGGGACGATGTAACCATGAGTAACCAGAACTGTATTTACCTCGGCCCACCTAATGCTCACACCGTGACCTCACGCATAATTCCCTTGCTAGGTCTGGCATACCGCAGTAGCTCTGAAAAAAGGTATTCCCAAAGGGCAGTACTTGAGACCACGCAGAAACTGCTCTAGGATGGCAGATTATCGGTTGGCGGCTAGGGACCTTCAGAGTAGGTTTACAGACAGGCGATATCCACGACAGGTCTTGACGAACGCATACCAGCATTCACTTGCAGTAAACCGCGATACATTGCTGGTACCACGTTCCAGAGGTAGCGACGATAACCAAGTCCGGGTAACCATGAGTAACCAGAACTGTATTTACCTCGGCCCACCTATAGCTCACACCGTGACCTCACGCATAATTCCCCTGCTAGGTCTGGCATAACGCATAAAATAAATTGGCGCCACAAACAGGATTTCTGATAAATTTCTATGTGCCTTTAATGAACTGGGCTTGTGCATTGTTGTATTTTTGTGCACTGCAATAATTGAAATTGGCGCTGCGTGAACAGGACTTGCAAAACCCTGCTTCATTGTGGATTGCCTATTGTGAATGAGCCCCAACTGTTTATTGCTTTTATTGGGCCAAGGAACTGTTCAAAATGCTTAAAGACTGTCTGCATGTTTTGCGATATTCTTCTACTACAAAACCGCATCGTTAAAACAGCGAAATTGTGGATTTTTGAAAAGTCAGTAGCGCTGCTTGCTGTATTTGAGTGGACTGTTTTGTACTTAAAAAAGCCGCCTAACGGACTTGTAGTTGTTTGCTGCGCCATCACAGAGCAGCCTGGCGGGAAAATTCAAGTTACACCCCGTTCCAGTGCAGAGAAAGTTAGCGCACCGCCCCATATGTGAAGCAATTATTCAAAGTGCCGCCTACCAGTCCTGTAAACGGTCCGGGGAGGCCGAGCTGTATGTAAAGTGTGGCACCGCCCCTTCTGCTGTGGAATTGCATTGAAGAGACGCCGCGCACGGGACTTGTGCGTGACGTACTCTCGCGCATCGCAAGATTTGGTGCGGACAAGAGAAAAGGAGGATCGAGACTGCCAGCCATCCTCCACGGGGAAACAAGCAAGTAGAAGCTTCGATTTTAGTCCTCAGCCTGTAAAGAACCCACTATCAGCCATAAGGAGACATTTAACAAAAATCTTCCCCTGCAATAGGAACCGATCGCTTCTTAAAGGGCCATACACCCGCAACAGTTGTCCATAGCAACCCTATTCAAAAAGTGCACAAAGTCAGATTTCGCCTGCAGCATTTAAATACACTGTCATTGCCATGTCCGTTCAGGAGGAAGCCGCGCAGCCTGACCTCAGCGGATCCCCTGCAGCAGCCAGCATGATGCCACTAACCATGCCCTACTACTTTGGGGCCCCTTGGTTCCCTTGATATTCTGTGGAAACTCATACCCTAAGGGATTTTAAAGAGAAAATGTGTGCCTTGTTCAGATTGTACCCTGTCTCCACAGAGCAGCAAATGGAAATACTCCTAGCCCAATTAGAGGGAGCAGCACTCCGGGAGGTGAAGTCCTGGCCTAGCTCTGAAAGATGAACCCTGGGACAGATCTTCGAGAGACTCTACACCACCTTTGAACCCAAGACCATGTCAGAAGTCAAAATGAGGTTCTTCAGCACGAAACAACGAACCGGTGAGTCCCTCAGAGACTTTGCATTGTCTTTACAAGAAGCCCTTAGAGCTGTGGTTCAGGTAGACCCCCGTGAGGCAGAGAACCAAGACAAAACTTTAAAGGAACAATTCATTGAAGGTGTTAGCACTGACAATCTAAAAAGCCAGTTGAGAATGTTAGCTGCACAACACCCAAGTGTCACATTCCTAGACTTTAAAGAGCTAGCGATTAGCATTCTGGGAAAGAGTCCGCAGCCAGAGCCTGCTAAAATCGCTGAAACTCTTGTCCATACGCCTGCTACCCCTTCCAAATGTTGTCCGGTAGCCAGTCAGGCAGCTCGAACTCCAGTCCCTGATGCCATAGCAGCCTGGACAGAACAGGTTAACTTTTTGACAAAAAGCCTGGAGAAGGTGTGTCAGAAATTAGAACAGTGGGAGAAGCCTTTATTATTGGAGGATAAGAGACCTCCTGACTACAAAGATATATATCCCAAAAGTCCTGGTGGGCGCCCAAATGACCGCTCCAACGCCCGCAGGCGACCTATTTGCACCTACTGTCATAAGATAGGACACACAGAAACAATGTGCTGGCGGTTAAAAGAGAAACCCTCGAGGCTGAGGACCGCCCCTCGAGAGGTAAACCAATAGATCCACAAGATCTCAACTGAGATATGTAGGATCCCGTCCAGAAGTAGCAATCCGAATGAACAGAATTCCTTTTGTCGCCCTACTGGACACCGGATCACAGGTCCCTACCATCCTACGGCCTGCATTTGACAAATACTGGGACCAGAGCCAACTTACACAACCACCACCGGATCTTACAGCCAGCAACGGAAAACCCGTGCCAATACATGGTTATTGGGAACCTACTCTGCAAGTAGGAGAAACCACCCTACCTAGACAAGGTGTTATTGTTGTATAAGACGGAGACAGGTGGCTCTGCAGTGATCCTAAGAATGAATGTCCTTAGGAATTGTTACACCGAAATGCTTGAGGCATTACGCCAATCTATGCCTACTGCTTCACCTGCCTCCAAAAGGGACATACAACAGACCATCCGTGTGCTAAGAGCACAACAGAGATTCGCCAATGAGAAAGGAGAAATCTGCTGTGTCTGCATCCGAGGTAACCAGCCTGTGATCCTTAAACCAAATACCGAGACACTCATATGGTGCCGTGCCACCCTGGGAATTCAAGGTCAAGACTACCTAGCCATGGTAGAGCCCTTAACACTAGACGACCATCCCTTGGTCAGAGCTGCAAGGAGTTTAGTGACTGTTTCCCAAGGTAAAGTGCCTGTCGGTCTCATAAACCTGAATGATCACCACATTACCCTCACTAAACATTATCCTGTTGCTCAGTTATTGCAAGTCTCTTTCCAGGATATTATCAGCGTGCCTACAAGTAAAATAGGACAATCTGCGCAGAGCTCCTGTACTCCAGAACATGCTCCGCCTGCATCATGGTGGGAAGAACTTAACGTGGGAGATAGCTCTACACCCAAAAACCAAATTGAAGGAGTCTTGAACATCGTGAAGGAACATCATGAAGCCTTCAGTAAGCACTCTACGGATTATGGGTAAGTCTGTGGGATCAAACACACTATCTCTACCGGTCCTCACCCCCCAATAAAAGAAAGGTACCGGCCTATACCACCAACGATGTACCAATCTGTGAAACAAATGATCCGAGAGATCAAGGATTCCAATATCATCCAAGACAGCCATAGTCCATGGGCTGCACCCTTAGTTCTTGTCCGGAAAAAGAATGGCAATATCAAGTTCTGTGTAGATTACATAAAAATTAATCAAATCACCCACAAGGATGCCTATCCCTTACCCAGAATTGAAGAATCCCTGACAGCACTGGGATCATCAGCCTATTTCTCTACTCTTGATCTGACCAGTGGATACTGGCAAGTACCCATGGCTCCTGAAGATCAAGAGAAAACAGCTTTTACCACCCCCATGGGCCTATTCGAATTTAATTACATGCCCTTTGGACTTTGTACCAGGAACATTTTAACTAATGGAACGCTGTTTAGGCCATAGAAACTTTGAGACTGTCCTACTCTACCTGGACGATGTCATTATTTATTCCAAGTTCTACAAAGATCACTTGAAACACCTTGCAGAAGTCTTCCAAGTCCTCATTAAACATGGACTTAAGATCAAACCATCTAAGTGCTACCTGCTGAAGCCAGAAGTCAAGTACCTGGGACATGTTGTCAGTGCAGAAGGTATTAAACCAGATCCGGAAAAGTTAGCTGCAGTCCGGAATTGGCCTACTCCTACCACAGTAAAAGAGGTGAGAAGTTTCCTTAGTTTTGCAGGATACTACAGACACTTCATCCCTCACTTCGCACAGATTGCTGAGCCAATTCAGACTCCTAAGAGGACACCCAAAGAAGTATCAGAAGACGCAGATACCTGTTGAGTGGAATGAAGACAGGGAAATTGCCTTCCAGCTCCTGAAAAAGAAGCTGATCGAACCACCTGTCTTGGGATATCCAGATTACCAACAGCCCTTCCATCTCTACACTGATGCCAGCCAGAAAGGCCTGGGAGCTGTCCTGTCTCAAGTGCAAGAAGGTAAAGAGAGAGTAATTGCTTATGTTAGCAGATCCCTGAAAGGAGCTGAAAGGAATGACCGGAACTATAGCTGTTTCAAGTTAGAGTTCCTCGCACTTGTGTGCGCTGTCACCGAAAAATTTAAGGACTACCTTGCAGTAACTCTCTTCATAGTTTTCACTGATAACAACCCACTAGCGCATCTCAATACAGCCAAGCTAAGTGCGTTAGAACAAAGATGGGCCTCACGCCTTGCTAACTACAACTTCACTGTAAAATACTGAATGGGCAAGTCCAACAAGAATGCAGATGCCTTATCTTGCCTGCTTACCAAAGAAGATCCTACCTCACCCGTAGATGTCTGGGAAGAAGTGGAGATGCCTAATTTCTACAAAAACTTCGCCCAACAAAGCATCCTCTCCATCAAAAACAAAAGAGTCCTAAATCCCCATCTACAGAACAATCCAGAATCTCAAGTTGAGAAGGAGAGATGGATCAAATTTCAGTCAGAAAGTAGAGTAATCGGAGAACTACATGACTTCCTCACCAGTGGAAGAACACCTGAGAGAATCCGCAGAACAAATTCAGACCTAGAACTGTTGAAGCTGTGGAGACACCGGAAACAACTCTTTCTGCAGAAGGGCCTACTATTGAGAAGCCTGGATCCAGTTACCTATGACAGGGTATACCAAATCCTAATACCTCACCGGGATGCAAGCATCATTCTTGAGATGTACCATGACAAATCAGGACACTTTGGCGTGCAGAAGACAGAAGTTGCCGTCCGTAGACAATTCTATTGGATTGAAATGCGAGAAGACATTGAGAAGTGGTGTCGAGAGAGTTCCGCCTGTGCTATTGGAGGAGGTAAAAAGCATGACCAAAAAGCACCCTTACATTCTATTGTAAGCCAAAAACCGTTGTAGATCGTTGCAATTGACCACGTGAAGCTGGAACCAAGTCAATCAGGCTATACATACGCTATGACCATCATTGACCACTACACCAAATTCGTTGTAGCCGTACCTGTTAAGGACATGACCGCTAAAACAACTGCAGATGCCTTCTGGAAACATTTCCTGTTACCATACTGATGTCCAGAGAAACTCTTCAAAGAACTGTGTTCACTTCACAATTGCCAGAAAATCAGAACAACAGCTTATCATCCCCAAGGTAATGGACTTTGTGAAAAAATGAACCAGACCCTAATAGAAATGCTTAGAGCTGGGCCACCTGTTACCAGAAATGATTGGCCTACTATTCTACCTCAATTGATATATACCTATAATAATACCATTCACTGTTCCACGCGGTATACACCTTACTATCTCATGTTTGGCAAGGTAAACTACCTGCTGACCATACTTTGGACATACAAGTGCCCGATGCCATCAATCCATTGCCAAAAACTGATTGGGTGAGCGAACACCAAAGACGTCTAGCTGACGCACAAGAAATTGTTCACCACCGCATGGAACATGCTCACAAAAAGCAGCAAAAAGACTATGACCAATCTGCCAAAGCAGAGCCTCTTGAAATTGGTGATAATGTGTGGCTAAAGAACAATCATCGCACCAGCAAGTTGGACAGTAAGTGGGAAAGAGCGCCCTACATCATTTCAGCTATCCCTAATCCAGCAACTGACACCTATGAGATCACCATAGAAAACAAATCACCTCAAATAGTTAATCGCAATCGCTTGAAATTGTGTAACAAGGAGAAAGATACTCCAGGAGCAGGGGCGGATTAAGTACATGATAGGCCCGGGCTGTCTACCCAACTTGGGCCCCTCCCTCCATTTTAGTTTAGGGTTTTTTTGTATGAAGAGGCTGCGGTGCTTCATGAGCGCCACAGTCTCTTCCTAGGCCATATGACATCTTCAGACTAAAAAAAATACCCCAGATTACCCCAAATTGGGTCCTAAACTGAAAAAATTGGTCGCCAAATTTAAAATACATATAATTATAATAAAAAAGACATTGAGGAGAATACAGCACCACATACCTCTTACATCCAGTGACATCTCCTGTCATGTAGACCTTCTCTTTCCTCTTCTCCTCCATTTGACCCAGACCACCATGGCAAATTCTTTCAGCCACATCTCATCTCTACAGTTTGTAACACAGACACGTTAGATTTCTCAGTTTTTCCATCAACCTCCTCATCCTGGTTGTCCCCACAGTGTCATCCTGCTGCCACCCCCAATACTGTGCCCGTTGTGCTCCCCAATGCCCCAGGTACTATACTGCTGAAAAAATAGTAAAGTAGAACTGGATTTCCAAAAGAGCTGTCAAAAATGAATGGTGGAACCTGATTGGCTGCTATGGGCGACTAAGCCAGTTCTACTTTACACCAGCTTGATAAATTACCCCAAATGTTCCTATAGTGTCCACAACAGCTATAATGTCCCCTAGAGTGCCCCCAGTAATAATAACACCCTCTATTGTGCTCCAGGCAATAATCCCTGTATAGTGTCCCCAGAAATAATAGAATGGCCCCTACAGTGCCTCCCCAATAGCAACACCCCCATATAGTAATTTCAACCACACTGCTCCCACATAGTAATCCCCCCATAGTAATTTGCCCCAACACAGTAATTTCCCCTACATAGTAATTTGCCCACACTGTCCCCACATAGCAATTCCCCCACACTGTCCCCACATAGCAATTTCCCCCACACTGCCCCCACACAATAGTTTCCCCCACACTGCCCCCACATAGAAATTTGCCTGCACACTGCCCCATATAGTAATTTTCCCCCACATAGTAGTCCCTCCCATAATAATTTGCCCCCACACTGCCCCCACATAGTAATTTGCCCCCACACTGCCCCATATAGTAATTTGCCCCCACATAGTAGTCCCTCCCATAATAATTTTCCCCCACATAATAATTTGCCCCACACTGCCCCATATAGTAATTTGCCCCCACATAGTAGTCCCTCCCATAATAATTTGGCCCCACACAGCCCTTACATTCCCCCCCCCCCGATGTACTTGATGTTTCTTCACTAATATGTCGTCCTGTGTGTCCCCCCCCATGTCCCCCAAAGTAGGCACATGAAATTAAAAAATTAAAACAATTAAAAGCTAAATACTCACCTATGTCCAGGGCCAGGCGGGATGAGGCAGGCGTGCACACGTCACAGTGCTGCGTCCCGGCACAGGCGCACAATGACATCATCACGCCCGCGTGCGCCGGGATTTCACTACCGCATAGGCCTCAGGCCTACTAGGGCTGAAGCCTATGGCGGTGATCGGCGACGGGACAGGGAGCTATGCGCTCCCGTGCCCCGCCGTAGTATGTGAGCGTTCGGGTCGGCGTTGGGCCCCCCAGCGGTGCTGGGCCCGGGGCTTCCGACCCGAACGTCCCTATTGTAATCCGCCAATGTCCAGGAGGAATCCTTCCAGATGAAACTGTTACAGAGGAACATCAGCCACCAAGTCAAGTGCCTGAACTACCAGTTAAGTCTGTAGAGCCTATGCAAACTGTTGAAAAACTAAGGACGGAAGCAGATCCTCTAAAATGGTTCCTTACACCATGGTTAAACATTGCTGTGCCTGCTCCAGTCAGTACAGTGTCACATCAGCCAGAGGAACCACCTCAGGAAGAAGTTTCAGTAGTGCAAGAAGTTCCAGATGTACCAAGTCCCCTTGCGCCAGGTCAGAAGGTCAGAAGAAGGACCGCCACTTGGCAGATCCAGTCGGATTACAAAGGGACAACCACCTGCTCGTTATAGGGAATATATAGTGGAGAGACCTTCCAGATACCCCAGTTTAATGTGGGTTACAATTTTGCTGTTTGGTGAGACTACAGAGCCTGAGTAAGAGACTTCTTGACTCTGATTATTTGCCTTACTCCAAGGACTCTCTACAGTCTTCTTTGTTTTGTTGACGCAACGTTCAAGACTGTGCCCGGAGATAGACTCAAGCGCATCTGAGCCTCTGTGTTGTTCATCATCTTTACATTCCCCTATGCTAAGGGAACGTACTCATGCCCTGTGAGCCTCCTGATTTTCACCCATGTTCATTATTTCCCCATTATGGACTATCCTGGTTTATTATTGTTCCGCTGTGCCAGGTCAGCGCCCCTGTTCATCAGTCTCCAGAGGGAAAGAAACAACGCCCCCTTTTCACTTGTTTACCACCATTCTTGATGTTTGCCTGATATTTACAAATGTGCCTAACCGATTGCTTTTCAGATCTCAAGAAGAAGTATTGGGTTATGGTACTGTTCTTCATGCCTGCAGGATTGTTCTCTATTGTATTTTTCAGGAGACCTTCATCTTCGTGTCGAGGTCGACACATGTTAAACAAGGGGGGTATGCAGCATCCTACTAGCCTCGTGGTTACTACAAAGTTGTTGTATTATGCTTTTTATGCTTTAATAGCCTGTCTTATGCTGCAATGCATTTTTGTGCATAATCCCTGCTAACAGGTGTATTAGATCGCATTACACTGAGCCTACCACTAGGGGGAGATAATACCTCCCATATATATAGTCAAGCTCAGGCCTAGCCAGTTCAGTCTAGTTCCAGAGTGCAGTCTAGCAGTGTGTAGTGTGTTCAGTCTGCAATCTTGAGCTCTCAGCCAGTTTTCAGCCCAGAGCTGAAGTGCTTTACTTACTCAGAAAATACTAAAGATAGAGACCTCCAAAGGGTTATGGCCATTTTCTACCTTTGGATTCCACCGTGAAGGATTCACCAGCCTCTGGCAACTTCACAAGCCTGCACTGGGATCACCAGGACCAGAAGTCCTCTACCAGTAAGGCTACAAATTAATTGCATTTAATAGCTAGAGAGGGACATTTACACCTGTCAGCAGAGGACCTGCAGAAGTGTTATCTCTGTACCAAGAGACTGTTTAATACTTTGGATGTGTTGTTATCAGAAGTCATCTTCAGTAAAGTTCCACCCTGGATTTCATCCTTCTTGTCTTAGTCTCAAGTTCCTCAATTAACACTACGGTAAATGGTTGTACCTCCATGCAAAAGGTACTGGCGTCACGACTACAAGGGACCTTGCCATAGGCACATTATTACAGACCACCAAGGGCACCTCGAACCACCATCTTGCCCGTGCCCCTTACACCAGAGTGTGCCCCAGAGAATCCTTGTGCCGTTCTCCTCTTCACTTATACGAGCCTGCCCAGGGACGATGTAACCATGAGTAACCAGAACTGTATTTACCTCGGCCCACCTAATGCTCACACCGTGACCTCACGCATAATTCCCTTGCTAGGTCTGGCATACCGCAGTAGCTCTGAAAAAAGGTATTCCCAAAGGGCAGTACTTGAGACCACGCAGAAACTGCTCTAGGATGGCAGATTATCGGTTGGCGGCTAGGGACCTTCAGAGTAGGTTTACAGACAGGCGATATCCACGACAGGTCTTGACGAACGCATACCAGCATTCACTTGCAGTAAACCGCGATACATTGTTGGTACCACGTTCCAGAGGTAGCGACGATAACCAAGTCCGGATTATTGCCACATTTGATTAGGCTCAGAGAGATGTACGCGAGGTCCTCACCCGCTTTTGGGGCATTCTTAAATCGGACCCAGATGTGAGACACCTTGTAGGTGATGCCCCAAGTATTACCTTTCGCCGTGGCCACAGTTTAAGAGATCGTTTAGTACACAGCTTTTTACAACTCCCACAACCGGGGACGTGGCTCGATCGCCAACCTAAGGGCACGTTCCCCTGTAGCGGGTGTGTGCATGCGGTGCGATTGAGAGGGGGAACATTTTCTTCATCTTCATCAGTACCGTGACACAAAAAAGATTTGAAATTTGGTCATTCATAAATTGCAGGACCAGAGGGGTCATCTATCTGGCAACGTGTATGTGTGGCCTCCAGTATGTAGGGAAAACCATACGGGAGTTCCGACGGAGGATAGGGGAATGATATCCGTAATGATGCGGATACACCTATCGCACGTCACATCTCCATAAGCCACTCTGGTAACGTGGAGGCGATCAGATTTCAAGGTATCGAGGTTATTAGAAGAACTCCTAGAGGAGGGGACTTCGACACAAAACTGTTACAGACGGAGGCAGAATGGACGTTCAGGTTACGAACCCTACGTCCAGGAGGTCTGAATGAACACATCTCATATACCTGTTTTATATAAAGGTGATGTTTGGTTCTGCTGGACCTCACTTTGCACCCTATGACTAGAAGTCCCCACTGATTATCCTTCTTACGGGCTTCCTTTGCTCTGTACATTATCAGGATAGATGCATTGAAGATATACAGCAGCAGCTTCATTAATAGATACCAGTTTGTATACAGTACACTGTAGAGTGTAGTGCGTTATTCAGCTGCGTACACACATATTTATTTGTTTGTACACATTGAGGTAGGTCTCGCATACCCTCCCCTTTCATTTTAACGTATACCTAATAAACTTTGAAATTTTATTTCATTTACAACGTAAATCCAAAATATATATTTTTAAAAACAGACATATTTGTTATAGCTACGTCCGTAACAACCTGCTCTATAAAAATATCACATGAGCTAACCCGTCTGAAGAACGCCGTAAACATTTTTTTTTTATAAAACCGTGCCAAAAAGCCATTTTTCATCACCTTACAACACAAAAAGTGTTAGAACAAGCAATCAAAAAGTCATATGTGCCAAAATGGTACCAATCAAAGCGTCATCTCATCCCACAAAAAATGAGATCCTACCTAAGACAATCGCCCAAAAAACATAAAAAATATGGCTTTCAGAAAATGGAAACACAAAAACTAGATTTTTTTTTCAAAAATTCTTTATTGTGTAAATCCAAAATAAAATAAAATAAAAATAGACATATTAGGTATCGCCGCGTCGTTACGACCTGCTCTATAAAAATATCACATTATCTACTCTGTCGGGTGAACATTGTAAAAGACAAAAAATAAAACTGTGCCAGAACAGCCATTTTTTGGTTACCTTGCCTCACAAAAAGTGTAATATATATACAGTATATATACACACAGGCAGCGCACAGGTACTTCTAGCAAAAGATTTATATACTGCAGGAATAACCCTAATATATAATTATATATATATAACAATGGCAGCACATCAGGCCAAATATCAATATGGCGGTGCAGGCTAATGGATCCGGCAACAAATCCAGGACAATATAAGAATTTAAAAAAATGGCAGCACTCTCAAAAAAATGAGTGAAAAGAAAAACTCTTTATTCCCCCCTGTGGTCGCAACTAGGGATGAGCGAACTTGTGTTTTAAGTTTGGCTACAAGGTTAAGGTTATGTAATTCCGTTATGGGGCCGCAAAAGATGCGGACAGCACACCGTGTGCTGTCCGCATCCGCACTTCCGTTCCGCGGCCCCGCCAAAAAAATAGAGCATGCCCTATTCTTGTCCGCAGCCACGGACAAGAATAGGCATTTCTATCATAGTGCCGGCCATGTGCGGTCCGCAAAATGCGTAACGCACATGTCCGGTGTCCGTGTTTTGCGGATGCGCAATTTGCGGACCGCAAAACAGTTGCGGACGTGTAAATGCACCCTTATGGTCCGTGGTAGCGGAATCCATAACAGAATTCTTAGTTAACCTGAGCCTTGTACGCCAAACTTGAAACACAAGTTCACTCAATACTAGTAGCAATGATTTAGCTCATAGGTTGAAAAGAGACTCTGTGAATGAGCTGAAAACATTGCGACCACAGGGGGGAATAAAGTGTTTGAGAGTGCGGACATTTTTTTAGTTTAGATATATATATATATGTCATTTATCAAACTTGTGTAAAGTAGAACTGGCTTAGTTGCCCATAGCAACCAATCAGATTCTAGCTTTCATTTTTCACAGCTTCGTTGCTTGCAAGTTCCAGCAGCCTATATGTAAGTGGCTGCTAGCTGTGCTGTGTAACAGGATGTGGGGGCGGGGCTGTGCAGTGTAACAGGTTGTGGGGGTGGAGCTGTTCTGTGAAACAGGATGTGGGGGCGGGGCTGTGCTATGTAAAAGGGGGTGGGGGCGGGGCAGCAGAGCTTGTGCTGGTGTATGTAAAATCCACAGGAACACCCCCAGATTCTCACAGGAGATGACAGCACTGAGCAAAATTCATAAAAGAGCATTTCTGAGAGCATGTGAAGCAAAGCAGATACCAGTAAACAAACAAGTGCAATTTTATTATGTGCTGCATTACGGTAAGATATGGGGTTATTGATTTTTAGTGCACAAAGGTGTCCATACATAGCTTTTAAACTTTGAAAAAAAATGTAAAAAAATTTACATCACTATATTCTGACCCCATAGCTTTTTATTATAGTTGTCTACTGAGCTGTGTGGGGGCTTATTTTTTGCAGAATGATCTGTACTTTTTATTGATAGAATTTTGGCGTGTGTGTGACTTTTTGATCACACTTTATAAAAAAAATTTGAGTAAGAGAAGCAATGAAAACATGGCAAAATGGCCATTTTGACACTTTTTTCCATTATGTCATTCACCGTATTGGAAAAATATTTTTATATTTGAATAGTATGGGCGTTTTCAGTCGCGGTGATAACCATGATGTTTATATTCTTTGTTATTTTTTTTTATTTTTTTATTATACGAAAAGGGGGGTGATTTAAACTTTGATATTTTTTTATTTTTTAGATATTTTTTTACATTTTTTATTTTTTTGTAATGATTTTGAAGCTCAGATATGAGCCTATAAAATCATTTTTTTTTTTTTTAATTTTGAACCATCATGTATTTTTAAAATGAGTTTATTACTGTGAATTGCTCATTTCTTATGTTGGCCTGCCATCTGGTGGCAAAAATAATAATTACAGCATTAAAAGCAACTACCGACATCCCCATTGGCCGCAGGGGGTGTCGGTAGGAAGGTTTTTGACCTTTTAGATGCCGGGATCTCACTTGATCACGGCATCTAAAGCCTTTAATTACCGCGATCGGCATTATTGCCGGTCACGTTAATTAGCGGCAGAGACCTGCCGGCCATGACGCGTGCTGCACGTGCAAAGTAGCGAACGGGTTAAAGGGCATCTGTCGCTATGAAAACTGGCTGACTTGTTGCATGTGCCCTTGGCAGCTGAAGGCATCTGTGTTGGTCCCTTTAACCCCTTCAGCCACTGTTATGTACCAGTATGTCACAGTTCCTGAGGGCTTGTATGGATTGGGCTGCTGCAGTGAGTCTGCTCCATATGCAGCGGGTACCATCTGTATAATTATAGCAGGCACCAGGTCGCATCGACGATGATGCCAAAACCGGTCATTTAGCCCCTTGGATACCAGGTTTTTTTTCATTTTTCTTCCCTGTCTTCCCGGAGTCCTAACTTTTTTTTATTTTTCCGTTCACATAGCCGTATGAGGTCTTGTTTTTTGCGTGACAAGTTGTACTTTCTAATGCCACCATTTAATATTGCATACAATGTAGTGGGAAGTGGGGAAAAAATTCCAAATCGAGTAGAATTGAAAAAAAAATGTAATTCTGTCACAATTTTTTTTTTATTTTTACGGCGTTCACTATGCGGTAAAACTGACTTATGCTCTTCATTCTCCAGGTCAGTACAAATCCGGCAATACCAAATATGTATAGTTTTTCTTGCATTTTAATACTGAAAAAAAAATTGGAAAGTAATTTTTTTTACATTACCGTATTCTGACACCAAGACTTTTTTTTATAGTTAGGGCTAGGACGTCATGTAATTTTTAGAGCACAAATATGTCGAAATATATACTGTAATATAAAAACCCAAAAAACCTTATCTTAACCTTAAATGATGGTTATTTTTTTTAATTTTCCCGTTTTCCAATACAAGACATAGTAAATTAAATGCTGCCATTCAAAAAATACAACGTATCCCATATAAAATTAGCCCTCATATGGCTATATGAACGGAAAATTAAAAAAGTTGTGGCTTTTGGAACATGGGGTGGAAAAAACATAAATGCAAAAATGAAAATGGGCCCGGTTCTTAAGGGGTTAAGCCCTGCGGATCCCAAAGCTGCCTTAAAGGGGTATTCCGGTTACTTTATGGATGAGTGCCAGGTTATCAGACAGGATGATGCCGGATAAGAGGAATTTCACTATATTTGCCCTGTGTCTTGCAGTACTCCGCTCCACAGCCCATCTACTGCAGGAAATGATATTCTCAAAGTGCTAACTAGAAAGAGAGGGGAAATAAAGATAACAGATCCATCAATGTCAGCTTGATGATGGTTTCCAGGAAGCAGATTATCTTTTATCTCTTACAAGAGGAGCGAAAATAACAAAAAACGATAATGAAGATGAATTCGAGGTTGTTGCTTGTACAACGCTGACTATAGGGTCGATGTGAAGCAAAGGTGGAGCAGCACTTAAACTGTGTATAATTACAAATGATGAACCCCGCAATTAGTGCCACCACATAAGCTGATTCCTGGGGTTTCCTATTAGTAATGCATTCTTTGTGTAGGGAACGCAGAGAGAACACGTTGCCACTGAACCAGAGATTATCTTGTTGTCTTAATTAGTGGTTCTGTGCGGCTCAGCGTCGATGGTTGTTCTTTCTGTGCGGGAGATAGAGAAACACGGCGCTGATTAATTTCTTAGTATATCTCTACAGCGATCAGAGCTCTGTTTTCCTGATGCAGAGCTCCAAACCCCCTGCACGGTCAAGTAAACTAAATAGTTAAATTCCTGGAAGTGCCAGCAACTATCACAGATATCCAACTGAGCACAGCAGCAAAGAGAAGAGGCGGCTGAAGGACCGGTGGGATGGTCATGGGACATGAGGGGGCAGAGCAGAGCTGTGGAGAGTGGTTGAAGGACCTGACATAGTCATGTGGCATGGGGTGGAGCTGAGCTGTGGAGAGTGGCTAAAGGACCTGTCATTATAGTCATGTGGCATGGGGCGGAGCTTAGCTATGGAGAATGGCCGAAGAACCTGTCATAGTCATGTGGCATGGGGCGGAGCTGAGCTGTGGAGAGTGGCTAAAGGACCTGTCATTATGGTCATGTGGCGGAGCTTAGCTATGGAGAGTGGCCGAAGGACCTGTCATTATAGTCATGTGACATGAGGGGGCAGAGCTGAGCTGTGGAGAGTGACTGAAGGACCTGCCATTATAATCATGTGGCTTGGGGAGGAGCTTAGCTATGGAGAATGGCTGAAGGACCTGTCATTATAGTCATGGAGAAGAGCTTAGCTATGGAGAATGGCTAAAGGACCTGTCATTATACTCATGGGGCGGAGCTTAGCTATGGAGAGTGGCTGAAGGACCTGTCATTATAGTCATGTGGCATAGGGCGGAGCTGAGCTGTGGAGAGTGGCTAAAGGACCCGTGTGATGGTTATGTGTATATTATTATACTGTATAGAGAAGAAGAAAGTGGAGAAGTGATGCACTGATGCTGGGAGTTGTAATTCTCTCCCCCTACACACTTCCCTGTAATATCCTCTTAGAACCCAGAATAACAGCCTGGACATGCTGGGACTTGTAGCTCTCTCCTCTTAGGCTGCATTCACATTTATTCAAGCATATCCAATGGGCTTTCCATGTACATACGCCTCCTCACATCCATTCAGGTGTATTCAGGTAAGGCAAGAAGCGTCCAGCCCAGGAGATAGCAGTGCTCATCTGGTGTGGAAACTGATGTTATGTGCCAGCTGGGTGGAGCTTCTCCAAATGGGAGTAGCCCATTTGTAAAAAATGGGAGTGGTCTGTAAAAAGGGAGCACAACCTATGCGCCAAAATTTTGCACTATGCACTATGCACGCTGCTATCTCAAATCTCCCTGAAGTCAGGTTACGAAAGTTGTATGTTTTAGTTAGCGGCAACAGTACCATGACCACAGTAACAATGCGCTTGTCCCCAAATATTAATGATGCCGCCATGGGCCACACAGAAATAGGGCCCCTAAAAATAATAAAAGGCTTACTCATGTAGCCTCATTCCCATGACAAATGGAGCAAATCATTCTGCAGGCCTGCACCTTACAAACAAGACCCCGGTGCAGGGTGGCGCAATGCAGGGATGCCTGCTGTAAAAAACGAATAGAATATAGTGCTATATATTTGTTTTTTAGAATATTCGTCATTTTTTTCCATCTAAAGTCATGAGTCCTCCCTGCTTAAGTTGCTTGTGGGCCAATGACTTCAGATGGAAAAAAAAATGACTAATATTCGAAAAACGAATATATAGCACTATATTTGAAATATTCACGAAAGTTGCGATATTCGAGATAAAAATTAGCTTTTCGAATATTCGCGCTCAACACTAATAGATTCCTGCAACTCAACCATTGTTAGGAAGCAGAACTAGGCCACTTCTGCCCAAAAGGGGGATAATGGATTGGTAACTTCCATTGTATCTAAAGATCTCTCTCTGCCAGATACACTGCCACCTGCTGGTGAACCAGACACAGTACATGTAATATAATAAATAAGAGTTACATAGCAATATTAGGAATGCACAATGTAAGAGGACCTGGCAGTGGCGTACATAGAGAAGTAAGGGCCCCATAGCAAGGATCAAACCAGGTCCCCCACACAGGACAGAAGGGTTTTTGCCTAAACTTTTTTCAATGACCCTTGGGACATTATTTCACTGCCTCATTTGCTCTAAGTTTTTCCTTTAGAGGGTAGAGTCCTGAACAAGTTTTCATCTCCAGTAGAAGAGGAGATGATCCCAACTAAGACTGGGCCCCCTCTTGCCCTGGGCCCCATAGCAGTCGCCTGGTCTGCTACTATGGTAGTTACGGCCCTGGGACCTGGAATAAATACAGAGATGACATTATTGGTTAGCCATTAGAGACAATAGCAGGGTGTAGGAATGGTAGTGCCTGCTCTGGGGTACTGCATAAGGGACCTTGAAGAGTTGAGTTTTTGAGGGGAAAACAGACACAGTGAACTTTTGACCGTCTGGTTGTTTACACCTGAAAACTGCTTACGCTATTTTCACATATGTGATCTTCTTTCCGGTTTAGAGATGAAAGAGAATCTCAAAACTGGCGGAAAATGCGTCAGTTTGATTTAATACAACCAGATTCATCCGTTCCGTTCAGATGCGGTTGTAATAAAAAAAAAATTAAAAAAAGCGAATCCGGCACTATTGACATTGTTTTTAGTGCCGGATCCAACTTTTTCAATTTCGCCAACCGGATACAAAACCGCAGTTTGCAGCGGTTTTGTGTCCGGTCACAGAACGCAACAAACGCAACAAACCAGAACAGAGTGCATTCTGAGGCACTCCATTCTGGTTTGTTCAGTTTTGTCCCCATTGACAATGAATGGGGGACAAAACAGAAGCAGTTGTGAGATCTCAAAAACGGAAAGAAAATAGCATACAGTATGTGAAAGTAGCCTTAGTCACTCCCATTGACTTGTATTAAAGTCCAATACAAGTCTATGGCAGCTGTGAACTGCAACATTGTTGCTGTTCACCTGGAGGTCTGCAGACAGTACCCAGTGTTTAGTAGGAGAGACTCTGCCAGACTAGTGACCAGAAGAAGACACTGAGACGGGGATACCCTGCCACAGATCCTGGGCCACCAGCCCTTTTACCAGGGTACCAGCCTTCTAAGAAAGAGAGGCACAGCTAGCTCAGGCCTTTCCTCAACACAGAACCTTCTGCTACCCAAGGGAAGACTGGAGAAGCCAGCCCTATGCTCCGAGCTCTGATAGGGAGAGAGCTGGAGAAGAAAGAACATACCCCCTGAGCTGAGATAGGGACAGAGATGCAGCAGAAGAGAAACAAGCCCCTGATCTGTGAGCTGTAGCCTGAAGAGAACCTACCAGATCAAGAGGATCAATCAATGGGGAGATCTCTGAATCCGTGTGAGGTACAGGTCTGGTTTTAGATGTCTGGTTTTAATTTTTTTTGCTTAATTGTGGCATTACCCCTTTAAGTTGGAGTTCAAGTCATTTTTTCTGACATGTATGAATAAAAAGATTAGATATATAAAATGAGAAGACAGTGAGCATAGTAATAACATTCGCTTATATATTAGGTTTTCCAGTTAAAAATAGGCAGAATTTAAAAAATTTATAACAACACTGTACAATATTCCTGTGCACCACAGGATAACTCGTACCTGGAAGATGAAACCTGCAATATTTTTTTGATTCTTTGGTGGAGTAAAAATAAATAAATACGAAGTAAAAATAAACAAACACATCAGAACAAAAAGAAAAAAGGAAAATAAAAAAAGGAAAACCTTTACTCACAGCTCTTTTGTGGAAACACGTGCTCTGTTTTTGGCTCATGCCCCTCTTGCGTCGCCTTCTTCTCGAACAGATACGAATCTCACAGCCTAAAAACTCCAAAGTATTTTTAGCCTCGGCAATGAATTATGGAGATGGTGCAAAATGATAATTTATTGAACAATAGAAGGCGGTGAATAAACGCAGGCGAAACTGAATGATTCATTAATGAAAATTTTTATAAAACAAAGAAAGCTCCACACCAGCTTGTGGCTGGGGGATAACAATCACATGTGCAGGGTGACAGGCATAGTGATAGCAGTCAGGGGCGGCTGGAGGGGAGTGTGGCCTGTAGGGGCCACCACTCAGACTTCGCTTCTGAGGCTGAAAAGGCATCTGTCAGCAGTTTTGTACCTATGACACCGGCTGACCTGTTACATGTGCGCTTAGCAGCTGAAGGCTGTTGGTCCCACGTTCATATGTGTCCGCATTGCTGAGAAAAATTATGTTTAAATATATGCAAATTAGCCTCTAGGAGCAACGGGGGCGTTGCCGTTACACCTAAAATGTCACGGCAGACAGGGTACAAGATACACAGAATATCAACAAACCAGTGTCTAGACAAGAAGCTGGGGATGAAGGTCACCTCCTGATAAATCCCTACTAGCTCTCCCTAGACTTCTCTGCCCACGTTCAGACCCTGAAGGTGGGAATAAACGTGTCCCCGTTGCCTAGGCTGAAGATACCCTAAAATCCCTAAGATGGTGAAAGGGGGAAAGAGGCAGCCTGCTCCCTCAGGACCTGGAGGGGGCAGGCGTCTCTCTAACAGCCTAGACAGACAACCACAAGAAAGCAATACCAACTTATCTTTTACTGAGCAGGAACAGCAAATCCTTCCTTCCTTCCTCTGAGCCAGACAGAAGCTATAACCCGCACAGGACACTAGGAGTGGGCGCAATTTAAACTCAAACCAACGACCCCACCCAGTGCACCTGAAGGGAGGCGGATACAGCTCCACTCCAAAACAAAAGCAAAAGGCTACACAGGTGCTGCTAACCTGTCAGACCTCCGCACATAGCCGGAGCAGGGCATGACATAGAAGCTCTGCTCTCTCTGCAACTGCAACACCCTCTGCACTTTGATTGACAGGACCAGGCAGTGTAAAAATGGTCCCACCTGGTCCTGTCAATCAAAGTGCAGAGGGGGCGGTAGTTGCAGAGATAGCAGAACCTCTAGGTGTAACGGCAACACCCCTTTTGCTCCTAGTGGCTCATTTGCATATATTAAAACAACATTTTTCTCAGCAATACGGACACATATGAACATGGGACCAACACGGATGTCTTCAGCTGCCAAGTGCACATGTAACAGGTCAGCCAGTGTCATAGGTACAAACAGGAGAGTTGCTAGGGTCTCAGAAGATCCAGAGCCCAAGCGCCAATGAATATGCCCCAGTTCTCCAAGTCGCCCCTCCCCCCACATTTTGCTGTACTTGCTATACAACAGCACATACCTGTCACATCCAGAGCCTCCCAGGTGACGTCTCCTCTTATGTAGATCTTCTCTGTCATCATCATCTCCATTTGGTCTGTATAACTTCTCTCAGCCGCCTCGTCTCTGCAGAGTGTGACACACGGACATCTTAGCTTTCTCACATTTTTATCATCCTCCCCCAACCTGGAGTCCCCACAGTGTTATCCTGCTGGTCACTGTGCCCCCCAATACCCCCAAATACTATCCTGAAGAAATATGAGTGCCCCCCATACTAATAGTGCTCCTCATAGTCCCACCAATAGTAATTCCCTTCTAGAAACCCCCATTAGTAATACTGCCCCCTACAGTGCCCCAACAGTAATAATGCTCCCCAAGAGTGCCCCCATTAGAAGAGCCCTCCAGTATTAATGATACCCTCACAGAGCCCCCAGTAGAAATAAGCCCCCCGATTGTTCCCCCAGTGGTAATAAAGCTCTCTACAGACCCCTCAGTACTAATAAGGCCCCCCATAGTGCTCTTAGTAGAAATAAGGCGGATCTATAAGTCCCTCCTATAGAGCCCCCAGTAGTAATAAGAACGCCTAATGTCTCCTGTATTTTTAATATCCCTACAGTGCCCCCAGTATTTATAATGCCCCTTGCAGTGCCCCCTGTAGTTATATTTCTCCCTCCACCATACAGTCCCATGTAAATAACATCACACCATATCTCCTGCCCCCTCCAAAATATAGTCCTATGTAAATAACATCACTCCCCTCCCTTTAGCCTCTCCAACATACAGCCCCATGTAAATTACACTATTTCCCTCCCTCTGCCATAGAGTCCCATGTAAATAACATCACACCATCTCTCCAGCCCCCTCCAAAATACAGTCCCATGTAAATAACATCACCTCCTCCCTAGCCGCCTTCAACATAAAGTCCTAAGTAAATAATATCACCCCCTCCACAGCCGCCTCCAACATGCAAACCCATGTAAACATCACCCCCTCAACATTCAGTCCCATGTAAATAACATCATCCCCCTCTACCAGCCACCTTCGACATACAATCCCATATAAATAACATCACTCCCTCCTACATCCACCATCAACACACAGTCCGATGTAAATAACATCCCTCCCTTCAGCCCTAACATACAGTTCCAGTTAAATAACCACAACTCCCAGCATTGCTCTGCCTCTCCCTTCACTTACCTCTCCTCATGTACAGACCTCACCACAGCTTCTTCCCCAGGACTTCTCCTCTTCACTGCCTCTCCTGCTCTGGTGACATGATGGTGACATCATTGCGGGTCCTTCTCAACCACTGCCTGTTTTACTGGTCACAAGACCTGTGATGTCATCACAGGTCCTTCAGCTTTTCCAGTGTATTAGATACAATTGTATTGTCCTCCTGAGGATGGCAATACAGTTGTAACTAGCAGGCAGGCAGGACATTCGGGGCCTGGGACAAAACATACATTTTTTAACCTAGCAACGCCCCTGGGTACAGATCTGCTGACAGATGCCCTTTAATACCAACTACATAGCCATTTTTACTGTGAGTTCACATTATTTAACCACCTCCCGACCGCTTAACGCAGGGATGCGTCCTGCGGGCGGCCGAGTTATCCCTCCTGGACGCATATACGCGTCATCTTGCGAGACGCGAGATGACGTGCATATGCGGCCCGCACATGCGCAGTGCGGGTCGGCAAAAGGCGCACAAGGAGTTGGTCACCAGCCTGCCAGCCAATGATCAGCGCTGGCAGGTTGGTGACTTTTAAAATAACGAACCACCAGCCATATAACACATTATATTTATAAATATAATGTGTTAAATGGCTTCTGTGCTCCTCTGAAGGTCCTTTTCATCGGTTGGTCCCAGCAGAGGAGCAGACATCACAGTGAGTACACCAAGCACAACATATTTAGCCCCAGATCACCCCCCATCACCCCAATTAACCCCTTGATCGCCCCTGTCAATCACTAGTGAAAGGGAAAAAAGTGATCA
Source organism: Bufo bufo (assembly GCF_905171765.1). Lineage (NCBI taxonomy): Eukaryota > Metazoa > Chordata > Amphibia > Anura > Bufonidae > Bufo > Bufo bufo. The sequence goes on from NC_053391.1 coordinate 15,246,290, forward strand.
GTGTAAACTGTCACTTTTTTTTTTCACTGGTATTGACTGTGAGGTTTTAGGGATAGTTTAGGCCCCTTTGTTAGGTAGTTAGCGTCGGTTAGCGCCCAGCCCACCGCACCGCAGTCACTGATTCGCTGATTAGCGTATCGCTAATCAGCATTGGTACTTTTATAGTATCTGTAAGTGATCAGAACTGATCACAGTCAGATCTATAATAGTATTAGTGTCACTTTAGTTCGCCCTCCACCCAAAATGCAGTGTTTGCCCAATCAGGCCTGATCGGTCGCCCACACGTGCGTTCACCCACACCCGCCCCGCCGCAGTGACCAAAATTATTTTTTTTTTATCACTGCACAATCACTTCACAAGCGCTGCGGCGATGAAAAAATCAGTTTTGATATTTTTTATCAATCGCAGCGGCTTCCGGTACTTCGCTAGCCTCCCATTTGTAAGACAGGCTTGCTTTTTTTCTTGGGTAGTCTCAGGGAATACCCCTAAATTTAGTAGTCCAAATGTCAAACAGGGGGTATTCTTCTGAAGAGGCCTACAGGATTCTGACCCAGTCGGATGAGGAATGGGAACCCTCATCTGACGAATCTAGCGGGTCAGAATATGAACCTGTAGAAAGCAGTGCCAGAAGGTGTCTGTATATTTAATTCAATTGGCGATGTACAATAGTTTTGTTCTCTACAGTAAGGCTGGGAGAACACGATCCTTCCTTAAATTTCAGGAAGAGATCATCAAGAACCTCCTGTATCCAGGAGGTTCCGTGGCCCCATCCACCAGTGTAGTTAGCCGTCTACACGAGCGACATTTCCCCAGTGTCGTTGCTGGTACCTCAACCCAACCGTCACCCCGAAAAAGATGTTGTGTCTGTAGCAGGAGTGGAATAAGGCGTGACACCCCCTATTTCTGTCCTCACTGTCCTGACCACCCTGCCCTATGCTTTGGAGAGTGTTTCCGGAAGTACCACACACAGGTACACCTAGCATAGGGATTGCATCTCACAGGACAGGCACACAGGGCTATTAGGGCCCTTTTACTCTCAGCTGCTGCAAACCTCTCCTTTCACCTGGGATAAAGTGCATAATGTACTTCGCCACATCTTTGGGCGATTTGCGCTTTGCACATTGTCCCATGGGGAAGGAGAGGTTTGTCCTCTAAAGGTAAAAAAAAAAAAAATCACAGGTAAGCAAAAAAGTTAATGTTCCAAAAGTTCAATAAAGTTTATAAAAGTTAATGTTCTGTTTCAAATGTTATATAAAGTTAATGTTAATAAATTTATTGCGTTGCTGCGTGTTTTTTTTTTTTTTTTTTTCACCTTCTAGGTGGACCAACCGATCGACTAGCTGCAGCACTGATGTGCATTCTGACAAAAGTCTGTGTATGCAGCGCTGCAAGACGAGATTTCTCCTCTGCAGTAAAAGATACGTTTGCCGAGGCTTATGAGCTGAGGGGCGGTGTTCATATGCTTTGGCAAACACTTTGTATATAAAAAAAATAATAACAAATAAATCCCGGCAATGATTTATTCATCCACATCGATTGATGTGAATGGAGAAATCTGGTTTGCCAGGGCATACGAGCTGAGTGGGTTTGGATGTTGGGCGGAGCTCCTATGTCCTGGCAGACGCCTTTCCCCTCCTTTTTTTTTTTGGGCAGAGATTTTTTCATCCACATTGATCGATGCGAATGAAGAAATCTGTGCCGTTCATTTTTTCTTTCAGCCCAGAGGCTGAACGGAAAAAAGAAATCTTATTACCCGTATGCTCAATATAAGGAGAATAGCAGAAACTCCTAATGCTGGGCATACATGTAATGATTGTGGAGACCCTCAAATGCCAGGGCAGTACAAACACCCCACAAATGACCCCATTTTGGAAAGAAGACACCCCAAGGTATTCGCTGAGGGGCATTTTGAGTCCATGAAAGATTGAAATTTTTGTCCCAAGTTAGCGGAAAGGGAGACTTTGTGAGAAAAAAATAAAAAAAATCAATTTCCGCTAACTTGTGCCAAAAAAAACAACTTCTATGAACTCGTCATGCCCCTCACGGTATACGTTGGGGTGTTTTCTTTCCAAAATGGGGTCACATGTGGGGTATTTATACTGCCCTGGCATTTTAGGGTCCCTAAAGCGTGAGAAGTAGTCTGGGATCCAAATGTCTAAAAATGCCCTCCTAAAAGGTACTCATTGGAATTTGGGCCCCTTTGTGCACCTAGCCTGCAAAAAAGTGTCACACATGTAGTATCGCCGTACTCAGGAGAAGTAGGGCAATGTGTTTTGGGGTGTATTTGTACATATACCCATGTTGGGTGAGAGAAATATCTCTGTAAATTGACAACTTTGTATAAAAAAATGTAAAAGTTGTCATTTACAGAGATATTTCTCACACACAGCATGGATATATGTAAAAATACATCCCAAAACACATTGCCCAACTTCTCCTGAGTACGGCGATACCACATGTGTGACACTTTTTTGCAGCCTAGGTGCGCAAAGGGGCCCACATTCCAATGAGTACTTTTAGGATTTCACAGGGCATTTTTATGCATTTGGATTCCAAACTACTTCTCACGCTTTAGGGCCCCTAAAATGGAAGGGCAGTATAAATACCCCACAAGTGACCCCCTTTTAGAAAGAAGACATCCCAAGGTATTCCGTGAAGGGTATGGTGAGTTCATGTAATATTTTATTTTTTATCACAAGTTAGTGGAATATGAGACTTTGTAAGAAAAAAAAAAAAAAATTCAATTTCCGCTAACTTGTGACAAAAAATAAAAACTTCCATGAACTCACTATGCCCATCAGCGAATACCTTAGGGTGTCTACTTTCCGAAATGGGGTCATTTGTGGGGTGTTTCTACTGTCTGGACATTGTAGAACCTCAGGAAATTTTTTTGCACCATAGTTTGTAAACGCTATAAGTTTTACACAAACCAATAAATATACACTTATTGCATTTTTTTTTATCAAAGACATGTAGAACAATAAATTTTGAGAAAAATTTATATAGAAATGCAGTTTTATTTGAAAAATTTTACAACAGAAAGTGAAAAATGTCATTTTCGGTCATTTTTGATTAATATCAAAAAAAGTTAAAATGTCAGCAGCAATGAAATACCACCAAATGAAAGCTCTATTAGTGAGAAGAAAAGGAGGTAAAATTTATTTGGGTGGTAAGTTGCATGACCGAGCAATAAACGGTGAAAGTAGTGTAGTGCAGAAGTGTAAAAAGTGGTCTGGTCATTAAGGGGGTTTAAGCTAGGGGGGCTGAGGTGGTTAAGCACCCTAAGATGGTATTACACTGTACAGTTATATTACACATACAGTATATATTATTTGGCAGCATATTATTTTTTCAGTGTACGGTGGTGATGGAAGTATGTAGTGTCCCACTTCGTAAGGGTGGGCACTACTCAAGGGTCAATTGGGTCACGTTGTTCTCCACCTCCTGTGGAACATGGTTATGGTATTTTATATTGCATTGTAATGTATAATTTAATGTTATTTCCTGTGTACCAGGCCTGTTAGGGGTGTAGTTTCTCCTCCTAGGCAGTAGAGGGAGCTAGGGCACCCCCTAGTATATATAGTCAGGTCCAGTCCAGAGAGGGGGAGTGTGGTCAGAAGCCAAGTGAGCACTTTAACCAGAGGTTAGCTGAAGAGCAGCTTCTGACATGCAGCTAGATGGGCCTTGTTCCTAGCTTGCACCCAGGAGAAGAAGTTGCCACCTGAAGATATCTAGCACCTTGAAAAGTACAGTGCAGAGCCACTTTTATCCAGCTAAGTAGAAAGCTGAAGGGCAGAAGGATATTTACAGCAAGAGGATTTACACCAGAGGAAGGTTTCCCTACCAAAGGATAAAGCCAGTTATAGGGCATACGGGCCTTGGAGAAAGCCAGACAGGATCTGAGGAAAATACAGCCTGATCTGTAAGTGTTATTCCCTCTGAGTATCTTGCAAGGACTTTGCCTGCCACTTATGTGAAGCCTGCCTGTGACCAACATTACATGTGGAACTAACTGAAACCTGTAAATAGTTGAACTGTTCAGTAAAAAGGAGTTTTGGTTCACTGCAACTTTGTGTACCTCAATTATTCCTACACCAAATCGGTGTGCCACCGTTACCGGCACTGACGTCGCGAACTATAAGGGATCTTGCCACCAGCACATTAAACTTCCAACTCCCAGGGCACCTTACCTACCACCTGGCCTGGTCCCTATACACAGAGAGTACCCCAGAGGATTCATGTGCCAGCCTCTCCATCACTGCTGTACGCCTGCCCAGGGTAAATAAAAACTGTGAGTACCAAGAGCAACCCTCGTTCTGCCTATTAACCGTGACCTCACATTCGCTCACCCTGCAGGACTGGCGTATAGCAAGTATACATAGGCGTCGCTACAGGGGAACAATGGGAGGCAATTTCCCCCCCTAGGTTATTCTTTGCCACCCCGTGTGCCCCCCCCCCCAGTTGATTCCACTTAGAGCTCCATGACGAGTATACATGTCATGGCATTAAACTGTCACCATGTCTGCGCTGAGACCCCGGCTGTTACACACAGCCAGGGATCTCTGCTAACCGGACGGGACCAATGAGCAATCACTCTGACTCAGACGATCCTAATGCCAGCTGACAGGTCAGAACTTTCTAAAATGTATATATAATATCCCCCCCTGCAGCCCTCAATGTGCCCTCTCCTCATTTTATGGATGGCCAAGCGGGCAGGCGGGCGAACCACTGCGCGCAATCCCCCCCCCGCTTCCCCCCCACTTCCACCATTTTCAGGATGGCTGACAGTCTGCTTGAAACGGCTGACACCGATGTCAGCCGTTTAACCCCTTCCGTGCCGCGGTCCATAGGCACCTCTGTAAGTGGTTAACAGGGAGGGAGGGAGCTCCCTCTCCCATCTAGAGCTGCTGTGTCGTTGCAGCTAACCGATACTTGACGGGATCACAGAGGGAGGGGGCTCCCTCCCTCATCAGCGGCTGCTCTGTTGTGGCAGCGTCCGATGGTTACCATGGCAACCAGACGCCTTCACAGGCTTCCGGCTTGCCATGGTATAGCTAAGCCTGATCAGGCTAAGTGTAAAGTCACAATACACTACAGTACACTATATAATGTACTGTATTGTATTATATAGGCATCAGACGCACTGGATCTTCAAGAACCAAGTGGGTCTGGGTCAAACAAAATAAAAAAATTTAATTTCTTCTTATAGCCGCACATTTATCACTGATTAAAAATTAAAAAAATTAAAAACACTACACATTTTTTATATCACCGTGACCTGATCTCTGAAAGGGTCATGTTACTTTCCCCGCATGGTGAACGCCAAAAAAAAAAAAAAAGAAAAAACTATGATGAAATTGAAATTTTGCCCACCTCACTTCCCATAAAAGGTAATAAAAGTGATCAAAAAAGTTGTACGTACGCCAAAACGGTAGAAATCAAACCGTCACCTCATCCCACAAAAAATGAGCCCGTACATGAGACAATCGCCCAAAAAATAAAAAAAAATATGGCTCTCAGACTATGGAGACTCTAAAACATGTTTTTTTTCTTTCTAAAATGCTTTTATTGTGTTAAAGTAAAATAAATAAAAAAAGTATACATATTAGGTATTGCCGCATCTGTAAGTACCTGCTCTATAAAAAATATCACATGACCTAACCCCTCAGGTGAACACCGTAAAAAAAAAGCCATTTTTTGTCACCTTACATCACAAAAAGTGTAATACCAAGCGATCAAAAAGGCGTATGCCCCCCAAAATAGTACCAATCAAACCGCCATCTAATCCCGCAAAAAATGAGATTGGACATAAGACAATCGGTCAAAAAATAAAAAAGCTATCACTCAATGGAGACACTAAAATATGATTTTTTTTTGCTTCAAAACTACTATTATTGTACTAAAGTGAAATAAATAAAATAAAACGTAGACATATTAGATATAGCCGCGTCCGTAAGAACCTGCTCTATAAAAATATTCCATGACTTAACCCCTCAGGTGAACACCATAAAAAAAAAACTGCCAAAAAAGTCATTTTTTGGCACCTTACATAGCAAAAAGTGTAATACCAAGCGATCAAAAAGTCATATGCACCACAAAATACCGTAGTACCAATCAAACCGTTATCTCATACCAAAAAATATGTATTAGGTTAGTACAATAAAAAGGTATTCCTGCATACCGCAATACTCTCGTATTTTGTAATCTTATTTATATATACTTATTTATATATACTTGTTTTTTTCAGTAGTATGATTAAGTGGTGAAAATTATTAGTGCCCCCCCCCCCCCCATTTTTGACTGTGGTATCTTATGTGCCCCCCTATAGATTGTTCCTAGAGTCGCCACTGGAAGTATACAGCACTATCACATAGATAACTATATGAATGTATTATTTAGCCAGTGTATGGCACCATACTTTATGGCACTGTATGGTATGGTTGTGTATGACTTTACACCATATGGGGGGCACCAACAGAAGGTAATGCACAGGCCATCCTCCAACATATGGCTAATCCTCTTACTAAATCGGCCCCCAGAATAGTCACCAATTGGTTGTAGTAGTGCTGGTGTAGCAGTAGGGTAGATAGGAACGATGTAAGGGTCGTCATCAGAAGTCTAGAGGCAAAGGGAAGGACCTGGCTGTGCCTCAAGGCAGGACTGCATCCATCAGCTGTGGCCACAATGACCCCCAGTTTCATATTTTAAGTATAATGCTAACCAATAACTGATTACACCTCCTACGATGTAAATGTGAACAGCTTAAAAAAATCCAATACCGACAGATTTGTATTCCATAAATATTCCCTGAATTCTCATGGAGTCAAACAAAGAAATTCTAGTTACCTGCAGTCACCACTAGGAGGAACTCGCTGTAAACTCACTCCAATTTACCTATCAGTAACCTCCTTACCTCCCCCTAGTGGTAACTGCAGAAACTATTCCACACATTGAACTGTTAGTAAGCTAATAAGCTCCCGAACCCCTAGTGGTGGCTGCAGAGATTAATCAGCACATTGGACAGTCAGTAAGCTCCCCCTAGTGGTGGCTGCAGAGATTAATCAGCACATTGGACAGTCAGTAAGCTCCCGAACCCCTAGTGGTGGCTGCAGAGATTAATCAGCACATTGGACAGTCAGTAAGCTCCCCCTAGTGGTGGCTGCAGAGATTAATCAGCACATTGGACAGTCAGTAAGCTCCCCCTAGTGGTGGCTGCAGAGATTAATCAGCACATTGGACAGTCAGTAAGCTCCCGAACCCCTAGTGGTGGCTGCAGAGATTAATCAGCACATTGGACAGTTAGTAAGCTCCCCCTAGTGGTGGCTGCAGAGATAAATTGCACATTGGACAGTCAGTAAGCTCCCCCTAGTGGTGGCTGCAGAGATTAATTAGCACATTGGACAGTCAGTAAGATCCCCCTAGTGGTGGCTGCAGAAATTAATCGCACATTGGACAGTCAGTAAGCTCCCCCTAGTGGTGGCTGCAGAGATTAATCAGCACATTGGACAGTCAGTAAACTCCCCCTAGTGGTGGCTGCAGAGATTAATCAGCACATTGGACAGTCAGTAAGCTCCCGAACCCCTAGTGGTGAATGCAGAGATTAATCAGCACATTGGACAGTTAGTAAGCTCCCCCTAGTGGTGGCCGCAGAGATGAATTGCACATTGGAGAGTCAGTAAGCTCCCCCTAGTGGTGGCTGCAGAGATTAATCAGCACATTGGACAGTCAGTAAGATCCCCCTAGTGGTGGCTGCAGAAATTAATCGCACTTTGGACAGTCAGTAAGCTCCCCCTAGTGGTGGCTGCAGAGATTAATCAGCACATTGGACAGTCAGTAAGCTCCCCCTAGTGGTGGCTGCAGAGATTAATCAGCACATTGGACAGTCAGTAAGCTCCCCCTAGTGGTGGCTGCAGAGATTAATCGCACATTGGACAGTCAGTAAGCTCCCGAACCCCTAGTGGTGGCTGCAGAGATTAATCAGCACATTGGACAGTTAGTAAGCTCCCCCTAGTGGTGGCTGCAGAGATTAATCAGCACATTGGACAGTCAGTAAGATCCCCCTAGTGGTGGCTGCAGAAATTAATCGCACATTGGACAGTCAGTAAGCTCCCGAACCCCTAGTGGTGGCTGCAGAAATTAATCGCACATTGGACAGTCAGAAAGCTCCCCCTAGTGGTGGCTACAGAGATTAATTAGCACATTGGACAGTCAGTAAGCTCCCCCTAGTGGTGGCTGCAGAGACTAATCAGCACATTGGACAGTCAGTAAACTTCCCTTAGTGGTGGCTGCAGAGATTAATCGCACATTGGACAGTCAGTAAGCTCCCCCTAGTGGTGGCTGCAGAGATTAATCAGCACATTGGACAGTCAGTAAACCCCCCCTAGTGGTGGCTGCAGAGATTAATCAGCACATTGGACAGTCAGTAAACTCCCCTTAGTGGTGGCTGCAGAGATTAATCGCACATTGGACAGTCAGTAAGCTCCCCCTAGTGGTCGCTGCAGAGATTAATCGCACATTGGACAGTCAGTAAGCTCCCGAATCCCTAGTGGTGGCTGCAAAGATTAATCAGCACATTGGACAGTCAGTAAGCTCCCCCTAGTGGTGGCTGCAGAGATTAATCGCACATTGAACAGTCAGTAAGCTCCCCCTAGTGGTGGCTGCAGAGACTAATCAGTACATTGGACAGTCAGTAAGCTCCCCCTACTGGTGGCTGCAGAGATTAATCAGCACATTGGACAGTCAGTAAGCTCCCCCTAGTGGTGGCTGCAGAGATTAACCGCACATTGGACAGTCGGTAAGCTCTCCCTAGTGGTGGCTGCAGAGACTAATCGCACATTTGACAGTCAGTAAGCTCCTTCTAGTGGTGGCTGCAGAGATTAATTGCACATTGGACAGTCAGTAAGCTCCCCCTAGTGGTGGCTGCAGAGATTAATTAGCACATTGGACAGTCAGTAAGCTCCCCCTAGTGGTGGCTGCAGAGACTAATCGCACATTGGACAGTCAGTAAGCTCCCCCTAGTGGTGGCTGCAGAGACTAATCGCACATTGGACAGTCAGTAAGATCCTTCTAGTGGTGGCTGCAGAGATTAATTGCACATTGGACAGTCAGTAAGCTCCCCCTAGTGGTGGCTGCAGAGATTAATCGCACATTGAACAGTCAGTAAGCTCCCCCTAGTGGTGGCTGCAGAGACTAATCAGTACATTGGACAGTCAGTAAGCTCCCCCTACTGGTGGCTGCAGAGATTAATCAGCACATTGGACAGTCAGTAAGCTCCCCCTAGTGGTGGCTGCAGAGATTAACCGCACATTGGACAGTCGGTAAGCTCCCCCTAGTGGTGGCTGCAGAGACTAATCGCACATTGGACAGTCAGTAAGCTCCCCCTAGTGGTGGCTGCAGAGACTAATCGCACATTGGACAGTCAGTAAGATCCTTCTAGTGGTGGCTGCAGAGATTAATTGCACATTGGACAGTCAGTAAGCTCCCCCTAGTGGTGGCTGCAGAGATTAATCAGCACATTGGACAGTCAGTAAGCTCCCCCTAGTGGTGGCTGCAGAGATTAATCGCACATTGGACAGTCGGAAAGCTCCCCCTAGTGGTGGCTGCAGAGATTAATCAGCACATTGGACAGTCAGTAAGCTCCTTCTAGTGGTGGCTGCAGAGATTAATCAGCACATTGGACAGTCAGTAAGCTCCCCCTAGTGGTGGCTGCAGAGATTAATCAGCACATTGGACAGTCAGTAAGCTCCCCCTAGTGGTGGCTGCAGAGACTAATCGCACATTGGACAGTCAGTAAGCTCCCCCTAGTGGTGGCTGCAGAGATTAATCAGCACATTGGACAGTTAGTAAGCTCCCCCTAGTGGTGGCTGCAGAGATTAATCAGCACATTGGACTGTCGGTAAGCTCCCCCTAGTAGTGGCTGCAGAGATTAATCAGCACATTGGACAGTCGGTAAGCTCCCCCTAGTGGTGGCTGCAGAGATTAATCAGCACATTGGACAGTCGGTAAGCTCCCCCTAGTGGTGGCTGCAGAGATTAATCAGCACATTGGACAGTCAGTAAGCTCCCCCTAGTGGTGGCTGCAAACATTAATCAGCACATTGGACAGTCAGTAAGCTCCCCCTAGTGGTGGCTGCAAACATTAATCAGCACATTGGACAGTCAGTAAGCTCCCCCTAGCGGTGGCTGCAGAGATTAATCAGCACATTGGACAGTCAGTAAGCTCCCCCTACTGGTGGCTGCAGAGATTAATTGTACATTGAACAGTTAAAATTATGCTTAATAGAGGACATTCACTATAAGACAATATAAAATAAAAGAGAAATAAATGATGAGAGGTTCCTTTAAATTCACGATTGTGGATCCGCAATTTGCCTTTAAGACGTCCCCGCTAGGCTGGTATCTTACACAGAGCAGCTTCATTTGAAGATCCCAGACATAAAGCGGATGAGACAGCTCCCGGACAGAAAGTATCTGAAGCGAGAATCTGCACTCACATATGTATATTTATAAGATAATTACAGCCCCCCACGAGTATACGTAATGACCAGGCGGCTGGGTTTTGTGGGTCGATTAGTAGAAACGCGGCCATTCCGGTACATCGCAGACGTTCAGGACAACATTAAAATACATCTTCACTTCAAAATAGACTCATCCGCCGTAAAATGTATTCAGCTTCAGGAAAAATTATACTTGGAAATCATTGTCCTCTTTTTCTTTTAGAACGGTTTTTAAAAGTTAATTTGGAAATTCTTCACTGCAAGGGTTAAATATGTAAAGTGACAACCACTGATGACAGCCATGTCAGAATGTACAGCCAGGTCCATAAATATTGGGACATGGACACAATTCTGACATTTTTGGCTCTATACACCACCACAATGGATGTGAAATGAAACGGACAAGATGTGCTTTACCTGCAGACTGTCAGCTTTAATTTGAGGGTATTTACATCCAAATCAGGTGAACGGTGTAGGAATGACAACAGTTTGCATATGTGCCTCCCACTTGTTAAGGGACCAAAAGTAATGGGACAGAATAATAATCATAACTCAAACTTTGACTTTTTAATACTTGGTTCCAAATCCTCGGCAATCAATTACAGCCTGAAGTCTGGAACGTATAGACATCACCAGACGCTGGGTTTTATCCCCGGTGATGCTCTGCCAGGCCTCTACTACAACTGTCTTCAGTCCCTGCTTGTTCTTGGGGCATTTTCCCTTCAGTTTTGTCTTCAGCAAGTGAAATGCATGCTCAATCTGATTCAGGTCCGGTGATTGACTCGGCCATTGCAGAACATTCGACTTCTTTCCCTTAAAAAACTCTTTGGTTGCTTTTGCAGTTGCTTTGGGTCATTGTCCATCTGCACTGTGAAGCGCCGTCCAATGAGTTCTGAAGCATTTGGCTGAATATGAGCAGATAATATTGCCCGAAACACTTCAGAATTCATCCTGCTGCTTTTGTCAGCAGTCACATCATCAATAAAAACAAGAGAAGCAGTTCCATTGGCAGCCATACATGCCCATGCCATGACACTACCACCACCATGCTCCACTGATGAGGTGGTATGCTTAGGATCATGAGCAGTTCCTTTCCTTCTCCATACTCTTCTCTTCCCATCACTCTGGTACAAGTTGATCTTGGTCTCATCTGTCCATAGGATGTTGTTCCAGAACTGTGAAGGCTTTTTTAGATGTTGTTTGGCAAACTCTAATCTGGCCTTCCTGTTTTTGAGGCTCACCAATGGTTTCCATCTTGTGGTGAACCCTCTGTATTCACTCTGGTGAAGTCTTCTCTTGATGGTTGACTTTGACACACATACACCTACCTCCTGGAGAGTGTTCTTGATCTGGCCAACTGTTGTGAAGGGTGTTTTCTTCACCAGGGAAAGAATTCTTCGCTCATCCACCACAGTTGTTTTCCGTGGTCTGCCGGGTCTTTTGGTGTTGCTGAGCTCACCGGTGCGTTCCTTCTTTTTAAGAATGTTCTAAACAGTTGTTTTGGCCGCGCCTAATGTTTTTGCTATCTCTCTGATGGGTTTGTTGTGTTTTTTCAGCCTAATGATTGCTTCTTCACTGGTAGTGACAGCTCTTGGGATCTCATCTTGAGAGTTGACAGCAACAGATTCCAAATGCAGATAGCAGACTGGAAATGACCTCTGGACCTTTTATCTGCTCATTGTAATTGGGATAATGAGGGAATAACACACACCCGGCCATGGAGCAGCTGAGAAGCCAATTGTCCCATTACTTTTGGTTCCTTTACAAGTGGGAGGCACATATGCAAACTGCTGTAATTCCTGCACCGTTCACCTGATTTGGATGTAAATACCCTCAAATTAAAGCTGACAGTCTGCAGGTAAAGCACATCTTGTTTGTTTCATTTCAAATCCATTGTGGTGGTGTATAGAGCCCAAAATGTTAGAATTGTGTCTATGTCCCAATATTTATGGACCTGACTGTATATGGAAGTTGTCACCCAACCTTCCCTCTTACTTTGCAGAGCTGTGCCCCCCAATACCGCTCTCACTGGCCCAGATTTACTAAGGTCAGTGCACCGATACAATGTTGTAAACTGCGCCAAAATTTTACACAATCGGGCGTCTCTAGGGCTTTAGAAATCCTCTGCATCTGAAAAGTCACAATAATAAATATAGCAAAAAATGTAGCTTCTTCCAAAAAACATCTGCCCGCCCCTTAATACCTGCAAACTGCCAGACATGGGGTAAGCCAACCAAAATGGCACAAAGACATCATAAATTTGCAACAAAACAAGCAAAATCAATCCACGTTTGTGGCAAAGCTCAATTCATGCATTACCCTTGAAGGTTAGGCAATCTATAGAATTAGTAAATCTGTAGGTTTGGTGTTTTCTTTATAGGTAAGGAAAATAGGCAGATGAAGAAGCTCCACGAGCAGAAGCCTCACATGTGTCGTTTGAATTGTGTATTAGTTACTACAAATCTGATTTTGTTTTAACAGGAGCCTCTGGTTGAAAAGTCCTATGGAATATAATTACTGTTATATTATTAATGTGGGAGAATGGACCAATATTCTGATAGGAGGACCTTCTGCTGTGCAAACAACAAAACGTATACTGAATGTGCCTGGTGGTCAGGGATTAATGCCAAATACTTGTACATATCTATAGTTATTTATGGCATACTAATTAACCCTGACTTTGTTTCCTGCATAAAATGAATATAACTACTATAATACTGCTCCTATGTACAAGAATATAACTACTATAATACTGCTCCTATGTACAAGAATATAACTACTATAATACTGCTCCTATGTACAAGAATATAACTACTATAATACTGCTCCTATGTACAAGAATATAACTACTATAATACTGCCTCTTATGTACAAGAATATAACTACTATAATACTGCCTCCTATGTACAAGAATATAACTACTATAATACTTCCTCCTATGTACAAGAATATAACTACTATAATACTGCTCCTATGTACAAGACTATAACTACTATAATACTGCTCCTATGTACAAGAATATAACTACTATAATACTGCCTCCTATGTACAAGAATATAACTACTATAATACTGCTCCTATGTACAAGAATATAACTACTATAATACTGCTCCTATGTACAAGAATATAACTACTATAATACTGCTCATATGTACAAGAATATAACTACTATAATACTGCTCATATGTACAAGAATATAACTACTATAATACTGCCTCCTATGTACAAGAATATAACTACTATAATACTGCTCCTATGTACAAGAATATAACTACTATAATACTGCCTCCTATGTACAAGAATATAATTACTATAATACTGCTCCTCTGTACAAGAATATAACTACTATAATACTGCTCCTATGTACAGGAATATAACTACTATAATACTGCCTCCTAAGTACAAGATTATAACTACTATAATACTGCCTCCTATGTACAAGACTATAACTACTATAATACTGCTCCTATGTACAAGAATATAACTACTATAATACTGCCTCCTATGTACAAGAATATAACTACTATAATACTGCTCCTATGTACAAGAATATAACTACTATAATACTGCTCCTATGTACAAGAATATAACTACTATAATACTGCTCATATGTACAAGAATATAACTACTATAATACTGCTCATATGTACAAGAATATAACTACTATAATACCGCTCCTATGTACAAGAATATAACTACTATAATACTGCTCCTATGTACAAGAATATAACTACTATAATACTGCCTCCTATGTACAAGAATATAACTACTATAATACTGCCTCCTATGTACAAGAATATAACTACTATAATACTGCCTCCTATGTACAAGAATATAACTACTATAATACTGCCTCCTATGTACAAGAATATAACTACTAGGGGGGCGGAGCTTGGCTGCCTTGCTGAATGGCTGCCTGTTGCTGAGCTCCTCCAACTAGCTGGTGATTAACCCCATTAAAAGCACCTTTTTACCTGCGCAAATGGGCAAAGCGGGGAGAGACCGCACCAAGGACCCTTTAGAGACCACCCAGGTCCGCTCCAAACAGCCAGACATGGATCAATACCTAAAGAAGCAGCCCAAGACCCGTGTGGCTGAGACTCCCAAGATGGCGCCGGCTGCATCTCAGCAATCTGAGGGAGAAGACTATTCTGAAGCAGGAAGCGCTTCTGACATCTCAGATTACAGAGCCCGAAAACGGAGTGGAACTCTTTCAAAGAAGGCACTTCGGGAGGTCCTGGACTCCGCTCTGGCTCCCCTGCGACAAGACCTAGCAGAGATCAAGGTAGATCTGTGCAGCATGGGGCAGCGGGTGGCGGACTTAGAAAATTCGCATGATGCGATTATTCGCCACGAGGGAGAAATATGCGCGGCATTAAATTCGCATAATGGCTTGCTTAATGATGCTTTGCTTCGCATCGAAGATCAAGAAAACCGCAGCCGAAGACGAAACATCCGGATCCGGGGCCTACCTGAATCATTCGCATCGGAAGCTCTGGAAAAAATCGCATGCGAAATTTTTGCGAATCTTCTGGGAACAGACAGAGCAGCGAAAATAACAATTGAGAGGATACACAGAGCTTTGAGACCTAAGCCTAAAGGCTCTGATCCGCCGAGAGATGTCGTCTGTGGCCTTCTAAGCTATGTGGACACTGCGGCTCTGCTGAAGGCAAGTAGAGAAGCAGAACGCCTGGAATTTGAAGGCACACCGATCTTGTTTTTTCAAGACCTGGCTCCTACTACGTTGGCGAAACGCCGAATTCTCCGGCCACTTCTAGATGCCCTCAAGGCCTCTGCCATCCAGTTCAGATGGCTTTACCCATTCGGCCTGGCCGTTATGAAGAACGGGAGGCAGATTACTATACGCTCCCCTCAGGATCTAAATGCTGCCTGGGATCACATGGGTATTTCACCTATGGAGATACCGTCCTGGATGCCCGCCGACCAGGGAGAGCCTATACCCTCGCCTCCAAGCTCGGCCCAGTGGAACACTGTCACCTCGGGTAAAGCTCCCAGACCCAACCGGGAACGTCATCTTCCCGCCACTTCCGAATTTCCTCCGCACCGCTGAGATGATATGACGCTTATGGGACACCAATTCTACAGCCCACTATAAGGGCACTTCCTTCGGCGGTCACCCAGCCAGTGACCCCTGATGACACCCAGATGACGTCCCTTGTTACAGCACAATAGAGACTTTCCCTCTACGTTCTATTTGGGACTTTGTTATTGCTAAAGTTTTACAGTTCACATTACCTCCCCCTCCCCTCCCGAGAAGCTGGGGTTTAACCAGCATCTAACCTGGTTCACGACCCTTCCCCCTGATGGCCTCCTTCTGGCCCTCAAGTGCTCCACGAGACCCCCCGCCCGGTGGATCCCGGCTGTCCGCCGTCATGAAAAAGGATCGCTTTAACATCGGGCGCCCTGTGGAGCTTTCATCTCTCTGTGTTTTATGCTGGTTATTGCATTTAACTTTCTTTTTCTTTACTTGCAGATGTTTTGTTCATTTTGTCTGTGTCCTCACTTCTCCCACTGTGTCCTTCCCTCCTTCTTCCACGCTCGACTGGTCTACAACTGTTGATATGCAATGTACCCAACTACCGTCCGGGGATGGCTGAAGTCATAGTTTCTTCTTTCAACGTTAGAGGTCTCAATGAGCCATGCAAGAGATCACAAATCCTATCTCTACTGCAGAAAGACAAAGTCTCCATAGCATTCTTTCAAGAGACCCACTTCCGGTCGGGTAAGAAACCTAACCTACCACCCAAAAAATTCTCGCAATGGTACCACAGCACACATAGCTCGGCTAGCAGAGGTGTTAGCATAGCTATTCACAAGCAACTACCCTTCGTAGTCTCGGCCTCTTCCTCAGACCCGGATGGTCGGTACTTGTTTGTGAAGGGCGCAATAGCTGACACCCAGATCACACTAGCTAACGTTTATGCTCCAAACAGGGGACAGGTCCAATGGCTGATTCAGACCCTCACGCTCCTATCCTCCTTCAAAGAAGGCATTGTCATTTTAGGGGGAGATTTTAATGTATCCCTAGATCCTAGCTTAGACTCCTCCTCCGGGAAATCGGCTATTACACACGTACGTCTAAGGCGTTTGAAACTAGCCTTGAAAAAATTAGGTGTGTTTGACACATGGCACACTCTAAACCCCTCTGGTAGGGATTATACCTTCTTCTCCCATGCCAAGTCCTCATACCATAGACTAGACCACTTCTTCTTATCCTCAAATCATGCCCAACTGCTCCTGCGTGCTAAAATAGGTAATATTACTCTGTCGGATCACTCCCCAATTTTTATACATTTCACCTTGACTACTCTTCCAAAAAGGGAATGGAATTGGCGCCTCAATGACACCCTCATTTTAGACCAAGCCAACTCCCAGAAACTAGCTTCCTCACTGTCCGAGTTCTTCCAGCGGAATAATGCAGGCCTTACACCTCCCTCACCACCGATTGTATGGGAAACCCATAAAGCGGTGATCCGTGGTGAACTTATCGCCCTCGGCTCCCATGTTAAAAAACAGCGTTCTCAAGCCATTGCCACCCTTATGTCCCAAATTCAGTCGCTCGAACTTACGCACAAACAATCACAGGCACTTAGTTGTGCCACTGAACTTAGTGATGCAAGAACTAAGCTTAAGAACTTACTAAATGTAACATCGGCCAAACTGCTCCTACGCTCCAGATTTAAATCGTACGCTCATGGCGATAAAGGGAACAAACTTATGGCAGCGCTAGTTAAAAAACAACACTCTGACTCTTTTATCTCTGCTATCAAAGATGCTAAAGGAACCCACCTGAAGTCCACCCTTGACATTGCGAAGGCCTTTAGTACCTTCTATACAGAGCTCTATAATCTTCCACCCCCCTCGAATCAGTCGTCTAATACCCTCACGGACGCCACGGAAAAATTCCTCTCCTCCCTACATCTCCCTAATATCACCCAGTCCCAGGCAACCCAGCTAGTAGCCCCAATAACAGATTCTGAAGCGCGGAAAGTACTGGCCTCAATTCCCTCAGGGAAGAGCCCTGGACCTGACGGCTTCTCCATTACGTACTATAAAAATTTTCAAGATATCCTAGTCCCCCACTTCCGCTCCATGTGTAATCACCTTCTGAACGGAGGTCAACTTCCCCCCCAATCGCTTTCGGCCCACATTACGATTATTCATAAAGAGAACAAAGATCCCCTAAATTGTGGTAGTTATCGCCCAATCTCCCTCCTTAATACGGACGTAAAATGGTGGGCTAAGATCTTGGCTCAGCGGATCCAGCAGATTCTCCCCGATATCATCCATAGGGAGCAGGTTGGGTTTGTCTCTGGCAGACAGGGGAACGAAAATACCGTCCGCCTCCTCCACCTCATGAATTGGGCGCGGAGCACTTCAACTCCGCTAGCCTTGCTCAGCACAGACGCGGAAAAGGCCTTCGACAGGGTCAGTTGGCAGTATATGTCTGCGGCACTGTCGAAATTTGGCTTCCCCGATCAGTTTATCGCGGCTATTTTCTCTTTATACTCGTCCCCTTCTGCCAGAGTCAAGGTCAACGGCACTCTTTCACCAGCCTTTGCCATATCCAATGGCACTAGGCAGGGATGCCCCCTCTCACCGTCTCTTTTTGTCATAGTAATGGAAACCCTGCTATGCAAGATCAGACAAGACCCTGACATTGAGGGTATCAGGATGGGTTCTTGTATGCATACCACCGCAGCATTTGCCGATGATCTGCTAATTATGACCACCAACCCCACGATTTCTTTCCCACGGCTCCATTCTCTGTTCGAAGAGTTCGGATGGATCTCTAATTTCAAAATTAATTATAGCAAATCCATGGCCCTGAATGTTTCATGCAAATCCTATATAGTCAAGAACCTCAAACGCACCACCTCCTTTGCTTGGGCCCCCCGTGATATTACGTTCCTAGGGATACGAATCTCAGCTAACCAAGATGACCTATTTAATCTTAACTACGGCCCCCTACTCAAAGATATTAGAACACATCTACAGTCCCTTAAACTCCCCTTCATCTCTTGGATAGGCAGGAAGAACTTCCTTAAAGCCTTCATTGTACCCAAACTTCTATATTTAATACAAACACTACCAATTTGGCTCCCTCGCTCCTTTTTTGTGGAGATACGCCGTATGTTCTCTTTGTTCATGTGGGCGGGCAAATCCTCTAGGATAGCTTACTCAATATTGACAAGAGAAAAGAGATTTGGGGGCTTTGGTATGCCCGACATCCAAACTTATTATACAGCGTCGCTCCTGAACAGGTGCTTTTCTCTCCTCTCCCGCCAACCCCCGAATCTTTGCGTACAACTTGAGCGTGCTCTTATCACCTACAAAGAAGGACTTATCCTATGGGGAATCCGCACATGCACCCCGAATAACGCATATGCCTCTCCCATTTGGAAAGGCATGTTGGTGGAATGGGCCAAACTATATAAATCTCAAGACCTTAGGTTCCCTAATATCCACCTTCCCCTGCATCTACTACAGAACTATATTCACCCCGATATACTCAGACCCTCCGGAGTCTGGAGCATATTATCTGACCTCACCTTACAAGATATCGCTTCTACGTCTGGGGACTTGGCATGGGACAAGATCCACGATCTGCCGAGGGTCAAAGCCCTCTCCTTCCTTTCTATTGGGGCATTTGGTCGTGATATTAAAGCCCTTAAGCTACCTCCCCTTACTAATGATACACCTACTTGGCTTGAGAAGAAGCTTTGTGTTCCCGAGTTACCGAAAAAGCCCTTCTCGACACTCTACAGGGAGCTGCTCTCTTCTGCTCCTCCAGCACTGCACTTTGTGTCTGCCTGGGAAAAGGAACTCAAAATCCAATTGACTGAGCCGGAGAAGGCCTTTATCTTAGCTCATTCACATGGCTTCAACCGATGCATCAAAATACAAGAGAATTCTTACAAACTATTGACCCGCTGGTACAAAACACCAGAATTCCTACATAGGCTCAACCCGGATGTTCCGGAGCAGTGCTGGAGGTGTGGAACAGAAGTCGGCTCCTTGTCACACATATGGTGGTCCTGCAGTAAAATACGCCCCTTCTGGTCTCAAATAGAGAACAAAATTAACCAGATATGCGCCTCTGAGGTGCGTTTGGATGCAAAACTAGTTCTCCTCTGGTGTCCCAATGATTCCCTTACTCCTGCCAAGGCTGACCTCCCGACCATGCTTCTTACTGCAGCACGTATGTTGATACCCTTCCTCTGGAAGAATGATTCGCCACCCTCAATGTTGATGTGGACCGAGAAAACAGACCAACTGTTTAGATTTGAGGAGTTAGCCCACTGGGAAACGCGCACACGTTCCAAATTTCTCGAACTGTGGCGACCTTGGGAGAAGTATCGCAACCCCGAGTGAATTGGAAGAACTTCCTCCCCTCCTCTACCCACCCCACTCTACCCCTCCTCCCAATTCCCCACTCTTGTCCGTGTCTTTTTCTTTTGTTTTGTGTTAACTAAATTTGTTCATACTCACCATGTTAGTAGATATGATATGGTCTGTAAGAATATTTGTACCCATTCTACTGCTGCCATTTGCACATGGCTATATACTGATACGTATTTTTGGAACAGACCTTTTGCACTCTCAATAAAAAGAGTTTTGGTTAAGAATATAACTACTATAATACTGCCTCCTATGTACAAGAATATAACTACTATAATACTGCTCCTATGTACAAGGATATAACTACTATAATACAGCCTCCTATGTACAAGAATATAACTACTATAATACTGCTCCTATGTACAAGAATATAACTACTATAATACTGCTCCTCTGTACAAGAATATAACTACTATAATACTGCTCCTATGTACAAGGATATAACTACTATAATACAGCCTCCTATGTACAAGAATATAACTACTATAATACTGCTCCTATGTACAAGAATATAACTACTATAATACTGCTCCTATGTACAAGAATATAACTACTATAATACTGCTCCTATGTACAAGAATATAACTACTATAATACTGCCTCCTATGTACAAGAATATAACTACTATAATACTGCCTCCTATGTACAAGAATATAACTACTATAATACTGCTCCTATGGACAAGAATATAACTACTATAATACTGCTCCTATGTACAGGAATATAACTACTATAATACTGCTCCTATGTACAAGAATATAACTGCTATAATACTGCATCTATGTACAAGAATATAACTACTATAATACTGCTCCTATGTACAAGAATATAACTACTATAATACTGCTCCTATGTACAAGAATATAACTACTATAATACTGCTCCTATGTACAAGAATATAACTGCTATAATACTGCTTCTATGTACAAGAATATAACTACTATAATACTGCTCCTATGTACAAGAATATAACTACTATAATACTGCTCCTATGTACAAGAATATAACTACTATAATACTGCTCCTATGTACAAGAATATAACTACTATAATACTGCTCCTATGTACAAGAATATAATTACTATAATACTGCTCCTATGTACAAGAATATAACTACTATAATACTGCCTCCTATGTACAGGAATATAACTACTATAATACTGCTCCTATGTAAAGGAATATAACTACTATAATACTGCTCCTATGTACAAGAATATAACTACTATAATACTGCTCCTATGTACAAGAATATAACTACTATAATACTGCTCCTATGTACAAGAATATAACTACTATAATACTGCTCCTATGTACAAGAATATAACTACTATAATACTGCCTCCTATGTACAAGAATATAACTACTATAATACTGCTTCTATGTACAAGAATATAACGACTATAATACTGCTCCTATGTACAAGACTATAACTACTATAATACTGCTCCTATGTACAAGAATATAACTACTATAATACTGACTCCTATGTACAAGAATATAACTACTATAATACTGCTCCTATGTACAAGAATATAACTACTATAATACTGCTCCTATGTACAAGAATATAACTACTATAATACTGCTTCTATGTACAAGAATATAACGACTATAATACTGCTCCTATGTACAAGACTATAACTACTATAATACTGCTCCTATGTACAAGAATATAACTACTATAATACTGACTCCTATGTACAAGAATATAACTACTATAATACTGCTCCTATGTACAAGAATATAACTACTATAATACTGCTCCTATGTACAAGAATATAACTACTATAATACTGCTCCTATGTACAGGAATATAACTACTATAATACTGCTCCTATGTACAAGAATATAACTACTATAATACTGCCTCCTATGTACAAGAATATAACTACTATAATACTGTACCCTATGTACAAGAATATAACTACTATAATACTGCCATCTGTGTAATAATATGTTTTGCTATTTTCTATGCTATTAGCATGTTGGGCTCTCTGGAGCTTTGTGTATTTATACCGTATACTGTACGCTCACTTTTTTTCCTTGTGCTGATTTATAGGACACGTTTGTGTTGCCTTCCTGCCCGTTAACCTCTTTTACTCGCCTCCCACGGTACGCCGTCTTGTGTATATTGCTTCAGTCACTTTTCTCTGGATAATCCTCACATCTCAGCTCCTCAATGGTCTCATGCATCTGAAGGTGCAGAGAGATGAGTCTGTATCTGGCGCTGGATTGCGGATGTCTCTTCGGATCGGATAAGCCTCATTATTTATGGCCTGGCACTGATGATAAGAGGTGGAGAGGATGAGGACACATAAAACTGTAATAATACGTCCTGAGCAATGATTGACTTTCCTGCTGTCCATACCAATCCGACAGCTTAAAGGTGAAGTCAAGTTCTACTTAAAGTGGGATTCTATTAGCTACAAGTACGGTGAACCCGCTCCATACATGGTGGGTGCCGGCTGTATCACACAGCAGGCACCCGGCCACAATGATAGGGATCGGCGATCACGCCAAACCACGTCATTTAATCCCTTAGATGCCACGTTCAACGGAGATCGTGGCATCTGTGAGGTTAGGCAGAGGGATTAAGCTCCATTTCCCTTCTGATTGGAGCCCCCGTAGTAAAAGGCACAGCTCAGCAGCGAGCGTCTCAGTATCTCATTCACCCTAATAGATCTCTATTACAGTGAATGGGACAAGGGATCAAAAGATCCCAAGTTCTAGTCTCTAAGGAGCTAAAAGTTATTGTGAAAAAAAAGTAAAACAAAATTGAAAAAAGCATAAAAATATTAAAAGTTTCAATTACCCCCTTTCCCAATTTTACATATAAAAATATATAAACAATAAAAAATATACATGTATCGCTGCGTCTGAAAACATCTGAAGTATTAAAATATTTTTTAAATTTTTCTGCACAGTGAACGACGCAACAAAAAAATAATAAAACACGCAATTCGCCCTTTCTTAGTCACCTTGTCCCCCCAAAAATGTTGAATAAGGGTTTCTTCACACGACCGTATGGCTTTTTCAGTGTTTTGTGGACCGTTTTTCATGGATCCGTTGTTCCGTTTTTTGTTTCCGTTGTGTTTCCGTTTCTGTACCGTTTTTCCGTGTGACATATACAGTATACAGTAATTACATAGAAAAAATTGGGCTGGGCATAACATTTTCCATAGATGGTTTTGCAAAAACGGAACGGATACGGAAGACATACGGATGCATTTCCGTATGTGATCCGTTTTTTTTTTGCGGACCTATTGACTTCAATGGAGCCACGGAACGTGATTCGCGGACAAGAGTAGGACAAGACTCAAAATGTAGTGGAACGGAAATGCGGACATACGGAAACGGAATGCTCACGGAGTACATTCCGGTTTTTTTGCAGACCCATTGAAATGAATGGTTCCGTATACGGACCGTATACGGAACGCAAAAAACGTTCGTGTGAACGAGCCCTAACAGTGATGAAAAAGTTGCATGTAGCACACACATGGTATCAATAAAAACTACAGTTCATCCCTCAAAAAACAAGCCCTCAGGACGGAAATATAAAATATAAAAAAAATAACGAAAATGGTGATGCAAAGAAAATATATATTTTTTTAAAGGTTTTTATTTTTTTTAAGTCACAAAACAAAATAAAAATTAATTTCGTCACATTCATTTTCAGCCACAGAATAAGAATGTCATGTCATCTTAAGCGCACAGTGAACACCGTAATGTCAAAATCCCCAAAAACTTGGCGGGATTGTAAATTAAATGGTGCTATTAAAAAACTGCAACTTGTCCGGCAAAAAATAAGCCCTGGTATGGCTATGTGAGTGGAAAAAAAAAAAAGTAGAGAGGACAAATCTCAAATCGGCACAGTCCTCAAGGGGTTAAATCCCGTCTTGTTCCTGAGCTTCTGATTTGCAATGTTCTACACCCAGGTGAGAAGAACCACCGAGAATACGGTGATCCTGGTTAGGATTCGCTTTTCTCGGACTTGGATCAGCAGGGACGTGCTCGGGGAGCTGCCCCGGAGACAAACACATTGCACGGAGCAGAATCTGCTGAGAGATGTGGAAAGGCTAAGAATAGGAGGCGGAAGAGCAAAGCTGGAAGAAGGAGCCGAGCCAGCTGCCCGGTGCCGCAGAGCCCCTAGTGGTCACTATCAGCATAGCACCTTCACTATAATAACATCAACATGAATACTACAGCACCCATCATACTCACTGGTGGTAGATGTTATTTTGTATCTGTCTATCTAGATGCATACATATCACTCCTTTGGATATTTCAAATAGTTATTAGATCGGATAGATGGATAGATAGATAATAGATAGATAGATAATAGATAGATATGAGATAGATAGATAGATAGATAGATAGATAATAGATAGATAGATAGATAGATAGATAGATAGATAGATAGATAGATAGATAGATAGATAGATAATAGATAGATAATAGATAGATATGAGATAGATAGATAGGAGATAGATAGATAGATAGATAGATAGATAGATAGATAGATAGATAGATAGATAGATAGATAGGAGATAGATATATAGATAATAGATAGATAATAGATAGATAGATAGATAGATAGATAGATAGATAGATAGATAGATAGATAGATAATAGATAGATAATAGATAGATATGAGATAGATAGATAGGAGATAGATAGATAGATAGATAATAGATAGATAGATATGAGAGATAGATAGATAGATAGATAGATAGATATGAGATAGATAGATAGATAGATAGATAGATAGGTATTAAGGCATTTGCCTGGATTTGTGGGAGGGGCTGAGGTCCGCCTCCAGCCTATTTAGGGCACCCCCCTTACCTGGCTCCTGCACCGTCTGAGGTCTGAGCTTTGTGACCGTCTGAGGTCTGAGCTTTGTGAGAGGAAGTCGCTTGTTGGAGTTCTGAGGAATTTACCTGCGAGCCGCTGTTTTTCTGAGAGCTTTTTTCGTCGCCGTCTGGTTCTGGTTGTGGAGCATTGCTGTTCTTTTCCCAGTTTCTCTCGGTTCACTGTGGGTCGCGTTTGCCCGTCAAACTGTGAGTTATTTCGTACGGGTCTGCAGGGCCTCACGGTTGCCCCAGCACCGGTTCATCTCATTTCATCAAGGCACACCAATGTCACGGTTTCATGCAAGTCACCATCATTCATTTCTGTCACACCTGTTCATGCGTTCTCATTACGATCCGCACCACCAGTTGGTCATACACACTGGCAGCATGCGGCATGGTTCCTGGTTCAAACACCCCCCCTTTTCTGTTGTTGTCCACACGCTGCACCCATGTCACCAGCAGCTCCTTTTTAGGCCCTCTGGCGTCTCCACAGGGCCGTCATGCCGGCCAGCAACCTGCTGATCCCTGCACATTCCCCGGTTTGGTTCACCCCAAACAAACATTCATCATGCACAGCACAGTGGGCTGCTGCCGTGCACCGCCCCATTCATTTTCACTTTTCACTGGGCTGCCGTTCGTCCCTTCCCTGTCGCCTCCTACCTGTTGCCGCTCCTCCTGCCGCGCGGCCGATGGCGCCCGACCGCGTCCTGGGGCCTGGTCTGCGCATGCGCGGCCGGGGGGTTGTGCGCATGCGCGGCATTTTCGATGGCGCATGCGCAGTGTCCCGACGCCTCCGGACGTTGGTGTTCAACACACTGATTTTTCCCAGCCTCCACATGTCACTCCTCAGTCACAAACCCCCCCCGGTCATTCATGTGCGCAGTCGTGGGGGCCAGCAGCAGTGCAACCGCACAATCCCCCCCCCCCCCCCCCTTTTCCATTCATTACCTCCACTGGGCTCACCGCGGCCGTAACATCCCCTCACCACCTGCTGCCTGGTTGCCGCTCCCCCTGCCGCGCGGCCGGCCGCGTCCTGGGGCCTGATCTGCGCGTGCGCGGCCGGGGTTCTGCGCATGCGCGACGGCTCGTCGGCGCGTGCGCGGTGTCCCGGCGGCCGTGCGCGCGGCATCTGTGTCCGGGGGGCCGCCGTCGGGCGGCAGGGGAGGCCACAACATGCCCCTCTTGTTACACATTCCCCAGGAGCCCCAATACAGACAGTGAAACACATCACACCCATGAAATAAACAGGGAATCATGAGCAGGCCCCTCTTGGCCAAAATCGTACATGATCTCACCATGCTGATCGCCGGAGGGGCATAGACTTCCCATCCGCATTCAGCTACAAGTGACTGTCTCTAAAGGGGTCGTCACCTTTTCACAACCATGTTCAAAAAAAAAAAAAAAAAACAAACAATATATAATATTTATATTTTGCTTCATATTCAATAAACATGTGGGAATTGCGGGGGCACGGTCCAGAAATGTTCCAAAAAAATAAAAAAGGAAAATATTTTGCAGGCGCACACTTTCCGCCTGCCCATGGCCACGGCACGCACTGGTCTCGTTCACATCAGGCGCAAGCTATCATTTCATGTGTAACCGCCATGATCCTCCCGGTCATACATATGTACCACATGCATTTACGCTTTGCATCACGCTATGTCATGTTTACCCTCCCCCTTATTTTTTAGGCGGTAAACCTATACTGTTTTACACTACCGTGTATCCGGAGAATTTTTCTTGGTACCAGGTACGTTCACCTGCTCATTTACCAAAATCTTCCTTACATTTCGGATGGTCCCGTTAGGGTCAGCGTGCTGGCTTTAGGGGCACGATCATCCCACTAGGTAACCCCCCCCCCTTTTCTTGGCTTCGCCGACAGTTAGTGGTCCCGCGAGGCCGACACCCCGCCTCAAACGTACGGAGGCACCTGCCCAACGCGCCACCTCGTTAGTAAGCCGCCTCGCATGTTGCATAGAGAGGGCCTCACCTGTCACTCCCTTCCCCTAGTCCTGTCTTACAGTCACCGAGAGGCCAACGCTCCTGCCGCTACCACGAGTGGCCTCATTACCCCCTCGCGCCAAATCATAGATAGAGCCTCTCAAAGCCGCTTGGCAATTAGCAGGGCCTCATCTGTCACCATGCAAGTGTAATTTTTCGCCATTTGGCCTAGCTAGCCAGCACGATCCTGCATGGCCTCAAATTAATCAACTTTTTTATTGTAGTATGTCGCTGGATGGGTTGGAAAACTTCTCCCTACCTGGCACCCCTGCTAGATCTGTCACTGCCACTTCGGGAGACGATCTAGCCAGTCCAGCGTCCATCCGGTCCTGGACAATTCCTCGCATCACGGCGGAGTTGAGGAAACGGCATGTTCCCTTCCCCGCCACGGCTAGGAAAGCGGAGCTGTTCCGGCTGTTACGCGCTTCAACCGATACTAGCGATGCGGGGCAAGGACCCAGCCAGTCCGGCACCGGGGACATCCATGCCATGCTGGCCTCTCTGATGACATCCATGTCAACAATCAACGCCAGGCTGGAGAGGCTGGAAACGGTCACCACGACCCTCTCCTTGGCGGGTCCGCCACCGGCGGCATCACCGGCACCGGTCGGTTTGCCGGTGGTCACACCATCCACTAGCGTGGAGGACCGGGAAGTCAACCCGGCGCATATGATTCCTGAGCACTTGAAACGGGATATCCTGGAAGGTAAGGATATAAACCTGGCCTCCCTTCTGATTGCCTCCCAGGACGTGGTCGAAAACACGACGTACGCCTATGACGAGGTGTCAGTTGTGGTCAAGTCCAGGGATGCCCGGCTCAATAGGAAATTGACCATTCCCGAATTCGTGTTGGCCTTCGGAATCTACAGAGAGGTCATCTGTGCGGTCTACCCCAACAGAAGGGAGGAATTCGACCTCTACTTACACAAACTGGTGGATTTGGGCAACAAATACGGAGGGTCAGCGTTTTATGACTATCACAGGTCTTTTTCGGCAAAGGTGGCAGGGGCTTTCTCCCAGTACGGAGTCCGCTCCAACTGGGCGAGGATCGACACGGTCATTTTTTGTCGCCACTTCGCAGGCCTTAGGACCCCAGCCTGTGCGCACTGCTCCTCCACGGCCCACATCACCAATTTTTGCCCGAACACGTCGGTCAGACAGGGCCCCTCCCAGGCAGCTGGTCCCTCCGGGGTCCCGGAGAGACTGGCCCGGGACAAACTGGGTCGGCCGATCAAATTTCTAGGCAAATCGATGATTTGCAATAATTTCAATGAGGGGTCCTGTAATTATAACGGATGTAAATTGTTACACATATGCACCAAATGTTTCCGGGCACATGCCAAGTCCATGTGTCCAAATAAAATGTTTACACAACCGTATCTAACAACTATCAACATGCCAGTTTTTACCGCGCTCATGTCGCAACACCCCTCCAGCCATCTATCAGATTTCCTCGTTTCAGGATTGACAGAAGGATTTCACACGGGCATCCTGTATATGCCAACAGGCACCCTGGAATGTCCCAATCTTTTATCCGCTCTACACAACCCCACCGCCATTGACGCCCTCATAGCCCAAGAGGTAACAGAGGGTTTTGTGCTAGGTCCTTTCAAGACTCCCCCATTCGCCACATGGCGCACCAACCCCATTGGCGTCGTCACTGGGAAATCTTCCCAGAAACAGAGGCTCATCATCGACCTATCGGCACCTCACGGGACGGGCAACCCCAGTCTCAACTCCCTCATTCCCTCGGAGGAATTCTCTCTGCAGTATACCACCATAGATCACGCCATCACGGCCATCAGTCAAGCTGGGGTGGGGGCATGGCTCAGCAAAACCGACATCGCCAACGCCTTCAAATTACTTCCGATTCACCCTACACTGTGGCACCTGCATGGCATCAAGTGGTCTGGGGATTATTATTTTTTCTCCCGATTGACCTTCGGGTCCAAAAGCAGCCCGGCCATCTTCGACGTGTTTGCGGAAGCATTATGCTGGTTGCTATTGAATATAGCAAGGTGCCCGCTGGTTTTACATTACCTTGATGACTTCCTATTGGTGGAAGAAAACACTTCCCCTCCTTCCAGCCTCAGAGCCACCATCAAGCTGTTCAAGGAACTGGGGGTCCCCCTCTCCACCAAGAAGACAGAGGGGCCGGACACGATCATCACCTTCCTGGGTATCCAGTTGGATTCAGCTTCAATGCAAGCCAGTTTGCCGTCCGGGAAGATCCAGGACATCCTCACCCACATAGACGGCTATCTTCAACTCGGCACCTGCAACCGCAGAGAACTACAGTCCCTGCTGGGCTCCCTGAACTTTGCCATGCGCATCATACCCCAGGGTCGCTCGTTTATTTCACGGCTTCTGCACCTCTTCCCCTTGTTCCTACACGACTCGCACAGATTGTCCCTGGATGCCCACGCTGCGGCGGATCTGGGAATGTGGAGGAGATTTCTGTCCACCTGGAATGGTAGGAGCTTGTTTCTCCCTCAGCTGTCGGACTCTTCCCCCTCTATCTGGTCAGATGCGGCATCTACCACAGGCTTTGCGGCCATATTTGGGGACGATTGGCTGTGGGGCAGCTGGCCTCCTGAGGTCCAGGGTCTGGAAGGATTCTCCACTACCTCAGCGCTTTTTGAGATCTATCCCATCGTAGCGGCTGCCGTGGCGTGGGGTCATTTATGGGCAAATCTGGCGGTCCGCTGCTACTCGGACAACCAAGCAACCTGCCAGATTATAAATAAAGGTCGTTCTAAATCCCTCACAATCATGAGGTTCATGCGAAGACTTACTTGGCTGGCCGCCTGCAACAATTTTTTCCTGCATTGTTTCCATGTCCCAGGGGTGTGCAATTCGGCTGCTGACAATTTATCTCGCTTCAAATTTCAGGCTTTTCATCAGGATCTCCCATCAGCATCACCCACTGCCTCCAGCACCCCGTCATTTCAGCAACTCATTCTGGACTAGAGGCCATCATGCGGCATAGCCAGTCTTTGTCCCACTTTTCACTATCAGTCAATACACATAGAGCATACAACAGAGCATTCACGCTATTCAACAGATTCCTGGTAGAACACAACATCACGCACCCTTTCATCATGACGTCTGTTTTGGGATTTGCTTCTTTTTGCCACCTCAAACTAAAAATGTCATACAACACCATCAAACTGTATCTTACTGGCATTCAACATCATATGCTAATCTTGCACCCTAACTACACCAGCTTCATGGCCTCCCACCAAATCAAAACAATACTCAGAGGCATTCAGAAGACGGAACCCGCACGTCCAGCCCAAAGGCTGCCCATCAACAGTCATGTTTTCAAGGCATTATCCGACCTGCTGGACGCCACGCCTTTTGATACAAATACCAACGCGGTCATCAAAGCTGCTATTTACTTGGCCTTCTACGGGTTCCTGAGGCCCGGGGAATTCACTACCACCTCCACATACCAAACCTCATCTTGTCTCCTTGTCTCCCACTTATCTAAACACCTGGATCACTATGTCCTGTCCTTACCTCACTCCAAGAGTAGTCAGCGTTCACCTGTCAACATCTCATATTACCCCACGCACAACAAATGGTGTCCGGTGAGGGTGCTGGACACATACAGTCAGCTTCACAGGTTCCTACCCTCTCAACCGCTACTTCAACTTCATGGATCGGTGCTCACCACGACCACCTTCATGTTCCATGTCAGATCATTTCTCACCCAACTGGGCCTTGACGCGGCCAACTACTCGGGGCACTCCTTTCGCATCGGAGCTGCATCCACGGCCTCCAGTGCCAACATCCCTGCCCATGTTATCAAGAAATTGGGACGCTGGAAGTCGTCCGCTTACGCACGATACATTCCCAATCCAGCGCAAGAGTTAAGGGTGGCTTTCCAAAGCATGTCGGGTTGAGCTGTTTACATGTTTTATTGGTTACAAATAAACTGGTTTATTTCCATTTTTGCCCTCTTCTTTCTTAGGCCTACCTCGTCCTCGGTTTCGGCACACCACAACCGACTGCATTTCTTTCCCTGCTTCCCAGGGCTCTTCTCTGTACTACCGTAAGCACCTAACACAAGTATTAAGGCATTTGCCTGGATTTGTGGGAGGGGCTGAGGTCCGCCTCCAGCCTATTTAGGGCACCCCCCTTACCTGGCTCCTGCACCGTCTGAGGTCTGAGCTTTGTCCCTCCCACCACTCCACTCATTTACAACTCATTTCTTTGTCTTTTCCTTGGGTGGGCCCTCTTCTTTCTTAGGCCTACCTCGTCCTCGGTTTCGGCACACCACAACCGACTGCATTTCTTTCCCTGCTTCCCAGGGCTCTTCTCTGTACTACCGTAAGCACCTAACACAAATAGATAGATAATAGATAGATAGATAGATAGATAGATAGATAGATAATAGATAGATAATAGATAGATATGAGATAGATAGATAGGAGATAGATAGATAGATAGATAGATAGATAGGAGATAGATATATAGATAATAGATAGATAATAGATAGATAGATAGATAGATAGATAATAGATAGATAATAGATAGATATGAGATAGATAGATAGGAGATAGATAGATAGATAGATAATAGATAGATAGATAATAGATAGATATGAGATAGATAGATAGATAATAGATAGATAATAGATAGATAGATAGATAATAGATAGATAATAGATAGATATGAGATAGATAGATAGGAGATAGATAGATAGATAGATAATAGATAGATAGATAGATAGATAATAGATAGATAGATAATAGATAGATATGAGATAGATAGATAGGAGATAGATAGATAGATAGATAATAGATAGATAGATAGATAGATAGATAGATAGATAATAGATAGATAGATAATAGATAGATAGATAGATAGATAATAGATAGATAGATAGATAATAGATAGATAGATAGATAGATAGATAGATAGATAATAGATAGATATGAGATAGATAGATAATAGATAGATAGATAATAGATAGATAGATAGATAATAGATAGATAATAGATAGATAGATAGATAGATAGATAATAGATAGATAGATAGATAGATAATAGATAGATAGGAGATAGATAGATAGATAGATAGATAGATAATAGATAGATAGATAGATAATAGATAGATAGGAGATAGATAATAGATAGATAGGAGATAGATAATAGATAGATAGATAGATAGATAGATAGAAGGATAGATAATAAATAGATAGGAGATAGATAATAGATAGATAGATATTCCTCATCCGCTCATTTTCCTTTCCTTTTTCCGCTTTGTGTGGATGAGGTTTGTTAGAACCTTACTTACTTTGCTGCTCCTGTGATTTGGTTTAGATTTTCTTCGCTCAGTAACAGTTTATAAGGCTGAGAAAAGTCATTTCTCCATCCAGTTCGGCCTACCCCCCTACCCACCCGCCATCCCTGGCCCTGAATGCCAGCATTTCTAAATTACTGGCCTTTGAAATGCCGTCATTCCGTCTGGTGGAGACGGAGAGTTTTAAGAATCTGATGGCGGTGGCTGTCCCACAGTACGTTGTGCCCAGCCGCCACTACTTTTCCCTTTCCATGACATTTTTACAGCCATTTTAGTGCTCAATAGTTCGGGTCCCCATTGACTTCAATGGGGTTCGGGTTCGGGGTCAAGTTCGTGTCCCGAACTCGAACTTTTTTGTAAAGTTCGGCCGAACTTGTCGAACACGAACATCCAGGTGTCCACTCAACTCTCG
The DNA here is from genome assembly GCF_905171765.1 of Bufo bufo. NCBI lineage: Eukaryota > Metazoa > Chordata > Amphibia > Anura > Bufonidae > Bufo > Bufo bufo. The sequence goes on from NC_053391.1 coordinate 15,278,780, forward strand.
TCCCCACCCTTCCTGCAGGAAGTAGGACTATCCCACTTCTCTCCAGAGGGGGGGTTAGAATGGAATGGAAAGTTCCACTCTATCTAAGTACAGCTCTACCATGTTTGCTGCCACCTGCTGGTGAACCAGGCCTATTACATATGAACAGTTACATAACAAAATAGGAATGCACCTTGTGGAGGACCTGGACAAAAATACATAAAATGACGTTTTTTCAGCCCATTAAAGACAGTAGCAGGGTGCAGGAGTGGCAACACCACTCTGGGGTGTTACACATCCATAAAGCTAGCATGCAGACAGCAAACAAAAAACGTGTGGCAGCACACCACGTGCAAACAAAAGAACTAGGGATTAGGGATTATTCTGGATTACAGTGGTGTTATACCTACTATACATGAAAAATGGAAGCTCTGTGCGCACATATTTGATCAAATGTGTGTTGGGCCCATCTACCGGCACCAAGGTGGCTTCTGCAGACGGGTAACCAACACCAACAGAATGGCCTCTCCTGGGCCTAACTGCTTAGGTATAGTACCACTGTAGGGCGCATTCACGGATGCCGCTCGTGTTCGTTTCACAATTTGCAGAACGGAACGGGCGGCCCATTATAGAAATGCCTATTCTTGTCCACAATTAATAGGACATGCTCTATATTTTTTGCGGGGCCGCAGAGCGGAACGGATGCAGACAGCACACGGTGTGCTCTCCGCATCGTTTGTGGCCCCATTGAAATGAATGGGTCCTCACCCATTCCGCAAAATTTTTGTTTGATGATGTTTTCACTGCCTGGAGAATATTCTTACTGGGGGGCACCAATGGGGAAATATTCTTACTGGGGGCACTCATGGGGAGCATTATTATTACTGGGAGCACTAATGGGGACATTATTCTTACTGGGAGCACTGATGCGGGCATAGTTTTTACTGGGGCGCTCTGATGGGGGCATTATTCTTACTGGGGCACTAATGGGGGCATTATTCTTACTGGGGGGCACCAATAGGGGCATTATTCTTACTGGGGGCACTAATGGGGGCATTAATATTTCTGGGGGGCACTAATGTGTACAGTATTAATTCAAAGGGGCACTAATGGGGGCATTAATATTATTGGGAGCCAATAATAAGCCACGCCCACAACCACACACCCTTTGTGGTGTGGCTTGACTTGGGCGGTATTTTTTGCTGGGAAAGGTGGCAACCCTAGTGACAGCTCCTATGGGTGCTGATACAGCGGCTTTCCCTGTCCGGAGAGGACGACTCTAGGACGATTACACAATCTGGACAGGTTTAAATACTGACGATTGATCCAGCATCAGATCGGCAGGGGTCCTCGATTAACAGATTGAAGGGGCAACAGCCAAGCACAGCGCCGTGCATTGCATAGTGGCCGTGCTCGGTATTGCAGCTCCATCCTATTCACTTGAATGGGACGGAGTTGCAGAATCGTTATGTGACCGGCGGACGTGACGTCAAACGGCTGAGGGTGCTGGGTGTCGACCCCACGATCTGATATTGATGACCTCCTCTTGAGTCCATACTAACCAACAAATTTGGGAATCTAAGCCCCGCCCCAGGCAGCATGCACCAAACCAGTCCAGTAACGGCCACTTCTGGGCGGAGTTAAAAAAAAAGCCATGCCCATTTTTGGTGCTCAGACAAGCCAAATTCGGCTGGATTGTCTCCGAAAATTCGGGAATGTTGGCAACTGTGCAAGTCGCTTTGTAAATGGAGCGGAGCAAAAAACGAGCCCTCATATGACTACATCGTAAGTGCGCCAACAGTCCGGATTTTGTCAATAAATGAGGGGCGGGATTAATGCAACCCCCCCCCAAATAGGGTTGCCACCCGGCCGGTATCTCACTGGCAAGGCTGGTATTTTAGTGGCCCTGCTTGTACCGGTGATATTTTTCTACCGGCAATGTTAATTGCCGGTATTTTCCTGTTACTAATGAGCGCTTCTATTGCGGAGCCCTCATTAGTACAGCCCTTACCCCCACCCCACGTAAAAAAAAAAAAGCACTCACCTCCTCCATTTGCTCGCGCTGCTGACTGGAGGACAGGACCTGTGAGATGTCATCAGCGCAGGTCCTATCCTGAACTCTTTTTTTTGGGCAGAAGCAGAGAAGGGGGCACTAATGGAGGCATTATTCTAACTGGGGGCACTAATGGAGGCATTATTCTAACTGGGGGCACTAATGGAGGCATTATACTTACTGGGGGCACTAATGGGGGCATTATTCTAACTGGGGGCACTAATGGGGGCATTATTCTAACTGCGGGCACTAATGGGGGCATTATTCTAACTGGGGGTACTAATGGGGGCATTATTCTAACTGGGGGCACTAATGGGGGCATTATACTTACTGGGGCACTAATGGGGTGCATTATTGTAACTAGCAGCACTATTATTACTGGGGGCACCAATGGGGGCATTATTCTAACTGGGGGCACTAATGGGGGCATTATTCTAACTGGGGCCCTAATGGGGTCATTCTTCTAACTGGGGGCACTAATGGTGGACATTATTCTTACTGGGGGCACTGATGGAGACATTATTATTCCTGGGGTCACATATGGGGTGCATTATTCTTCCTGGGGGGTACTAATGGGGGCATTATTCTTCCTGGGGGCACAAATGGGGGCATTATTCTTCCTGGGGCACTAATGGGGCATTATTCTTCCTGGGGGGCACTAATAGGGCATTATTCTTGCTGGGGGGCATATAGGGGCATTATTCTTCCTGAGGGGCACTAATGGGGGCATTATTCTTTCTGGAGGGCACAAATAGGGGCATTATCCTTCCTGGGGGCACTAATGGGTTCATTACTATTACTGGGGGGACATTAATGGGGGGCATTAATTCTGGGGTGCACTGATGTGGGCATTACTGTTACTGGGGTATGAATTGCCAAAACTGACCCTTTCACACATGTTGAGACACTTAGGCTGCATGCACACGACCGTGGTGTGTTTTGCGGTCCGCAAATCGCAGATCCGTAAAACACGGATGGCGTCCGTGCGCGTTCCGCAATTTGCGGAACGGCACGGACAGCCATTACATATAACTGCCTATTCTTGTCCGCAAAGCGCGGACAAGAATAGGACATGCTATATCTTTTTTTGCGGGGCCACGGAATGGAGCAACGGATGCGGACGGCACACGGAGTGCTGTCCGCATCTTTTGCGGCCCCATTGATGCGGACCAAAACAACGGCCGGATGCGAACCAAAACAACGGCCGTGTGCATGAGGCCTTAAACAATGATTATTTACAAATGGTCCAGAGGGCCCGTCATTATCTCTAAGTTACATGTGCTACTAATTTCTCATCCTAAAACGTAACGTTTATTCCTTATCATAAAACCGTTCCTCTAATTTTCATAGAATCTTTTCTGCGCATGTGATGGAACTTGCGCTGGGATAGATTTAGCCGTTGCGCTTGTGCTAACACCTTGAGAGTGAGGACATCATTGTCTATCATTGCGCAGGTCCTTGGACTTGTCTTGCATTAAACCCATACCTCTTATTGCGCATGCGTCCGGACTTGTGTTCTTTCACTTTCAAAATGTTATGACTGCGCATATTCTCGGACTTAGGACCCCTGCACATGAACGTGCGCTTCCCGTTGCCGTATTGCGAACCGCATTTGCGGATCCGCAATACACGGGTGCCGTTCCGTGTGCATTCTGCATCACGGATGCGGACCCATTCACTTGAATGGGGTCCGCAAATCCGGAGATGCGGAATGGAGCGGAACGGAAGCACGGAACGGAATTCTACGGAAGCACTACCGAGTGTTTCTGTGGGGTTTCGTCCCCTACTTCCGTTCCGCAAAAAGATAGAACATGTCCTATCATTTGGCGGAACGGCCGGATCGCGGACCCATTAAAGTGAATGGGCCCGCGATCCGCTGCGGCTGCCCCACGGACTGTGTTCGTGCATTGCGGCCCGCATTTTGCGGGGCCACAGCACGACCACGGGGTGCACATGTTCGTGTGCAGGGGGCCTTAGTCTGGAGCTGGTAAGTTTCTCGTATGTTATACTGTTACTGGGGGGTGCTAATGGGGGTATTACTATTACTGGGGGCACTAATGTGGATAGTATTAATTCTGGGGGCGCTAATGGGGGTATTACTATTACTGGGGGCACTAATGTGGATAGTATTAATTCTGGGGGCGCTAATGGGGGCATTACTATTACTGGGGGCACTAATGTGGATAGTATTAATTCTGGGGGGCGCTAATGGGGGCATTACTATTACTGGGGGCACTAATGTGGATAGTATTAATTCTGGGGGGCGCTAATGGGGGCATTACTATTACTGGGGGCACTAATGTGGATAGTATTAATTCTGGGGGGTGCTAATGGGGGCATTACTATTACTGGGGGCACTAATGTGGATAGTATTAATTCTGGGGGGCGCTAATGGGGGTATTACTATTACTGGGGGCACTAATGTGGATAGTATTAATTCTGGGGGGCGCTAATGGGGGCATTACTATTACTGGGGGCACTAATGTGGATAGTATTAATTCTGGGGGGCGCTAATGGGGGCATTACTATTACTGGGGGCACTAATGTGGATAGTATTAATTCTGGGGGGCGCTAATGGGGGCATTACTATTACTGGGGGCACTAATGTGGATAGTATTAATTCTGGGGGGCGCTAATGGGGGCATTACTATTACTGGGGGCACTAATGTGGATAGTATTAATTCTGGGGGGCGCTAATGGGGGCATTACTATTACTGGGGGCACTAATGTGGATAGTATTAATTCTGGGGGGCGCTAATGGGGGCATTACTATTACTGGGGGCCACAGTATGATAGCGACTTAACACCCAGCGTTAAGCCACGCCCACAACCAACCCCCCTTTGGGTGTGGCTTAACTTGGCTGGTATTTTTGGTTGGGAAAGGTGGCAGCCCTGCACCCAAAAGTAGTATGGGGCAGGGCCTAAATGTATACATTTTTTTAAAATTGAAATAGTGGTAAGTATGCGCTGGGAAAATGTAAAAAATGATGGCTCTCGTAATGCGCCAAGGATAAAACGAAACAAAAATGTGCGCGTCCGGACCAAAATATGCCATGTCGTTAAGGGGTTAAATTAACCATAAAGGATCCTTAATGTGCAAAATATTACGTGAATGTTACTCCTATGGAGCCTGTTCGTTAAGGAAAGATATCGTTACTAATGGCAACCGCCATGTGTATATGGGACATGAAGCGCCATGCATAAGCTCCACCCAGTTTCATCTGCCACCCACACAAGGCCCCCAAAAAAATGAAGATTCACCCCCAAAAATAGAAATTTGTGATTTGCTTTATTTGTAATTAAACATTTCGGGTGGAAGATCAGGTTTTACTCTGTTACCATGGCGACTGAGCGTTACCAAGCGCTCCGCTCTCCGTCGTCATGGTGACGAGCTCAGCGTCTTACGGACGGAAGCCGCCAGTGGACTTTTCAGCAAAAAATAAAAATGCTTCGCAGTGTAGGACGTGTTAATCTGTTGCTAGGACGACCGAGCGTTGTCACATGATCGCATCGGCGATTTCTTACTGTGAACGGTCGTCATGGTGACGGGCTGAGCGTCCACACTACGGCGGCCGCTAGAGGACAGTCCAGTCAACTCGCCGGGAGTCTGACAGACAGAGAACTCGAGTTCGCAGCCGCCCGGGAGCAGGTACCTCGTCCTGCAGGGATTCAGTCCTTCCCCAGCAGGTGGTTTCTCGGGTTAGAGATTATACTTGGGGCCGGTGTGCAGGGTTCTGCTGGAAGCCTCACTGCTTTCTTCATCCAGATATAGATTGTATGTGCTATATATGTTACTGCATGCCCCGCCCACTTATATAGGACCCCCCCCCCCCCCCCAGCATTTTAATCACAAGTAGTGCAGTGACCCCAGACCCCTAAATACAGACCCAAACTAGACCCCTGATATACTCCGCAGACCAGATCCCTAAATACAGACGCCTGATATACTCCGTAGACCAGACCCCTAAATACATACAGACCCCAGACCAGACCCCTGAAATACAGACCCCAGACCAGATCCCTGAAATGCAGACCCCAAACCAGACCCCCAAAATACAGACCCCTGATATACTCCGCAGGCCAGACCCCTAAATACAGACCCCAGACCAGACCCCTGAAATACAGACCCCTGATATACTCCGCAGACCAGATCCCTGAAATACAGACCCCAGGCCAGATCCCTGAAATGCAGACCCCAAACCAGACCCCCAAAATACAGACCCCTGATATACTCCGCAGACCAGACCCCTAAATACAGACCCCAGACCAGATCCCTGAAATACAGACCCCTGATATACTCCGCAGACCAGATCCCTGAAATACAGACCCCTGATATACTCCGCAGACCAGATCCCTGAAATACAGACCCCAGGCCAGACCCCCAAAATACAGACCCCTGATATACTCTGCAGACCAGACCCCTAAATACAGACCCCAGACCAGATCCCTGAAATACAGACCCCTGATATACTCCGCAGACCAGATCCCTGAAATACAGACCCCAGACCCCTGAAATATAGACCCCTGAACTGCAGACATCAGGGAGTGGGGGGAGCGCAGCCCCCGGGGACTGAAGGTCTGGCTGTTTTCGGGGAGCCCCTGGACATTCTGGAGACTGGTAGAAGGCGTCGACCATCGGTCACCGTGGAGGCTGATACAGCGCGATTCTGACAGGATATATATTTTTTAAATCAATGAGCGGTTATGCATCATCATCATCATCATCATTATTATTATATCGTGGAGTAAATGTCATGTTTTGTTCCCTTTTTCCCTGCTAGATATGGATGTGCCAGAGGGGCCCCTTCCCGAATACTTGTCTCCAGAAAACGTGAGTACGGAGGAGACGGCGGTGACCCTGTGATGTAGTGTTCACAGCGCAGACTGAGCTCAGCTACATAGAAGGAACGGCTGGAGAGCTCTGTTATACAGGAGGCGAGGAGGAAACCTGCGGCAGCCATATTGGTTGAAACCCAGCTTTCCCACATTACATACAGTGCCTTGCAAAAGTATTCACCCCCCCCCCCCCTTGACTTTTTTCGTGTCTTGGTGCCTCACAACCTGGAATTAACATGGATTGTTTGAGGATTTGCATCAAGTAATTACAGAACATGCCGACAACTGTGAAGATGTTATTTTTTATTTATTGTGAAGCAAACAACAAATAGGACAAAATAATAGAAAAGGTCAATGTGCAGAACTATTCGCCCCCCTGAAGTCAGTACTTTGTAGAGCCGCCACCACCAGGTCTCACTGTGGGGATGGTGTTCTTTGGGTGATGTGATGTGTTGGGTTTGCTCCAGATATAGTGTTTTCTTGATGACTGAAAAGTTGATGGCTGAAAAGTTCAATTTCCGTCTCCTCAGACCGGAGCCCCTTCCTCCATACATTTTAGGTCTCCTCAGACCGGAGCCCCTTCCTCCATACATTTTGGGTCTCCTCAGACCGGAGCCCCTTCCTCCATACATTTTGGGTCTCCTCAGACCGGAGCACCTTCCTCCATACATTTTAGGTCTCCTCAGACCGGAGCCCCTTCCTCCATACATTTTGGGTCTCCTCAGACCGGAGCACCTTCCTCCATACATTTTAGGTCTCCTCAGACCAGAGCCCCTTCCTCCATACATTTTAGGTCTCCTCAGACCGGAGCCCCTTCCTCCATACATTTTGGGTCTCCTCAGACCGGAGCCCCTTCCTCCATACATTTTGGGTCTCCTCAGACCGGAGCACCTTCCTCCATACATTTTAGGTCTCCTCAGACCGGAGCCCCTTCCTCCATACATTTTGGGTCTCCTCAGACCGGAGCACCTTCCTCCATACATTTTGGGTCTCCTCAGACCGGAGCACCTTCCTCCATACATTTTGGGTCTCCTCAGACCGGAGCCCCTTTCTCCATACATTTTAGGTCTCCTCAGACCGGAGCCCCTTCCTCCATACATTTTGGGTCTCCTCAGACCGGAGCCCCTTCCTCCATACATTTTAGGTCTCCTCAGACCGGAGCCCCTTCCTCCATACATTTTAGGTCTCCTCAGACCGGAGCCCCTTCCTCCATACATTTTGGGTCTCCTCAGACCGGAGCCCCTTCCTCCATACATTTTGGGTCTCCTCAGACCGGAGCCCCTTTCTCCATACATTTTGGGTCTCCTCAGACCGGAGCCCCTTCCTCCATACATTTTGGGTCTCCTCAGACCAGAGCCCCTTCCTCCATACATTTTAGGTCTCCTCAGACCGGAGCCCCTTCCTCCATACATTTTGGGTCTCCTCAGACCGGAGCCCCTTCCTCCATACATTTTGGGTCTCCTCAGACCAGAGCCCCTTCCTCCATACATTTTGGGTCTCCTCAGACCGGAGCCCCTTCCTCCATACATTTTGGGTCTCCTCAGACCGGAGCCCCTTCCTCCATACATTTTGGGTCTCCTCAGACCAGAGCCCCCTTCCTCCATACATTTTAGGTCTCCTCAGACCGGAGCCCCTTCCTCCATACATTTTGGGTCTCCTCAGACCAGAGCCCCTTCCTCCATACATTTTGGGTCTCCTCAGACCGGAGCACCTTCCTCCATACATTTTAGGTCTCCTCAGAGCGGAGCCCCTTCCTCCATACATTTTGGGTCTCCTCAGACCGGAGCCCCTTCCTCCATACATTTTAGGTCTCCTCAGACCGGAGCCCCTTCCTCCATACATTTTGGGTCTCCTCAGACCAGAGCCCCCTACTCCATACATTTTGGGTCTCCTCAGACCGGAGCCCCTTCCTCCATACATTTTGGGTCTCCTCAGACCGGAGCCCCTTCCTCAATACATTTTGGGTCTCCTCAGACCAGAGCCCCTTCCTCCATACATTTTGGGTCTCCTCAGACCAGAGCCCCCTACTCCTTACATTTTGGGTCTCCTCAGACCGGAGCCCCTTCCTCCATACATTTTGGGTCTCCTCAGACCGGAGCCCCTTCCTCCATACATTTTGGGTCTCCTCAGACCGGAGTTCCTTCCTCCATACATTTTGGGTCTCCTCAGACTGGAGCACCTTCCTCCATACATTTTGGGTCTCCTCAGACCGGAGCACCTTCCTCCATACATTTTGGGTCTCCTCAGACTGGAGCACCTTCCTCCATACATTTTGGGTCTCCTCAGACCGGAGCACCTTCCTCCATACATTTTCGGAGTCTCCCACAGGCCTTTTCACAAACTCACAACGTGCCTTATTGTTTTTAGCTGACAGTAATGGCCTTCTTCTGGCCACTCCGCCATAAAGCCCAACTCTATGGAGCGTACGGCTTATTGTCGTCCTATGTACAGATCCTCCAGTCTCTGCTGTGGAACTCTGCAGCTCCTCCAGGGTTACCTTAGGTCTCTGTGCTGCCTCTCTGATTAATGCCCTCCTTGCCCGGTCCGTCAGTCTTGGTGGGCGGCCGTCTCTTGGCAGGTTTGCTGTTGTGCCATGTTCTTTCCATTTGGTTATGATAGATTTGATGGTGCTCCTGGGGATCATCACAGATTTGGATATTTTTTTATAACCTAACCCTGACTTGTACTTCTCAACAACATTGTCCCTTACTTGTTTGGAGAGTTCCTCGGTCTTCATGGCAGTGTTTGGTCAGTGATGCCTCTTGCTTAGGTGTTGCAGCCTCTGGTGTGTATATGTAATGACTGATCATGTGACACTTAGATTGCACACAGGTGACATCATTTCGTAATTGGTTGCACCAGAGCTTTTTATGAGCTTCCTAACAAAGGGGGTGACTACAATAGTTTTATTTATATATTTTAGACTATTGTGTTCTGATCCATCGCATAACATTCAGTTAACAAAACATTGAACATAAGGCTCTAATGTAACAAAACACGAAAAAAGTCAAGGGGGTTGAATACTTTTGCAAGGCACTGTATATATATATATATCTTATTTTTGAAAATGTCTTTCCACGTTTACTGCCCGCTTACTCAGTGGCGCTGTTGGCGTCTAAAGCGGCGTCCGTCCCGGGTGGTTCACAGGGTTAACCTAGAACTGCAGCCCCAGCACTTGGAGATCTGCCGCGCAGATAATAGAAAATAGCCGGAGCGAATCATAAATCCGTGCGGCAGGCGTCAGATAGATTTAGGATTGCAATCGGGCGCCTGCTAAGTTATGAATCCGAACGCAGCCGCAAGAATTAACCCCGTCTGCCTCGCCGAGGACGCCTTCCTGATAGATGCTGCCGCGCCGCACCTTACGTTATGCAGGAGGCAGGGTAATTGCTATATTAAATCACTCGGCGGCACACGCAATTCATTTTTATGAAGGGTCCGGGTTGATTAAAATTACTATTAAAAACGGCATCGAGAAAAATGGCGGATTTTACAAATAGGGTTGTGAAGCTGCGACCATGTCCCTTTAAAGGGACATAGGGCCGCTCTAAGTGATGTAGTAGAGGGTACCCAGGTGTAGGGTGGCCTAAATGTCCCTTAATGTTGGTGCACGTGTCATGGTGCTCCTACCTGGATACGCTGGACCCCAGGTGTTGGCTCCGAAGCAATGACAAGGGGGGTTGTAGTCTGACTCAGAATTCTGCTATACCAGGGAGTCTCCCTCTCCTGGCTCCTGAGGCTCTAAGATTCTGCCTCCATATCCAGCAGAGCTGAGGGTGCTCCAGCTGGCTTACGTAAGGCACGTCCAACAGGGGCGTGCACCTGCTGCACACGCTTCCCCTGTCTAGGGAAGACCTAAACTGGAACTAACTGGTCCCCGCCCCCCGCCCCCCCTTCCTGCAGGAAATGGGACACGCCCACCACACTACAGAGGGGTCCATTCTCTGTACCTGTAGCTCTGCCGTTTATGCTGCCACCTGCTGGTGAACCAGGCATAATGCATTTGAACATAACCATTGCAAAATAGGAAATGCACACCATGAAGGACTTAGAGTAAATACACAGACGACATGATATTAGACCATTAGAGATAGTAGTGAGGTGCAGAAGTGGTAATGCTGAACTAGAGGGCAGCACCGAGCCTACGAATTAGCAAACTGACACATGCCCCTCCCCTCTGTGCCAATCAGCAAAGCCAAGAGTGGTCACATGACACACTGCTTCGTGGCACTGGCATCTGGTTTAAGAAGTTAGTGGGCGGAGTTAATATCTTTTAACCCCAAATGTGCCTTTCATGGGGGCATTTATTAGGTACAGATGTGCCCATTGGTCCAGTTTTATAAAGTATAATATAAATGTAGCAAGAACGTCTCCCGGGGACAGGTTCCCTTTAAATCCACCTCTGCCTGTTCGTTACACCGCGATACTAATTTGCATTGGGAAAAGCGGATACTGAGATTGCTCTGTCCAGGGACGAAGCGCCCGCACCGGACGAGGAGCGTCGCCCTGACGTGTGGCAGTGACGGGCAGCATCAGCCTTTTGTCTCCTGGATTAAAATAGCTGCAACAAGGGCGATTTTGCTGCATTCTCCTAAAATAGACACAGGCTATTTAAAAAATGCGCTGCACAGCAGCAGATCCCGCGCCGTCCCCGGCTGATTACTGTCACGCGAAGCCTGGAAACGAGACGGACACAGGGCCGGGACCAAGTTTATGGGGCGAGCCCTCTGATTCCCCATCCGTGGCCCAACGAGCTTAGTGCATGTTTATCCAGAGCGAGCGAGGAAACAATGCAAGGGTGTAGAGGCCGACCAGGCAGCTGCTAGAGGACCCCAGGAGAGAGGGGGCTCTGCGCTCGGTTTGTCCCATCCCTTTTGCTACTGGGTAATAAGAACCTGTGGCAAGCAAGGGGGGGGGGGGGACACACACCAAGAATATGGTGGCATACTCCAGCACCATAATATTGGGGGTGGGGCACGCTGGTCTTTGTGATTAAGCCCCCTGTCACCTCTGGACGTCCCAGTGTTTAGTACCAGAGACGTAATCATCATTAAAGGGTTTGTGCTATGATGTCAACTGATCAGATGATATTATCTGATTGGTGAGGGTCCCACCGCTAGACCACCACCGATCACTGGGGTCCCCTGGATAAATGGGTCAGCACGTCCCCCGCTGTAGTCGGCCTATCTCCTTAAGGGGTCTTTTACATGAGCGGATGCCGTGCGGGTAATCCGCTGCGTGAAAGAGAGCCAAGTCCCACTCCGGACAGCAGAGACACGGAGCTTGATAACGCTCCGCGCCTCTCTGGGATCTTCTTACTACAAAATCACAGCGAGATAAAGCCGTCGCCGTGATCTGATGCAAAGAGCATCATCAATCATGTCAATGCTCCGTGTCTCCGCTGTCCGGGACGGGGCTCGGCTCTCTCTCACGCAGCGGATTCCGCACACAGAGACCTAAGTCCCATAGAGAATGAATGGAATGAATGGAACAGCCGCTTCGTTCTCCCCACTCATGATCCATGGGAGCGGCTGTCAAGTGACAAGTTCTCTGTTTTCACCGTCTTGCCCTGATCATCTACAACACCAATTCCAAAAAGATTGGGGCGCTGTGTAAAATTGGAATATCTGATAGACCCATATTATATCAACAATAGACCATAGAACAAAATCAGATGACGAAGGGGGGACCATTTCACGAAAAAACTTGACTTATTTAGGACTTGATGGCAGCAATGCATCTCAAAAAAGTTAGTACAGGTGCAACAGAAGTTGAAAAGTAAGTTTGGTAGGTAAGTAGGTATTAATAAAAAAAAAACAGTAAGAGGAATAATCTGCAACTAAGCCACTGGGTATGAGAAGAGCGTGTTAGAGAGGCAGAGTCTCTCAGAAGCAAAGATGGACAGAGGTCACCAGCGAAAAACTGCACCTAAGACTTTGGATATCCCTCCATCTAAAGCAGTGTTTCCCAACCAGTGTGCCTCCAGCTGTTGCAAAACCACAACTCCCAGCATGCCCGGACAGCCTTTGGCTGGAGGCACACTGGTTGGGAAACAATGATCTAAAGGACATAATATCATCAAAAGATCCAGAGAATCTGGAGAGCTCCATGGACTGATGGTCAGTATTGGAGGCTCGTGATCTACAGGCCCTCAGGTGGCCCTGCACTAAAACCGGGCAGATTCTGTACTGGAAATCACTGCAGGGGCCAAAGCTCATTTTAAACGGACTGAGTCAAAATGTAAAAAACGTTCTGTGGTCAGATGATTTAAAATGTGAAATTCTTTTTGGGAACCACGGATGCCGTGTCCTGCGGGCTCAAGAGGAGAAGGACCATCCAGCTTGTTATCAGAGCACAGTATAAATTCCTGCATCTCTGATAGTTGCATTAATGTCTACGGAGTGGGCAGCTTACACATCTGGGAAGGCACTATCAGTCACATCCATCCATCACAGCAGCACAGCTTCTCAGAAGAAGAGTCCGGGTGCAGAACTTGCCACCTGCAGCCCAGCCCAACCACCAGTAGAAAACATTTGGCGCATCGTGAAATAAAAAAAAAAAATCCAGCAAAGAAGACCCTTGACTGTTGAGCAGCAAGAACCCTACATCAGACAACATTCCTCTCCCAGAAGTCCACCAATTGGTCTCCTCACCTCCCAGGCTACACAATGGTAGACATGGTCCTGTCCCAACTTTTTTGAGATGCGTTGCTGCCATGAAGTTCTAAAAGATATGGTAAAATGTCTCACTTTCATCATCTGATGTGTGTTCTATGATCTATTGTGAAAAAAACTATGGGGCATTGAGCTTTAGAAATCATTTCATTATGTTATTTACATTTATTTCCATTTTACACAGAGTCCCAACTTTTTGGCAATTGATTTTGTGCATAAGGATCAGCCTTGTGCCCTCGAACAGAAGGAACAGATTGGGGTAACAAACCGCTAAGTGGCAGGGACAGACCAGCCCAACAAACCATTGAACGCTATGGGCTAGTGTAATGAACAGGGGTAAGGTGGGTGACCACCACCTTCATGTCTATAAGGAGTCAAGTGCCAGACATGTCTAAGGAAGGATCCATTAACAGGCCCTCAATATTGGACACATTCATTTACATAGACCTTCCTCCTGTGCATAGCCCAACCCCTTATGATGTCACTTCCTGTCACAAAGCAGGACTTGATTGTCTCCGATCATAGAGAACAATGGCTGTCAAAGGTCATCTACTTACCTCAGGAGATCCTTCTTTGGCACTGAATACCAGAGATGGACTAGGGTCCAAATAGTTTGACAAAGGATTTAAACCATGGAAGGTGGGCACAAAGGTTCTAAAATATAGAAGAAAAATTGGCACATTGGTGGAGAATCTATTAGGAAGATAGTAGCTCTCATGGTAAATGACCACCTAGACTGATCCTGACCAAGGACTATCTGCTCTCTTTGGTCTCCTCGTTATACATTGGTTTATATATTGACGATGGTCTCCAACATAAGCTACTCCCAGACCATGTATGCAGGTGTATTTGAAGTGATATTATATACTGTAGGTTGTCTTGTATGTAAGTATGTAGAGATGGACAAGTCCTTGTACCTGATTTATTTTTGTTCACATCAGGAAGTTATAAATAACGAAAGGGCAGAGAATGGCACAACTTCTGAAACACTGGCACCATCACATCCTCGGGATAGTCACCTGAAAGAAGTTGAGTTGCGAGATGATGAAACCAAACAGGAGACACTTCTAGTTGTCTCTGAGGAACATGGTGACCTGTCCTCAAGAACAGATGAAGAAAATTCTCTTACAATAGTGAAGAAGGAGACACCTCAAGAAGAAAGAAGATCACCACCACTGTCCAAAATCACCTCCATGGATGAAGTACGAGAGATAGGCACCACCAATCTAGAGGTCTTGAAAGATGGCGACACCAATATATCTAGTCATGGAAAAAGGAAGACTGCACCTATGGAAGACTCCTCAGAAGGATCTCTTCGTCCTGAAGAAAAATCTGAGGTTATATTTGGACCTGCACATGAGATGAACATAGAAGCCACGGATCTGGCTAATAACTTAGGTGCGGCGTCTACTGACGGAGAAGCCTTGGCACAAAAGAGCCAAGATCATGAAGATGAGGCAGTCAGTCCTGCCGAAACAATGGCCAGCAACCACGTGGATGAGTCTACTGATGCTGTCAAGAAAGAGACCACACAAACTAATGAAATTACTGAGAAAGCTGAAGGAAGACATTCTGCTGAAGATGTTGTGAAAGACACAACCACCGGAGGAGATACCGTGCAGTCTGCTAAGACTGTGGACCAGGAGCAGGTGCCTCATGCACCAGAAGGCATCAAAGATGACGTCATACCACCAGACTCTTACCGGGAGACTATAACTGCAAGACCTTTACAGCCCCCTGCACAGGGGGTAAGTAGACCATTAGTAATGTAAGGACAGTGGTCTCTAACCTGTGGAACTGCAGTTGCTGCAAAACTACAACTCTCAGCATGCCCTGACAGCCTCAGGCTGGGAGTTGTAGTTGTGCAACAGCTAGGAGAGCACTGTGTTAGGTATAGAGCTAATAGTTGTGTAGCCTGTAGTAATTAAAGGGGTTGTCCAAGATTAGATATAAGGGACCATGCCTGGAGCTCAAGTCACTGAGGCTGAGCTGCAATACCAGTCACAGCCCCAGGACGGGATGGGCGCTATTTCTAGAAATAAAGCCAACCCTGATCCTGATCCTGGACGACCTCTGACAGGAATCCCATGCTGGAGACATTAGCGAATGCCGGTGGCTGTGGTGCACGGGCCATGCCACTACTTTGGGTGGGGGGAGGTTTGGTGGCAGTTGTGTAGCTGGGATTGGCACTTGGGGAGGGGTTGTGGCTCTAGGACCAGGACGTGACGACTTTTCGAATTTTATATTGTTATATTTCTTTGTGAGAAATATATCAGCGGTGAGTGGTCTCGAAAATGACTCTCTAATAATCAGTGTGCTGCAATGACTCTCTAATGATCAGTGTGCACAGTAATGACTCTCTAATGATCAGTGTGTGCATCGTGACTCTCTAATGATCAGTGTGTGCAGCGTGACTCTCTAATGATCAGTGTGTGCAGCGTGACTCTCTAATGATCAGTGTGCACAGTAATGACTTTCTAATGATCAGTGTGAGCAGCGTGACTCTCTAATGATCAGTGTGTGCAGCGTGACTCTCTAATGATCAGTGTGTGCAGCGTGACTCTCTAATGATCAGTGTGCACAGTAATGACTTTCTAATGATCAGTGTGTGCAGCGTGACTCTCTAATGATCAGTGTGTGCAGCGTGACTCTCTAATGATCAGTGTGCACAGTAATGACTCTCTAATGATCAGTGTGAGCAGCGTGACTCTCTAATGATCAGTGTGCAGCGCGACTCTCTAATGATCAGCGTGTGCATCGTGACTCTCTAATGATCAGTGTGTGCATCGTGACTCTCTAATGATCAGTGTGTGCAGCGTGACTCTCTAATGATCAGTGTGTGCAGCGTGACTCTCTAATGATCAGTGTGCACAGTAATGACTCTCTAATGATCAGTGTGTGCATCGTGACTCTCTAATGATCAGTGTGTGCAGCGGGACTCTTTAATGATCAGTGTGTGCAGCGTGACTCTCTAATGATCAGTGTGAGCAGCGTGACTCTCTAATGATCAGTGTGAGCAGCGTGACTCTCTCATGATCAGTGTGTGCAGCGTGACTCTCTAATGATCAGTGTGTGCAGCGTGACTCTCTAATGATCAGTGTGTGCAGCGTGACTCTCTAATGATCAGTGTGCGCAGCGTGACTCTCTAATGATCAGTGTGCGCAGTAATGACTCTCTAATGATCAGTGTGTGCAGCGTGACTCTCTAATCATCAGCGTGTGAAGCGTGACTCTCTAATGATCAGTGTGTGCAGCGTGACTCTCTAATCATCAGCGTGTGCAGCGTGACTCTCTAATGATCAGTGTGTGCAGCGTGACTCTCTAATGATCAGTGTGCGCAGTAATGACTCTCTAATGATCAGTGTGTGCAGCGTGACTCTCTAATAATCAGTGCGCAGTAATGACTCTAATAATCAGTGCGCAGTAATGACTCTAATAATCAGTGCGCAGTAATGACTCTAATAATCAGTGTGCAGTAATGACTCTCTAATAATCAGTGCGCAGTAATGACTCTCTAATAATCAGTGCGCAGTAATGACTCTGTAATAATCAGTGCGCAGTAATGACTCTCTAATAATCAGTGCGCAGTAATGACTCTCTAATAATCAGTGCGCAGTAATGACTCTCTAATAATCAGTGCGCAGTAATGACTCTCTAATAATCAGTATGCAGTAATGACTCTAATAATCAGTGCGCAGTAATGACTCTCTAATAATCAGTGCGCAGTAATGACTCTCTAATAATCAGTGCGCAGTAATGACTCTCTAATAATCAGTGCGCAGTAATGACTCTAATAATCAGTGCGCAGTAATGACTCTCTAATAATCAGTGCGCAGTAATGACTCTCTAATAATCAGTGCGCAGTAATGACTCTAATAATCAGTGCGCAGTAATGACTCTGTAATAATCAGTGTGCAGTAATGACTCTCTAATAATCAGTGCGCAGTAATGACTCTCTAATAATCAGTGCGCAGTAATGACTCTCTAATAATCAGTGCGCAGTAATGACTCTCTAATAATCAGTATGCAGTAATGACTCTAATAATCAGTGCGCAGTAATGACTCTCTAATAATCAGTGCGCAGTAATGACTCTCTAATAATCAGTGCGCAGTAATGACTCTCTAATAATCAGTGTCCAGTAATGACTCTCTAAAAATCAGTGTCCAGTAATGACTCTCTAATAATCAGTGCACAGTAATGACTCTCTAATAATCAGTGCCCAGTAATGACTCTCTAATAATCAGTGCGCAGTAATGACTCTCTAATAATCAGTGTGCAGTAATGACTCTCTAATAATCAGTGCGCAGTAATGACTCTCTAATAATCAGTGTGCAGTAATGACTCTCTAATAATCAGTGCGCAGTAGGGGTGCACCGAAATGAAAATTCTGGTCCGAAACCGAAAATTCAGGATGCCCTTGACCGAAAACCGAAACCGAAACTGAAACTGCCTTTTTGCCCAAATACTTTTAAAATACATTTTTTTTAATGATTTTATTAATAATTCTTTTTCATGAATTTAATAAATCATATTATATAACATGGTGCTTCCTCATACACAAGTGATTGTACAAAACGACAGTGCAAGAAACAGTTGTAAAACCAACCTCAAACTGTAAACAGACGTAGCCTCAGGTCAAGAACAAATTTTTGCTGGGAGAGGGGGATCTGTATGGAGAGGGGGATCTGTATGGAGAGGGGGATCTGTATGGAGAGGGGGATCTGTATGGAGAGGGGGATCTGTATGGAGAGGGGGATCTGTGGGTGGCGCTGTTATGGAGAGGGGGATCTGTGGGTGGCGCTGTTATGGAGAGGGGGATCTGTATGGAGAGGGGGATCTGTATGGAGAGGGGGATCTGTATGGAGAGGGGGATCTGTGGGTGGCGCTGTTATGGAGAGGGGGATCTGTGGGTGGCGCTGTTATGGAGAGGGGGATCTGTATGGAGAGGGGGATCTGTGGGTGGCTCTGTTATGGAGAGGGGGATCTGTGGGTTGCGCTGTTATGGAGAGGGGGATCTGTGGGTGGCGCTGTTATGGAGAGGGGGATCTGTGGGTTGCGCTGTTATGGAGAGGGGGATCTGTGGGTGGCTCTGTTATGGAGAGGGGGATCTGTGGGTGGCGCTGTTATGGAGAGGGGGATCTGTGGGTGGCTCTGTTATGGAGAGGGGGATCTGTGGGTGGCTCTGTTATGGAGAGGGGGATCTGTGGGTGGCTCTGTTATGGAGAGGGGGATCTGTGGGTGGCGCTGTTATGGAGAGGGGGATCTGTGGGTGGCGCTGTTATGGAGAGGGGGATCTGTGGGTGGCGCTGTTATGGAGAGGGGGATCTGTGGGTGGCGCTGTTATGGAGAGGGGGATCTGTGGGTGGCTCTGTTATGGAGAGGGGGATCTGTGGGTGGCGCTGTTATGGAGAGGGGGATCTGTGGGTGGCTCTGTTATGGAGAGGGGGATCTGTGGGTGGCTCTGTTATGGAGAGGGGGATCTGTGGGTGGCGCTGTTATGGAGAGGGGGATCTGTGGGTGGCGCTGTTATGGAGAGGGGGATCTGTGGGTGGCGCTGTTATGGAGGGGGGGATATGTGCACTGTTATGGGCATAACAGTGCACAGATCCCTTTCCCCATAACAGTGCACAGATCCCCCCTCCCCATAGCAGTGCCATAGACCGATCCCCCTACCCATAACAGCCCCAGCCCTGCTGCTCACAGCAGACTAATCACTCACTGCATCTTTATTTTACCTTACAATCGTGACACTCCAGTAACAACTCTGCAGGCAGAGCGGAGGGCGGCGTAACGTCACTTACTCACGTGACGCACCTGCTCCGCCCACTTTATGAATGAAGGAGGCGGAGCAGGTGCGTCACGTGAGTAAGTAACGTTACGCCGCCCTCCGCTCTGCCTGCAGAGTTGTTACTGGAGCGTCACGATTGTAAGGTAAAATAAAGATGCAGTGACTTAAAGTAAACGCCCGCCCGCACAAATCCCAAACCCCATATTTTCTGCCGATATGTACCAATATCGGCCGAAATGGATTAGGCCCATTTTCGGCCGCCGGAATTTCGGTGCACCCCTAGTGTGCAGTAATGACTCTCTAATAATCAGTGTGCAGTAATGACTCTCTAATAATCAGTGCGCAGTAATGACTTTCTAATAATCAGTGCGCAGTAATGACTCTCTAATCAGTGCGTAGTAATGACTCTCTAATAATCAGTGCGCAGTAATGACTCTCTAATAATCAGTGTGCAGTAATGACTCTGTAATAATCAGTGCGCAGTAATGACTCTCTAATAATCAGTGCGCAGTAATGACTCTCTAATAATCAGTGCGCAGTAATGACTCTCTAATAATCAGTGCGCAGTAATGACTCTCTAATAATCAGTGCGCAGTAATGACTCTCTAATAATCAGTGTGCAGTAATGACTCTAATAATCAGTGCGCAGTAATGACTCTCTAATAATCAGTGTGCAGTAATGACTCTCTAATAATCAGTGCGCAGTAGGGGTGCACCGAAATGAAAATTCTGGTCCGAAACCGAAAATTCAGGATGCCCTTGACCGAAAACCGAAACCGAAACTGAAACTGCCTTTTTGCCCAAATACTTTTAAAATACATTTTTTTTAATGATTTTATTAATAATTCTTTTTCATGAATTTAATAAATCATATTATATAACATGGTGCTTCCTCATACACAAGTGATTGTACAAAACGACAGTGCAAGAAACAGTTGTAAAACCAACCTCAAACTGTAAACAGACGTAGCCTCAGGTCAAGAACAAATTTTTGCTGGGAGAGGGGGATCTGTATGGAGAGGGGGATCTGTATGGAGAGGGGGATCTGTATGGAGAGGGGGATCTGTATGGAGAGGGGGATCTGTATGGAGAGGGGGATCTGTGGGTGGCGCTGTTATGGAGAGGGGGATCTGTGGGTGGCGCTGTTATGGAGAGGGGGATCTGTATGGAGAGGGGGATCTGTATGGAGAGGGGGATCTGTATGGAGAGGGGGATCTGTGGGTGGCGCTGTTATGGAGAGGGGGATCTGTGGGTGGCGCTGTTATGGAGAGGGGGATCTGTATGGAGAGGGGGATCTGTGGGTGGCTCTGTTATGGAGAGGGGGATCTGTGGGTTGCGCTGTTATGGAGAGGGGGATCTGTGGGTGGCGCTGTTATGGAGAGGGGGATCTGTGGGTTGCGCTGTTATGGAGAGGGGGATCTGTGGGTGGCGCTGTTATGGAGAGGGGGATCTGTGGGTGGCTCTGTTATGGAGAGGGGGATCTGTGGGTGGCTCTGTTATGGAGAGGGGGATCTGTGGGTGGCTCTGTTATGGAGAGGGGGATCTGTGGGTGGCTCTGTTATGGAGAGGGGGATCTGTGGGTGGCGCTGTTATGGAGAGGGGGATCTGTGGGTGGCGCTGTTATGGAGAGGGGGATCTGTGGGTGGCGCTGTTATGGAGAGGGGGATCTGTGGGTGGCGCTGTTATGGAGAGGGGGATCTGTGGGTGGCTCTGTTATGGAGAGGGGGATCTGTGGGTGGCGCTGTTATGGAGAGGGGGATCTGTGGGTGGCTCTGTTATGGAGAGGGGGATCTGTGGGTGGCTCTGTTATGGAGAGGGGGATCTGTGGGTGGCGCTGTTATGGAGAGGGGGATCTGTGGGTGGCGCTGTTATGGAGAGGGGGATCTGTGGGTGGCGCTGTTATGGAGGGGGGGATATGTGCACTGTTATGGGCATAACAGTGCACAGATCCCTTTCCCCATAACAGTGCACAGATCCCCCCTCCCCATAGCAGTGCCATAGACCGATCCCCCTACCCATAACAGCCCCAGCCCTGCTGCTCACAGCAGACTAATCACTCACTGCATCTTTATTTTACCTTACAATCGTGACACTCCAGTAACAACTCTGCAGGCAGAGCGGAGGGCGGCGTAACGTCACTTACTCACGTGACGCACCTGCTCCGCCCACTTTATGAATGAAGGAGGCGGAGCAGGTGCGTCACGTGAGTAAGTAACGTTACGCCGCCCTCCGCTCTGCCTGCAGAGTTGTTACTGGAGCGTCACGATTGTAAGGTAAAATAAAGATGCAGTGACTTAAAGTAAACGCCCGCCCGCACAAATCCCAAACCCCATATTTTCTGCCGATATGTACCAATATCGGCCGAAATGGATTAGGCCCATTTTCGGCCGCCGGAATTTCGGTGCACCCCTAGTGTGCAGTAATGACTCTCTAATAATCAGTGTGCAGTAATGACTCTCTAATAATCAGTGCGCAGTAATGACTTTCTAATAATCAGTGCGCAGTAATGACTCTCTAATCAGTGCGTAGTAATGACTCTCTAATAATCAGTGCGCAGTAATGACTCTCTAATAATCAGTGTGCAGTAATGACTCTGTAATAATCAGTGCGCAGTAATGACTCTCTAATAATCAGTGCGCAGTAATGACTCTCTAATAATCAGTGCGCAGTAATGACTCTCTAATAATCAGTGCGCAGTAATGACTCTCTAATAATCAGTGCGCAGTAATGACTCTCTAATAATCAGTGTGCAGTAATGACTCTAATAATCAGTGCGTAGTAATGACTCTCTAATAATCAGTGCGCAGTAATGACTCTCTAATCAGTGCGTAGTAATGACTCTCTAATAATCAGTGCGCAGTAATGACTCTCTAATAATCAGTGTGCAGTAATGACTCTCTAATAATCAGTGCGCAGTAATGACTCTCTAATAATCAGTGCGCAGTAATGACTCTCTAATCAGTGCGTAGTAATGACTCTCTAATAATCAGTGTGCAGTAATGACTCTCTAATAATCAGTGCGCAGTAATGACTCTCTAATAATCAGTGTCCAGTAATGACTCTCTAATAATCAGTGCGCAGTAATGACTCTCTAATAATCAGTGCCCAGAAACGACTCTCTAATAATCAGTGCGCAGTAATTACTCTCTAATAATCAGTGCGCAGTAATGACTCTCTAACAATCAGTGTGCAGTAATGACTCTCTAATAATCAGTGCGCATTAATGACTATCTAATAATCAGTGCCCAGAAACGACTCTCTAATAATCAGTGCGCAGTAATGACTCTCTAATAATCAGTGCGCAGTAATGACTCTCTAATAATCTGTGCCCAGAAACGACTCTCTAATAATCAGTGCGCAGTAATGACTCTAATAATCAGTGTGCAGTAATGACTCTCTAATAATCAGTGCGCAGTAATGACTCTCTAATAATCAGTGCGCAGTAATGACTCTCTAATAATCAGTGCGCAGTAATGACTCTCTAATAATCAGTGCGCAGTAATGACTCTCTAATAATCAGTGTGCAGTAATGACTCTCTAATAATCAGTGTGCAGTAATGACTCTCTAATAATCAGTGCGCAGTAATGACTCTCTAATAATCAGTATGCAGTAATGACTCTCTAATAATCAGTGTGCAGTAATGACTCTCTAATAATCAGTGCGCAGTAATGACTCTCTAATAATCAGTGCGCAGTAATGACTCTCTAATCAGTGCGTAGTAATGACTCTCTAATAATCAGTGTGCAGTAATGACTCTCTAATAATCAGTGCGCAGTAATGACTCTCTAATAATCAGTGTCCAGTAATGACTCTCTAATAATCAGTGCGCAGTAATGACTCTCTAATAATCAGTGCCCAGAAACGACTCTCTAATAATCAGTGCGCAGTAATTACTCTCTAATAATCAGTGCGCAGTAATGACTCTCTAACAATCAGTGTGCAGTAATGACTCTCTAATAATCAGTGCGCATTAATGACTATCTAATAATCAGTGCCCAGAAACGACTCTCTAATAATCAGTGCGCAGTAATGACTCTCTAATAATCAGTGCGCAGTAATGACTCTCTAATAATCTGTGCCCAGAAACGACTCTCTAATAATCAGTGCGCAGTAATGACTCTAATAATCAGTGTGCAGTAATGACTCTCTAATAATCAGTGCGCAGTAATGACTCTCTAATAATCAGTGCGCAGTAATGACTCTCTAATAATCAGTGCGCAGTAATGACTCTCTAATAATCAGTGCGCAGTAATGACTCTCTAATAATCAGTGTGCAGTAATGACTCTCTAATAATCAGTGTGCAGTAATGACTCTCTAATAATCAGTGCGCAGTAATGACTCTCTAATAATCAGTATGCAGTAATGACTCTCTAATAATCAGTGCGCATTAATGACTCTCTAAAAATCAGTGTCCAGTAATGACTCTCTAATAATCAGTGCGCAGTAATGACTCTCTAATAATCAGTATGCAGTAATAAGTCTCTAATAATCAGTGCGCAGTAACGACTCTCTAATAATCAGTGCGCAGTAACGACTCTCTAATAATCAGTGCGCAGTAATGACTTTCTAATAATCAGTGCGCAGTAATAACTCTCTAATAATCAGTGTGCAGTAATGACTCTCTAATAATCAGTGCGCAGTAATGACTCTCTAATAATCAGTGCGCAGTAATGACTCTCTAATAATCAGTGTGCAGTAATGACTCTCTAATAATCAGTGTGCAGTAATGACTCTAATAATCAGTGCGCAGTAATGACTCTAATAATCAGTGCGCAGTAATGACTTTCTAATAATCAGTGCGCAGTAATGACTCTAATAATCAGTGCGCAGTAATGACTCTCTAATAATCAGTGCGCAGTAATGACTCTCTAATAATCTGTGCCCAGAAACGACTCTCTAATAATCAGTGCGCAGTAATGACTCTAATAATCAGTGTGCAGTAATGACTCTCTAATAATCAGTGCGCAGTAATGACTCTCTAATAATCAGTGCGCAGTAATGACTCTCTAATAATCAGTGCGCAGTAATGACTCTCTAATAATCAGTGCGCAGTAATGACTCTCTAATAATCAGTGTGCAGTAATGACTCTCTAATAATCAGTGTGCAGTAATGACTCTCTAATAATCAGTGCGCAGTAATGACTCTCTAATAATCAGTATGCAGTAATGACTCTCTAATAATCAGTGCGCATTAATGACTCTCTAAAAATCAGTGTCCAGTAATGACTCTCTAATAATCAGTGCGCAGTAACGACTCTCTAATAATCAGTGCGCAGTAACGACTCTCTAATAATCAGTGCGCAGTAATGACTCTAATAATCAGTATGCAGTAATGACTCTCTAATAATCAGTGCGCAGTAATGACTCTCTAATAATCAGTGTGCAGTAATGACTCTCTAATAATCAGTGCGCAGTAATGACTCTCTAATAGTCAGTGCGCAGTAATGACTCTCTAATAATCAGTGCGTAGTAATGACTCTCTAATAATCAGTGTGCAGTAATGACTCTCTAATAATCAGTGTGCAGTAATGACTCTCTAATAATCAGTGTGCAGTAATGACTCTCTAATAATCAGTGCGCAGTAATGACTCTCTAATAGTCAGTGCGCAGTAATGACTCTCTAATAATCAGTGCATAGTAATGACTCTCTAATAATCAGTGTGCAGTAATGACTCTCTAATAATCAGTGTCCAGTAATGACTCTCTAATAATCAGTGCGCAGTAATGACTCTCTAATAATCAGTGCCCAGAAACGACTCTCTAATAATCAGTGCGCAGTAATGACTCTCTAATAATCAGTGCGCATTAATGACTCTCTAATAATCAGTGCACATTAATGACTCTCTAATAATCAGTGCGCAGTAATGACTCTCTAATAATCAGTGCCCAGAAACGACTCTCTAATAATCAGTGCGCAGTAATTACTCTAATAATCAGTGCGCAGTAATGACTCTCTAATAATCAGTGCGCAGTAATGACTCTCTAATAATCAGTGTCCAGTAATGACTCTCTAATAATCAGTGCGCAGTAATGACTCTCTAATAATCAGTGCGCAGTAATGACTCTCTAATAATCAGTGCGCAGTAATGACTCTCTAATAATCAGTGTGCAGTAATGACTCTCTAATAATCAGTGTGCAGTAATGACTCTCTAATAATCAGTGCGCAGTAATGACTCTCTAATAATCAGTGCGCAGTAATGACTCTGTAATAATCAGTGCGCAGTAATGACTCTCTAATAATCAGTGCGCAGTAATGACTCTCTAATAATCAGTGCGCAGTAATGACTCTCTAATAATCAGTATGCAGTAATGACTCTCTAATAATCAGTGCGCAGTAATGACTCTCTAATAATCAGTGCGCAGTAACGACTCTCTAATAATCAGTGCGCAGTAACGACTCTCTAATAAGCAGTGTGCAGTAATGACTCTCTAATAATCAGTGTGCATTAATGACTCTCTAATAATCAGTGTGCAGTAATGACTCTCTAATAATCAGTGCGCAGTAACGACTCTCTAATAAGCAGTGTGCAGTAATGACTCTCTAATAATCAGTGTGCATTAATGACTCTCTAATAATCAGTGTGCAGTAATGACTCTCTAATAATCAGTGTGCAGTAATGACTCTGTAATAATCAGTGTGCAGTAATGACTCTCTAATAATCAGTGCGTAGTAATGACTCTCTAATAATCAGTGCGCAGTAACGACTCTCTAATAATCAGTGTGCAGTAATGACTCTCTAATAATCAGTGTGCAGTAATGACTCTCTAATAATCAGTGCGTAGTAATGACTCTCTAATAATCAGTGCGCAGTAATGACTCTCTAATAATCAGTATGCAGTAATGACTCTCTAATAATCAGTGCGCAGTAATGACTCTCTAATAATCAGTGCGCAGTAATGACTCTCTAATAATCAGTGCGCAGTATTGACTCTCTAATAATCAGTATGCAGTAATAAGTCTCTAATAATCAGTGCGCAGTAACGACTCTCTAATAAGCAGTGCGCAGTAATGACTCTCTAATAATCAGTGCGCAGTAATGACTCTCTAATAATCAGTGCGCAGTAATGACTCTCTAATAATCAGTGTGCAGTAATGACTCTCTAATAATCAGTGAGCAGTAATGACTCTCTAATAATCAGTGCCCAGTAACGACTCTCTAATAATCAGTTCGTGCAGCAGTTACTTTGGCCAGCAGGTGGCATCATCTCACAGGGCCTCCTATTCATACTATGAAAACCAGAGAACTGAGGAGGGGGAGACAGCAGGAGAGGTAGGTGGTCTCTAGTGAGTGGTGGGCCTGTAGATGTGGGGGGTAAAGGCTGTGTGGGGGGCATTTGGCTGCGGTCCATGTGGGAAATCTCAGAAACATTAGGGAACTGTTCAGATGGAGGATTTTTGGTGCCTAAACCCGGCTGACTTCTGCGCTCAGACCGCCTGCTGCGCCGTAGTTCATGGGTCCGAGGGTTTTTGCCACATGGTTTTCTAGACAGCACCAAGAATGTCCAGGTCCAGTGCTGGTGCGGTTACTGCTCGGGGCCCCTCACAAGGCCACGGCGGGAGCCTGGTCGTGTTTAGCGCCATTCAGTGGAGCTAAGTCTAGATCGGGTTCGCATGGAAATCCCCGGCAGAGAGGGGCGGCATCTGAAGCCCCCATAATGCAGTGGTTGACCCCTACTGTACCAGATGCAGCCCAGATGTCGGTTTTCGCACAGTTCGGGGAGGTGAGAACGCAGCGCAAACACCTTTATATAGACATGGCTACATGGTGTCTCTTTACCGCTGTATTGCGGTACCTCTGCGGCTCTGCATCTCCTGGCGTTACCCTCACACTGACGCTACAAATATCACACGTTAGACACAGAAACATAAGCCGATGCCATTCCCTCCACGTTCAGCGCTGCAGGAGGTCAAGGAGGAGTTTACTCTGCCTCTTAAAGGGGTTGTCAGGGCTGGTAGCCTTTATGTGTGCTTTATAAGACAAACCACACTCACCTGTCCACTATCCCGCCGTGCCCCTCGTGTCAGCGGTTTTCAGTCCCCCACAAGACCAGGACGTGGCTCGGTCCCATCACCTCTGCAGCCAATCACTCAGCAGTCACATCTGCCCGAACCATGCGTCACTGGAGTGTCATACTGGTGATGTGGGGGGGTCACAAGTACCATATACTGTGTCACCTCCAAACTGCCAGCCACAATGTAGTGCCCCCCAATGCAGCCACAATGCCCCCCGTGTCAACCACTTGACCCTGCGGCCACCACAGGGTGTTTCACACATGACCTTTCTTCCATCCATTCCCTGACTGGGAAGTTGTTTGGATGCTCTTCAGTCATTCTTGTGTTATTTATGATGGTTTTGGGGTCTGTATTTATTTAGGGGGTCTTGTCTGGGATCTGTATTTATTTAGCGGGTCTTGTCTGGGATCTGTATTTATTTAGCGGGTCTTGTCTGGGATCTGTATTTATTTAGCGGGTCTTGTCTGGGATCTGTATTTATTTAGGGGGTCTCGTCTGGGATCTGTATTAATTTAGGATGTCGGGTCTGGGGTCTGTATTTATTCTGTGGGTGAGGTCTGGGTTCTGTATTTAGGGGGTTAAAGGGGTTGTCCCATCTCAGGCAATAGGGGCATATCGCTAGTATATGCCCCCCATTGTCTCATAGGTGCGGGACCCACCTGGGGAAGGTGGTGGCCGGAAGACCCTGGGTTTTCTGGGGTCCGGCCACCACCAATCGCTCTCCCCGTAGTAGTGAATGGGAGCGCACCTTGCTTGCGCGGCCACTGCTTCCATTCAAATAGCAGAGCCAGCACTCCCATCGAAAATAATGGAGTGTGGCTGAGCATGCGCAGTGCGCCCCCCATCACTTTCGGGGCAGTGGGACCCTCACCTATCATACAATGGGGGCATATCCTAGCAATATGCCCCAATTGTCTGAGATGGGAAAACTCCTTTAAGTTGTCCCCTATTCCAAGTCCGACCACCGGGACCTCCACCGAACACGAGAATGGTGGGCCTGTGACTGGAGCGGGAATCCGTTATTGGTCGTCACCCAGCTTTCCCAGAAACAGAGAATGCAATATTCTCCTGGGATATTTTTTTTTTTTAGTTTTGGGTCGATGCTGTTTCTTTTCAATAGGAAGAGTTCAGCACGAAGGAATAATCCGGAACGGGGAAATTACACGGATACAAACCGGTAAATCCAATGTGAGCACATTAGTAAAGTTGCAGGAGGACGCAGGGACGGCAGCGTGATAATCACATCAGAGGCGTGTAAGTAATTGTCTTCCTCCAGACTCCCTCTCTGACCCTGAAGACGTAATAAACCTCGGGATGAGGATAATCTCTTTAGTGCAGCCCGGAGGCTGCTGCGGTGCGGAGGAGAGGGGCTCAGTCTGCAGAGTCACTTTCCTTCGACCTTTGATAATCAGAGTCGTGTTACTCTAAGATAAGTGAGGCCCAAAGCTCCACCTCTCCTGTCACACTGGCAGAAAAGAGGTTGTGCAACGAACAACGTGATGCCAAAATGGGCAGTCAACTTTTAGTAAATGTGTAGAAAATACTACGAATACGAAGCTGAACTCGGCTTCGTTAGGGTCCATTCACACCTTCGTACGTTTTTTGTGGCCTGCCCAAATGCCTATAGGACATGCGATATCTTAAAAAATCTGATTAATAACGCAGGCTGACATGGGGAACGCCATGTTGTAATTTACTGTCAGTTCCAAGGAACCCAACGTTCTCCTCGGACTGATTCCCAGTAATGTCGACCGGATCGCTGTTCGGGTGGTGGTGAAGCCAGGGAGAGACGTCTGCTATCCTGCTTGCTCTCTGTGCCGATTCCCCATCCTGGTGCCCGATTGTGGAACGTTTTAGACTACGTGTCCCACAAACGGGCAGGTTTTTTTTGGGCTCCTTCTTGACAAGTTGTCCATATTGATGACGGGTCCCCTGCCCGCAGTAAGCAACGAATTGTATGGGCAACGCAACCGGTGTGGTCGTGCAACGCGTCGTCCACATGTAGAACAGGTTGACTACTTTGGGATCCTCTAGTGTAACTGAATCCTGGTTGACAGCCTGGTTGCTAGGGAGAAACTGCCTAACAACATAAAGGGTTGTCAGGTTAGCCACCAGTCTTCAGCTCAAATCAGAATTGACTATGAATGGAGAAAAGGGACAAAGAAACCGGGTGGTACCTAAACCAGGCTGCCCTGTACCGCCGACGGCTTTAGTAATCAGATCTCCCTCCGTATTCTGACGCACTGGAGAAACCTAGGCCGTGTCAGCCTCTGGTGGGCCGTGTCAGCCTCTGGTGGGCCGTGTCAGCCTCTGGTGGGCCGTGTCAGCCTCTGGTGGGCCGGGTCAGCCTCTGGTGGGCCGTGTCAGCCTCTGGTGGGCCGGGTCCGACTCTGGAATGAATATATAACGTACACTTAGCTGCTGAGTCACGCTCCTGACGCCATCCTGCAACTTTGTCCCTGACTTCTATAGATAAAGAAATTCCATATAAGGTTCATGAGGCGCCGGTACTGATATTCCTCTCGTCCAGCACTACAAGGCCCAGTATCCATTATTCTTTCTTTTTAGATGAACGGTCATAAGGTTCTGATCACGGAGTCGAGTCACCTGTCGAGGGCCGCACCGTCCACCCCTCCGGTTTACGAGGACCCCTTTGATCGTTCTCTCAAGTACATGGAGAAGCACAACATCCTGCAGATATTCCAGGTAACCTAGCGAATACATCCCAGACATCAGGCCTCATGGTATGTGCACATATGTCAAGCTCTTGGCCCTCCAGAACTACAACTCCCATCATACTCAGACAGTCTACAGCTATCACGGCATGCTGGGAGATGTAGTTTTGCAACAGCTGGAGGGCCACAAGTTTAATATCCCTGCTTTATAGTATGTTATCTTTCATATATGTGAAGAGATTTCTAGAACAATACTGCCCCTGTGTGTTCATAGCTGTTATTGCAGCATTGCAATCTTCTAAAATTATATCTATCTATCTCATATCTATCTATCTACCTATTATCTATCTATCTATCTATCTATCTATCTATCTATCTATTATCTATTATCTATATCTATCTATCTATTATCTATCTATCTATCTATCTATTATCTATCTATCTATCTATTATCTATCTATCTATCTATCTATCTATCTATCTATCTATCTATCTCATATCTATCTATCTATCTATCTATCTCATATCTATCTATCTGACTAAATTTTAGCATTACCAAAGCAAGTGGGAAATTATTGGGTAGGGTTGGGGGATGGGGACACGTCCAGGGTGGGGGTATCGGAGTCCATGGTATATCAGGCTCCTCTCAGTCTATGGCAGGCAGTAATATATTGTGCTGCTGTGGCCGCTGTGTTCTCCTCTTCCCCCAGCAGTATGGAGAGTCTCTCTTCATCCTCCATGGAGGTGAAGTCTGGGCAGAGATCAGACAGTCTCCTGAAGTGAGAATCCGTCACTGCTGAGTATTTGGGGCACCGCAGCAGGAAATGAGCCTCATCCTCCCCGGCCTCCTGGTCGCACTGCTGGCACAGTCTGCTCTCCCCGGGCATGTACCTGTCGGTGACGCCAGGATTCAGTGAGCAGGCTGTGGGCGCTCAGTCTGTACCGGCTTAGGATCTGTCGGCCTCTTGGATTGGGGAGTTTCTCCAGATGTGGGGCCAGTTTGTACTCCCTCTGCAGGCTCTGGTATACTGTCAGCTTCTGGGATGTTCGTATGTCATTCTTCCAGACGCTGATATACTCCTCTTTGTACTTGTGTATCGACCTCTGGATTTCCCCTATCTATCTATCTATCTATCTATCTATCTATCTATCTATCTATCTATCTATCTATCTATCTATCTCTCATATCTATCTATCTATCTCATATCTCTCTATAATTCTTCTATAGCAGTGATCCGTCTGTATGACCAATATCTATCACAGAGTTTCGATTACATTCAGATTATTCTTTTCTCACCAGTTCATCCTCATCTTGTGTTTTATTAGGAGATCACAGAAGATCTTGTGTTTGAAAAACCAGAAGATCCACTGGGGTTTATGCTTGGAAAGGTGAATTCTAAGTTCTAGATGCGTCCACAATATATAGTGCGAGTGCAGGTCTGAAAAATAGAAATACTGTATCTGCCAGAAAACCACCTCTTCTCCATCAATGTATCAGACACCATACCGCACTATACTGTATAACATAATACTGCCTCCTATGTTCAGCGCGGACAGCAGCTAGACAGGAGACGGGCCGGAGTGACTCCATGAGGTCCAGGTAGGTTGTCACAGGTATGTGGAGCCATGCTGACTGCAGTGCATCCCATAGCTGCTGGAGGGGCGTGGGGGGATCCAGAGAGCGAATATGACCATCGAGGTGGTCCCACAGATGCTCAACTGGGTCCAAGTCTGGGGAATTAGGGGCCAGGGTAATACTTGGAAGTCTTAATCATGCTCTTCCAACCAATATCGGACATTTCTAGCCGTGTGACATGTCGCATTGTCTGGATGTACGTTATCTGCAAGGATAGATTCATACACAGATCGGCTGAGACATGGAGCCTTTCGCATGGAGTTGCATGAAGAGAATGTCAGAAAAACCTTCCATAACCAGAACGCTGCCCCCCCAGCTTGTGTTTTTCCAGCAATAGCTGCAGGGTGTTCCCTCTCTGATGTTTTCCTGCCGATGCAGCATTGTCAGCAGAGGTGTAGTGACCGCCCGTCTGCTCCAGAGCCCCAGACGCGGCCTTCTCTCAGCTCTAAGCCAAATGACGACACATTCATCAGCCACATGGCCTGGGCGCATCTCGGCCCCATAGAAGTGAATGGGGCTAGGTGCAATACTAAGTACAGTCGTGGCCAAAAGTTTTGAGAATGACACAAATATTAGTTTTCACAACGTTTGCTGCTAAACTGCTTTTAGATCTTTGTTTCAGTTGTTTCTGTGATGTAGTGAAATATAATTACACGCACTTCATACGTTTCAAAGGCTTTTATCGACAATTACATGACATTTATGCAAAGAGTCAGTATTTGCAGTGTTGGCCCTTCTTTTTCAGGACCTCTGCAATCCGACTGGGCATGCTCTCAATCAACTTCTGGGCCAATTCCTGACTGATAGCAACCCATTCTTTCATAATCACTTCTTGGAGTTTGTCAGAATTAGTGGGTTTTTGTTTGTCCACCCGCCTCTTGAGGATTGACCACAAGTTCTCAATGGGATTAAGATCTGGGGAGATTCCAGGCCATGGACCCAAAATGTCAACGTTTTGGTCCCCGAGCCACTTAGTTATCACTTTTGCCTTATGGCACGGTGCTCCATCGTGCTGGAAAATGCATTGTTCTTCACCAAACTGTTGTTGGATTGTTGGAAGAAGTTGCTGTTGGAGGGAGTTTTGGTGCCATTCTTTATTCATGGCTGTGTTTTGGGGCAGAATTGTGAGTGAGCCCACTCCCTTGGATGAGAAGCAACCCCACACATGAATGGTCTCAGGATGCTTTACTGTTGGCATGACGCAGGACTGATGGTAGCGCTCACCTTTTCTTCTCCGGACAAGCCTTTTTCCAGATGCCCCAAACAATCGGAAAGAGGCTTCATCAGAGAATATGACTTTGCCCCAGTCCTCAGCAGTCCATTCACCATACTTTCTGCAGAAGATCAATCTGTCCCTGATGTTTTTTTTGGAGAGAAGTGTCTTCTTTGCTGCCCTTCTTGACACCAGGCCATCTTCCAAAAGTCCTCGCCTCACTGTGCGTGCAGATGCGCTCACACCTGCCTGCTGCCATTCCTGAGCAAGCTCTGCACTGGTGGCACTCCGATCCCGCAGCTGAATCCTCTTTAGGAGACGATCCTGGCGCTTGCTGGACTTTCTTGGACGCCCTGAAGCCTTCTTAACAAGAATTGAACCTCTTTCCTTGAAGTTCTTGATGATCCTATAAATTGTTGATTGAGGTGCAATCTTAGTAGCCACAATATCCTTGCCTGTGAAGACATTTTTATGCAACGCAATGATGGCTGCACGCGTCTCTTTGCAGGTCACCATGGTTAACAATGGAAGAACAATGATTTCAAGCATCACCCTCCTTTTAACATGTCAAGTCTGCCATTTTAACCCAATCAGCCTGACATAATGATCTCCAGCCTTGTGCTCGCCAACATTCTCACCTGAGTTAACAAGACGATTACTGAAATGTAAAGAAGGGGACCGGTCCCCTTCTTTACATTGTTTGCTGGGACGCCGACCTTTTGACACGTGCACCGCAGCCATCACAAGGCAGTGCCGACCCTTATCTTTAATATGATTACTGAAATGATCTCAGCAGGTCCTTTAATGACAGCAATGAAATGCAGTGGAAAGTTTTTTGGGGGGTTAAGTAAATTTTCATGGCAAAGAAGGACTATGCAATTCATCTGATCACTCTTCATAACATTCTGGAGTATATGCAAATTTCTATTATAAAAACTTAAGCAGCAACTTTTCCAATTTCCAATATTTATGTAATTCTCAAAACTTTTGGCCACGACTGTACATCGCTGTGCTTAGTAAGCTGCAAGAAGGCCGCGGAGCTCACAGGACCGCTGGTGCCTTCTCAAACAGCTGATCAATGGGGGTCTCGGGTGTCGGACCCCCGCATGATCAAATAGGTCATCAGTATTAAAATGTCAAAAAACCCTTTTAAGTAAAAGACTAACTAAATAAAGTTCAATATATCACATGTATCAGTAAACATAAGTAGTTTATAAGAGGGAGAGGGCAAGTGCCATATTAATATTCCTCATACTGACCAGTCATTAGTGTTGCTAAATGGTCCACCAGCATCTCAATGAGTTTTGCCAGCAGGCTTCCTCGGGAGGTATAAATTGTGATAGCATAGCAGGTAATTTATATATCCACCCCATTAAAGCAGGAAGTGGTCATAATAATGTAACCCCACCGTGTATCTGTTATTATACTCCTGTCTATGTACAAGAATATAACTACTATAATACTGCTCCTATGTACAAGAATATAACTACTATAATACTGCCTCCTATGTACAAGAATATAACTACTATAATACTGCCTCCTATGTACAAGAATATAACTACTATAATACTGCCTCCTATGTACAAGAATATAACTACTATAATACTGCTCCTATGTACAAGAATATAACTACTATAATACTGCTCCTATGTACAATAATATAACTACTATAATACTGCTCCTATGTACAAGAATATAACTACTATAATACTGCTCCTATGTACAAGAATATAACTACTATAATACTGCCTCCCATGTACAAGAATATAACTACTATAATACTGCCTCCTATGTACAAGAATATAACTACTATAATACTGCTCCTATGTACAAGAATATAACTACTATAATACTGCCTCCTATGTACAAGAATATTACTACTATAATACGGCTCCTATGTACAAGAATATAACTACTATAATACTGCTCCTATGTACAAGAATATAACTACTATAATACTGCTCCTATGTACAGGAATATAACTGTTATAATACTGCTCCTATGTACAAGAATATAACTACTATAATACTGCTCCTATGTACAAGAATATAACTACTATAATACTACTCCTATGTACAGGAATATAACTACTATAATACTGCTCCTATGTACAGGAATATAACTACTATAATAATGCTCCTATGTACAGGAATATAACTACTATAATAATGCTCCTATGTACAAGAATATAACTACTATAATACTGCTCCTATGTACAAGAATATAACTACTATAATACTGCTCCTATGTACAAGAATATAACTACTATAATACTGCTCCTATGTACAAGAATATAACTACTATAATACTGCTCCTATGTACAAGAATATAACTACTATAATACTGCTCCTATGTACAAGAATATAACTACTATAATACTGACTCCTATGTACAAGAATATAACTACTATAATACTGCTCCTATGTACAAGAATATAACTTCTATAATACTGCTCCTATGTACAAGAATATAACTACTATAATACTGCCTCCTATGTACAAGAATATAACTACTATAATACTGCCTCCTATGTACAAGAATATAACTACTATAATACTGCTCCTATGTACAGGAATATAACTACTATAATACTGCTCCTATGTACAAGAATATAACTACTATAATACTGCTCCTATGTACAAGAATATAACTACTATAATACTGCTCCTATGTACAAGAATATAACTGCTATAATACTGCCTCCTATGTACAGGAATATAACTTCTATAATACTGTTCCTATGTACAAGAATATAACTACTATAATACTGCCTCCTATGTACAAGAATATAACTACTATAATACTGCTCCTATGTACAAGAATATAACTACTATAATACTGCTCCTATGTACAAGAATATAACTACTATAATACTGCTCCTATGTACAAGAATATAACTACTATAATACTGCTCCTATGTACAAGAATACAACTACTATAATACTGCTCCTATGTACAAGAATATAACTACGATAATACTGCCTCCCATGTACAAGAATATAACTACTATAATACTGCTTCTATCTACAAGAATATAACTACTATAATACTGCTCCTATGTACAAGAATATAACTACTATAATACTGCCTCCTATGTACAAGAATATATCTACTATAATACTGCTCCTATGTACAAGTATATAACTACTATAATACTGCTCCTATGTACAAGAATACAACTACTATAATACTGCTCCTATGTACAAGAATATAACTACGATAATACTGTCTCCTATGTACAAGAATATAACTACTATAATACTGCTCCTATGTACAAGAATATAACTACTATAATACTGCTCCTATGTACAAGAATATAACTACTATAATACTGCCTCCTATGTACAAGAATATAACTACTATAATACTGCTCCTATGTACAGGAATATAACTACTATAATACTGCCTCCTATGTACAAGAATATAACTACTATAATACTGCTCCTATGTACAAGAATATAACTACTATAATACTTCTCCTATGTACAAGAATATAACTACTATAATACTGCCTCCTATGTACAAGAATATAACTACTATAATACTGCCTCCTATGTACAAGAATATAACTACTATAATACTGCCTCCTATGTACAAGAATATAACTACTATAATACTGCCTCCTATGTACAAGTATATAACTACTATAATACTGCCTCCTATGTACAAGACTATAATTTATCGTGCTGCTCTCTTGGGAGGACCAGTATTCCAATCCTTATTATTTTCACCATAGTATCGGTAATTTTTCATGTTCTAGTATACTGCAGTTTTTATGCTTATCTCTGTTTTGTTTTGCGCTCTCTTCGTCTGCTTATTAGATTGCAGTCTCTTTCCCGGCTCCAGGGCTCTGCAGCTATTTGTGCCTGTGTAATGTTGGCTCTCTATTACCCTGCGAGGTTTTATAATGTGTTGAACACATTACAATAATTTCTTTGTGACTTTATATTGAGGTTGTTTAGCAGCAGAAGCAATAACAGGCGTCCGTACCGCAGCTATATTTATTCTTCCGCTTGCTCTATTGATATTTGCATTAGAGGTGCGAGGTAATGGCGGTACAGCGACCGTTACCACACTCTCATTAGTGCCGGCAAAACAGCCCGGAGATTAACGCACCGATCAATATCATTTATCGCTGCGAATCTACCCAACGAGAGCGGCTTTACTAAGTGTTTATTTCTAGGTGTTGATATTTGCTCACTGCGACTCGCTAATATTGACTTTCTCCTTTCCGCTAATCTTCTGCCTGGTAATAAACTGCAGGGAGATCCTTGATTACATATAGGAAATGTAGAGATTACAGAGGCGCTCTGTGGGGATAACATTACAAGACGGTACAAATTGCAGTTTTCTAATATAATGTGGCTTTTACAAGCTAATTATCATGATATACAGTGTACGGGGCGTTATTATAGTAGTTACCATATTTTTGGACTATAAGACACACTATAATCAAGGAAAAATCTTGTAAAAAATCCCTTTGTTTTATAGTCTAGGAGGTATCAGCTACTACTCATGTCTAGATGTAAAAATCTAAGCTTTAAAACAGGACCGGGATTGCCACAATATAGTCGTAATTATAGCCTGCAAAGCTGGATTTCCAAAAGCTACATCTCGGCCTGTATCGCAGCAAGGACCACATTCCTTGTTGTGCACCTGTCAGTTCAGATGTCATTTAAGCTTCCATATGTTTAGGATAAAATAGGTTCTCAGTTCATTATAGTAGTTATATTCTTGTACATAGGAACAGTATTATACACTGCTCAAAAAAATAAAGGGAACACAAAAATAACACATCCTAGATCTGAGTTAATTAAATATTCTTCTGAAATACTTTGTTCTTTACATAGTTGAATATGCTGACAACAAAATCCCACAAAAATAAAAAAATGGAAATCAAATTTTTCAACCCATGGAGGTCTGGATTTGGAGTCACACTCAAAATTAAAGTGGAAAAACACACTACAGGCTGATCCAACTTTGATGTAATGTCCTTAAAACAAGTCAAAATGAGGCTCAGTAGTGTGTGTGGCCTCCATGTGCCTGTATGACCTCCCTACAACGCCTGTGCATGCTCCTGATGAGGTGGCGGACGGTCTCCTGAGGGATCTCCTCCCAGACCTGGACTAAAGCATCTGCCAACTCCTGGACAGTCTGTGGTGCAACGTGACGTTGGTGGATAGAGCGAGACATGATGTCCCAGATGTGCTCAATTAGATTCAGGTCTGGGGAACGGGCGGGCCAGTCCATAGCATCAATGCCTTCGTCTTGCAGGAACTGCTGACACACTCCAGCCACATGATGTCTAGCATTGTCTTGCATTAGGAGGAACCCAGGGCCAACCGCACCAGCATATGGTCTCACAAGGGGTCTGAGGATCTCATCTCGGTACCTAATGGCAGTCAGGCTACCTCTGGCGAGCACATGGAGGGCTGTGCGGCCCTCCAAAGAAATGCCACCCCACACCATTACTGACCCAATGCCAAACCGGTCATGCTGGAGGATGTTGCAGGCAGCAGAACGTTCTCCACGGCGTCTCCAGACTCTGTCACGTCTGTCACATGTGCTCAGTGTGAACCTGCTTTCATCTGTGAAGAGCACAAGGCGCCAGTGGCGAATTTGCCAATCTTGGTGTTCTCTGGCAAATGCCAAACGTCCTGCACAGTGTTGGGCTGTAAGCCCAACCCCACCTGTGGACGTCGGGCCCTCATATCACCCTCATGGAGTCTGTTTCTGACCGTTTGAGCAGACACATGCACATTTGTGGCCTGCAGGGCTTTGGCAGTGCTCCTCCTGTTCCTCCTTTCACAAAGGCGGAGGTAGCAGTCCTGCTGCTGAGTTGTGGCCCTCCTACGGCCTCCTCCACGTCTCCTGATGTACTGGCCTGTCTCCTGGTAGCGCCTCTATGCTCTGGACACTACGCTGACAGACACAGCAAACCTTCTTGCCACAGCTCGCATTGATGTGCCATCCTGGATAAGCTGCACTACCTGAGACACTTGTGTGGGTTGTAGACTCCGTCTCATGCTACCACTAGAGTGAAAGCACCGCCAGCTTTCAAAAGTGACCAAAACATCAGCCAGGAAGCATAGGAACTGAGAAGTGGTCTGTGGTCACCACCTGCAGAACCACTCCTTTATTGGGGGTGTCTTGCTAATTGCCTATAATTTCCACCTGTTGTCTATCCCATTTGCACAACAGCATGTGAAATTGATTGTCACTCAGTGTTGCTTCCTAAGTGGACAGTTTGATTTCACAGAAGTGTGATTGACTTGGAGCTACATTGTGTTGTTTAAGTGTTCCCTTTATTTTTTTTGAGCAGTGTAGTAGTTATATTCTTGTACATACTGTAGAAGGCAATATTATGGTAGTTATATTCTTGTATATAGGAGGCAGTATTATAGTAGTTATATTCTTGTACATATGAGACAGTATTATAGTAGTTATATTCTTGTACATAGAAGGCAGTATTATAGTAGTTATTTTCTTGTACATAGGAGACAGTATTATAGTAGTTATAGTCTTGTACATAGGAGCAGTATTATAGTATTTATAGTCTTGTACATAGGATCAGTATTATATTAGTTATATTTTTGTACGTAGGCGACAGTATTATAGCAGTTATATTTTTGTACATAGAAGGCAGTATTATAGCAGTTATATTCTTGTACATAGGAGCAGTATTATAGTAGTTATATTCTTGTACGTAGGAGCAGTATTATAGCAGTTATATTCTTGTACGTAGGAGCAGTATTATAGCAGTTATATTCTTGTACATAGGAGGCAGTATTATAGTAGTTATATTTTTGTACATAGGAGCAGTATTATAGTAATTATGTTCTTGTACATAGGAGTGTCACGGAACCATGAACCAGACGTACAACAAGAGATATGTGAAAATAAGAAGGCTTTATTGAAAATAAAGCTGTAAAGCAAAAGTCCAAACGAATGGTGAAACCGAAGCAGAGTCTTTGAGAGGCCAGAGATCAGGAACCAGAGGGGTAGTCAGACGAAGCCAGGATCAGGAACCAGCAGGGTAGTTAGACGAAGCCAGGATCAGGAACCAGCAGGGTAGTCAGACGAAGCCAGGATCAGGAACCAGCAGGGTAGTCAGACGAAACCAGGATCAGGAACCAGTAGCAGCAGCAGTCTTAGAAGCATGTGAACACAGGAGGACCAAGCAAGGAACTGAAGCCACAGACCTCCTATATATATATGAGCTAGGCATCCAGCTCCTCCCAGTGGGAAGGAGGAGCCGCAGGGTGGAAGGCTACAAGAAACCCAGAAACCAAGATGGCCGCCAGCACATGTCAAACGAAGGAGAACAGCAAGAAGGTAAGACCATGACAGTACCTCCCCCTCAAGGGCCCCTCCTCCGTGGAGCAAAAAATGGTTTCTGAGGGAAGCGTGGAAGGCTCGGAGCAAGGCAGGAGCATGGACATCTGCGGAGGGAACCCAGGAACGCTCCTCTGGACCATAACCACGCCAATGGACCAAAAACTGCACCCGACCGCGGACCAGGCGTGAGTCCAGGATATTGCTCACCTCATACTCCTCATGATTGCCCACTCGGACCGGACGAGGCCGAGGAACCGAGGAAGTGAAACGATTACACACCAGTGGCTTCAACAGGGAGACATGAAACACGTTAGAGATCCGCATGCCAGGAGGAAGCGCAAGGGCATAGGCTACCGGGTTTACCCTGCGAAGCACTCGGAAGGGACCAACAAAGCGAGGCGCCAGCTTGGGAGTGGGCACTCGAAGGTTGAGGTTGCGGGTGGACAACTATACACGGTCTCCGACCTGGTAGGAGGGAGCAGGCGCTCGTCTGCGATCAGCCTGGAGTCTCTGGCGCTGCGCAGAGGCCTCAAGGGACTTCTGGATCTGTACCCAAGAAGCACGTAGGACGGAAAGGTGATCCTCCACCGCCGGAATATCCTGGGGAGAGAATACCTCCGGTAACACGGCAGGTTGGAACCC
Source organism: Bufo bufo (assembly GCF_905171765.1). Classification (NCBI taxonomy): domain Eukaryota; kingdom Metazoa; phylum Chordata; class Amphibia; order Anura; family Bufonidae; genus Bufo; species Bufo bufo. The sequence continues at coordinate 15,319,631 of NC_053391.1, forward strand.
ATAATTGGCCATGAAGGGAGACGTCCCAGAGGAAGAGTTCACCGCCGTGTTCCTGGCAAACTCAGCCCAAGGCAGAAGGTCAACCCAATTGTCTTGGTGATCGGAGACATAGCAACGAAGGAATTGCTCCAAGGCCTGATTGGATCGTTCTGCGGCCCCATTGGACTGAGGGTGGTAGGCCGAAGAGAAGGAGAGATGAATCCCCAACTGGGAGCAAAAGGCGCGCCAGAACCTGGACACAAACTGACTCCACCGATCCGACACAATCTCCTTGGGCAAACCGTGCAACCGGAAGACCTCCCTGGCAAAAATCGTGGCCAACTCTTGTGCAGAGGGTAACTTCTTGAGAGGAACACAGTGGCACATTTTGGAAAACCGATCCACAATCATGAGAATGACCGTATGGCCTCGGGATGCAGGGAGGTCCACAATGAAATCCATCCCCAGGTGTGACCATGGGCGCTCTCCGGTGGCTATGGGTTGCAGAAGGCCCAACGGAAGGTGCCGAGGGGACTTACTCTGGGCACAAACGGAGCATGCCGCTACATATGCGGCGATGTCGGAACATAGGGAAGGCCACCAGAACAGACGTGAAACAGCCCAGGACAGCTGATTCTTTCCAGGATGCCCCGCGGTCTTGGAGTTATGGTAGGTTCGCAACAACCGAGTGCGCAACTCCTCAGGCACAAAACATCTGCCGTTGGGTCTCCCAGAGGGAGCACCAGATTGAGCCGCCAAAATCTGCTCACCCAGGGGAGAGGTCAGGCTGGTGCGAATGGCGGCCAGGATCTGATTCGGAGGTATGACCGAAGTCGGAATCGACTCCTCCCTGGACAGCTCGGAGTACTGCCGTGATAGGGCATCCGCCCTGATGTTCTTGGAACCGGGTAGGTAGGAGACCACGTAATTAAAACGTGACAAGAACAGAGCCCATCTGGCCTGACGTGGTGTCAATCTCTTAGCCTCAGAAAGGTAGGTCAGATTCTTATGGTCCGTCAGGATGAGAACCGGAACCACCGAACCCTCGAGCAAGTGCCTCCATTCTTTAAGGGCCTGCACGATGGCCAATAACTCCCTGTCACCAATCTGATAGTTGCACTCCGCGGAAGACAGTTTCCAGGAGTAAAACCCACAAGGAAGCAGAGGACCCTCTGGTGTTCTACGCTGAGACAGAAGGGCGCCTACTCCTGTCTCAGACGCGTCCACCTCGAGGACAAAGGGCAACCCAGGGTTGGGATGCGACAGAATCGGAGCCGACACAAAAGCGGACTTTAGGGCCTCAAAAGCTCGGATGGCCTCGAGCGGCCAGACCTGGGAATTACTGCCCTTCCTGGTCAGATCCGTGAGAGGCTTGGCCAGCATGGAAAAGTCCCTGATGAACTTCCGATAATAATTGGCGAAGCCCAAAAAGCGCTGCAGGGAACGAAGACCACTGGGCTGGGGCCACTGTAAGACAGCCGAAACCTTCTCAGGATCCATGGAGAACCCCTCAGCGGAAATGATGTAACCTAAGAAGGTTACCTGGGATCGGTGAAATTCGCATTTCTCAAGCTTACCGAACAGCTTGTTCTCTCGTAACCGTTGCAACACTCGTCTGACATCCAGAATGTGGGCCTCCATGGATTCAGAATATACCAAGATGTCATCCAAATAGACCACCACACACTGCTGCAACAGGTCACGGAAAACATCGTTGATGAATTCCTGAAAGACTGCGGGCGCATTGCACAACCCAAAGGGCATAACCAAGGATTCATAATGACCGGTCCTGGTGTTAAACGCGGTCCTCCACTCATCGCCCGCCTTGATCCTTACCAGGTTATATGCCGCCCTCAGGTCGAGTTTGGTAAAGACCGTGGCCCCTTTAAGGCGATCGAACAGCTCGGAAATCAAGGGTATCGGGTAAGCGTTCTTGATCGTGATGCGATTGAGACCCCTGTAATCGATGCAAGGCCTCAACTCACCGCCCTTCTTTTTCACAAAGAAAAATCCAGCCCCAGCCGGGCACGAGGATTTGCGAATGTGTCCGCGTGAAAGCGCCTCCCTCACGTACTCCTCCATGGCCTCATTCTCCGCTACTGACAGTGGATAGACCTTGCCACGAGGAGGAACGGCACCAGGTTGTAACTCTATGGCGCAATCGTATGGGCGGTGCGGAGGTAGGGCAACCGCACGCACCTTATCGAATACATCCCGGTAATCCTCGTATTCAGGAGGCAACAGAGAGTCCGAGGAAGTACACAGCAACTTGACAGACCCATGGATGCAACTAGTCCCACACTGCGGTGACCACGAGAGGATCTCGGCCGATCTCCAATCGAAAGTCGGATTATGCTTCTGGAGCCAGGGGTACCCCAAGACCACCGAGTAGTGTGGAGACGAAATAACCTGGAGACAGACCGACTCTCTGTGAACGGCACCAATGGCTATCCCCACTGGAAGGGTCTCATGAGTCACGTGTGACGACAGAAGGGGTCTGCCGTCTATCGCCTCAAGAGCCAGTGGGGAACCTCGAGCCTGCAGAGGAATGGAATTGGCGGCAGCGAACACACTATCAATGAACAAACCACCAGCACCCGAGTCCACCAACGCCTGGGTCGTCACCGAGCCCCCGACCCAGGAGAGGACAACAGTGATCAGTGGTTTGTCAACACGGGAAACCGGGGACGAGGAGACTCCACCCAAGATCTGCCCCCGACAGGATCTCAGGTACGAGCGTTTCCCGGACGGTTCGGACATGCCAACCGAAAATGCCCACCGAGACCACAGTACATGCATCGACCCTCGCGTCTCCGGAGTACCCTCTCCCCCTCGGACAGGCGAGCAAACCCCAGCTGCATGGGTTCACCCCCAGACAAGTCATCCCCAGGAGGCGTGGGAGGAGAGGGAGGCACGGGTGGGACAGCAAACGTAGGCGCCAATCTGTTAGAAGACCTCCGCAGGCTCTCCTTAAAGGAAGGTCTCTCCCTGAGTCTGGTGTCAATCAAAATCAGGAAAGAAATAAGAGACTCGAGCTCCACTGGTAGGTCCTTAGCTGCAACCTCATCCTTCAAGGCATCCGAGAGGCCATGAGAGAAAGCAGCGACCAGAGCCTCATTATTCCAGCCCACCTCTGCTGCCAGGGTACGAAACTCAATGGCGTATTCAGCTACGGATCGTGAACCCTGTCTGATGGACATAAGGAGCTTCGCAGCAGAGGCAGCACGAGCCGGCACATCGAATACCTTCCGAAGAGAAGCAACAAAACCGGAAAACTCGGCAACCACCGGATTGTTGTTCTCCCATAAAGGGCTGGCCCAGGCCAAGGCCTTGTCCGAGAGCAGCGAGATCAAGAAGCCCACCTTTGATCTCTCAGTAGGAAAGGCATGTGGCAGCAACTCGAAATAAATGCCCACCTGGTTAAGGAAACCTCGGCACTGAGTTGGCTCTCCCCCAAAGCGCTGTGGAAGAGGGGCAGAACCGGTCATACCCCGAGACACCGCAGGCGCAACAACAGGTGTCGGGGTAGACTCTGGCGCAACAACCGGAGCGGCAGTAGGAGCGACAACCAACCCATCGGCAACGGGAGCGAAATGAGCCGTGCGTTCAAGCAGGGTTTGCAACGCCACAGCGAACCGACCCAACAGGTGATCCTGCTGATCAAGTCTGGCAACCAGCATGGGTAGCGAGGATGGCCCTGTACCGTCAGAACTCATGGCTTGGTCCTAATGTCACGGAACCATGAACCAGACGTACAACAAGAGATAAGTGAAAATAAGAAGGCTTTATTGAAAATAAAGCTGTAAAGCAAAAGTCCAAACGAATGGTGAAACCGAAGCAGAGTCTTTGAGAGGCCAGAGATCAGGAACCAGAGGGGTAGTCAGACGAAGCCAGGATCAGGAACCAGCAGGGTAGTCAGACGAAGCCAGGATCAGGAACCAGCAGGGTAGTCAGACGAAGCCAGGATCAGGAACCAGCAGGGTAGTCAGACGAAACCAGGATCAGGAACCAGAAGCAGCAGCAGTCTTAGAAGCATGTGAACACAGGAGGACCAAGCAAGGAACTGAAGCCACAGACCTCCTATATATATATGAGCTAGGCATCCAGCTCCTCCCAGTGGGAAGGAGGAGCCGCAGGGTGGAAGGCTACAAGAAACCCAGAAACCAAGATGGCCGCCAGCACATGTCAAACGAAGGAGAACAGCAAGAAGGTAAGACCATGACAAGGAGGCAGTATTATAGTAGTTATATTCTTGTTCATAGGAGGCAGTAAAATAGTAGTTATATTCTTGTATATAGGAGCAGTATTATAGTAGTTATATTCTTGTACATAGGAGGCAGTATTATAGTAGTTATATTCTTGTACATAAGAGCAGTATTATAGTAGTTATATTCTTGTACATAGGAGGCAGTATTATAGCAGTTATATTCTTGTACATAGGAGCAGTATTATAGCAGTTATATTCTTGTACATAGGAGATAGTATTATAGTAGTTATATTCTTGTACATAGGAGGTAGTATTATAGTAGTTATATTCTTGTACAGAGGAGCAGTATTATAGTAGTTATATTCTTGTACATAGGAGGCAGTATTATAGTAGTTATTTTCTTGTACATAGAAGGCAGTATTATAGTAGTTATTTTCTTGTACATAGGAGACAGTATTATAGCAGTTATATTCTTGTACATAGGAGGCAGTATTATAGTAGTTATATTTTTGTACATAGGAGCAGTATTATAGTAATTATGTTCTTGTACATAGGAGGCAGTATTATAGTAGTTATATTCTTGTTCATAGGAGGCAGTAAAATAGTAGTTATATTCTTGTACATAGGAGCAGTATTATAGTAGTTATATTCTTGTACATAGGAGGCAGTATTATAGTAGTTATATTCTTGTACATAAGAGCAGTATTATAGTAGTTATATTCTTGTACATAGGAGATAGTATTATAGTAGTTATATTCTTGTACATAGGAGGTAGTATTATAGTAGTTATATTCTTGTACAGAGGAGCAGTATTATAGTAGTTATATTCTTGTACATAGGAGCAGTATTATAGTAGTTATTTTCTTGTACATAGAAGGCAGTATTATAGTAGTTATTTTCTTGTACATAGGAGACAGTATTATAGTAGATATAGTCTTGTACATAGGAGCAGTATTATAGTATTTATAGTCTTGTACATAGGATCAGTATTATATTAGTTATATTTTTGTACGTAGGCGACAGTATTATAGCAGTTATATTTTTGTACATAGAAGGCAGTATTATAGCAGTTATATTTTTGTACATAGAAGGCATTATTATAGTAGTTATATTCTTGTACATAGGAGCAGTATTATAGTAGTTATTTTCTTGTACATAGAAGGCAGTATTATAGTAATTATTTTCTTGTACATAGAAGGCAGTATTATAGTAGTTATTTTCTTGTACATAGGAGACAGTATTATAGTAGTTATATTCTTGTACATAGGAGCAGTATTATAGTAGTTATAGTCTTGTACATAGGAGCAGTATTATAGTATTTATAGTCTTGTACATAGGATCAGTATTATATTAGTTATATTTTTGTACGTAGGCGACAGTATTATAGCAGTTATATTTTTGAACATAGAAGGCAGTATTATAGCAGTTATATTCTTGTACATAGGAGCAGTATTATAGTAGTTATATTCTTGTACATAGGAGCAGTATTATAGTAGTTATATTCTTGTACATAGGAGCAGTATTATAGTAGTTATATTCTTGTACATAGTAGCAGTATTATAGTAGTTATATTCTTGTACATAGGAGCAGTATTATAGTAGTTATATTCTTGTACATAGGAGCATTATTATAGTAGTTATATTCTTGTACATAGGAGCAGTATTATAGTAGTTATATTCCTGTACATAGGAGGCAGTATTATAGTAGTTATATTCTTGTACATAGGAGCAGTATTATAGTAGTTATATTCTTGTACATAGAAGCAGTATTATAGTAGTTATATTCTTGTACATAGGAGCAGTATTATAGTAGTTATATTCTTGTACATAGGAGGCAGTATTATAGTAGTTATATTCTTGTACATAGGAGGCAGTATTATAGTAGTTATATTTTTGTACATAGGAGCAGTATTATAGTAGTTATATTTTTGTACATAGCAGGCAGTATTATAGTATTTATGCAGAACCATTTTCTTCAATGGAGCTTAAAAACATGGAAATTACTCTGTGTGCATTTTATTTCCGTATGTCCGCTCCGCAAAAAAATAGAACATGTCCTATTATTGTCTGCATTACAGACAAGGTTAAGACTGTTCTAGGGGTCAGCTGATCCGTGTTTTGCGTATCCACAATTTACGTACCGCAAAACATCCAACAGTCATGTGCATGAGCCCTGATAGTAATTTTTTTTCTTCCAAGGAATAAATCTGTTTTAGTTCCGGTGAGATAATATCAAGTTATTTTCTGGCATAACTACCGCTGCAAATTTAACATTAGAGATCAGAATTCACTATTGAGATCTCATTAAGCCGCCTTGTCTGCTGTGTGATAATGCGGCGTGCGGTGAGAATACTGATGATGTCCACTGTATATAATATTAAAGGTACACCCTGGGAATAATGCATCCAACGTGTTGTGCCTGGTCCAGGGCCTGATAGGGTGGAGCAATGCAAAGGGATTCTCTCTGTGATGTTTTTGGACATTTGTGTCTTGCTCTACCCCCTTAAACCCAGCACTGTGCATAATGTGTCTCAACTATTCCTTGCTGCATGAGTCACCACAGCAGATACGGGGGATATTTATGTGTGCTACAATCTGATTGGCTCATTTGCTCAAAACTTCTCTTTTTCTTTGCTTTCATTAAAGTGGTAAAAGATTGTTTGAATTGCAGTTTAATGTTGTTGTTGGTGGAAGAATATTTAGGTGAACTGTCTCTTTAACACATCAAGGACAGTCTGATTTTCTCATTTTGCTTTTTTGTTTTTCACTCCCTGCCTTCCAGAAGCCCTAACTTTTTTATTTTTCTGTTCACATAGCTGTATGAGGGCTTGTTTTTGCTAGACAAGTTGCACTTTCGAATCCCGCCATTTAATGGTGCATACGATGCAGTGGGAAGCTGGAAAAAAAAAATTCCAAATGGGCTGAAATTGGAAAAAAAACACAGAAATTTGACATATTTGTATGGGTTTCATTTTTACGGCATTCCTTATGCAGTAAAACTGATCTGTTCCTTTCTTCTCCTGGTCAGTACGATTTCAGCAATACCACATTTCGGGTATGTTCACACGCCAAATTTTAAAAACATGCTGAAAAAATTTTGTGGACAGTTTTGGTGTAATTTTTGGCATGTAAAAAAAAATAACTGTGCCAAAAAAGTTTGTACACCCCTGAATTACTGTTACTGTGAACAGTTAAGCAAGTTGATGATGACATGATCTCCGAAAGGTATAAAATTACAGATAACTCATTCAGCAAAAACAATATTTTATTTTCATATTTTGCATTTTCAAAATAACAATAAAGGAAAAGGGCCCAAAGCAAAACTTTGGGCCCCCGGCATGGTTAGTATCTAGTGGCGCCCCCTATGGTAAGTATCACAGCTTGTGAACACTTGTGACAGCCAGGAGTCCTTCAATTCCTGTTTGAGGGATTTTCCTCCATTCTTCCTTGCAGACGTCTTCCAGTTCTGTGAGATTCCTGGGCCGTCTTGCATGCTCTGCTATTTTGAGGTCCATCCACAGATTTTCAATGATGTTCAGATCAGGGGACTGTTAGGACCATGGTAAAACCTTCAGCCCTAACCTTTTGAGGTCGTCTATTGTGGATTTTGAGGTGTGTTTAGGATCATTATCCATTTATAGAAGCCATCCTCTTTTCAGCTTCAGATTTTTTACAGTTGGTTTTATGTTCGCTTCCAAAATTTGCTGGAATTTCATTAAATCCATTCTTCCCTCTACCCGTGAAATGTTCCCAAGGACATTGGCTGCAACACAACCTCAAAGTATGATTGATCCCCCCCATGCTTAATGGTTGGAGAGGTGTTCTTTTCAGGAAATTCTGTGCCGTTTTTTCTCCAAACATAGCCTTGCTCATTGGTTCTATTTTTAACCTCATTAGTCCACAGGACTTGTTTCCCCAAAAAATTTGGCTTGTTTAGATGTTCTTTTGCAAACTTTTAATGCTGAATTTTGTGGTGAGGAAACAGGAGAGGTTTTCTTCTGATGACTCTTCCATGAAGGTCATATTTGTGCAGGCGTCGCTAAACAGTAGAACAATGAACCACAACTACACAGTCTGCTAAATCTCCCTGAAGGTCTTTTGCATTTAAGTGAGGGTCTTGATTTGCCTTTCTAGCAATCCTATGAGCATCTGTCTCTGAAATGTTTCTTGGTCTTCCAGACCTTTTCTTGACCTCCACTGTTAAATGCCATTTCTTAATTACATTACAGTTCTGTTTAGAAGAACCCATGGCTGTTTTTTGGGACAAGGTTAGAGGATTCCGGGTATTTATAAAGCTTTGAAACTTGTATCACCTGGCCTTTTCTAGCAATGGTTGTGAACAAGCCTTAACCCTAACAGGCTATTTAAGGTCTGAGACCTCAGTCACAGTTATCTGAGCGCTCAAATCTTCTTGGGATTCCCAAACTTCTGCAAGGTGCCCCTTTCCTTTTCTTTTTTCACTCTAAAACTGTACAAAACCAAAATAATCCACTGATATTGCTTAAAATAGTAAAAAAGTATGTTTCATCTTTAACTTTATGCCTTTTGGAGATCACTTCATCTAACTTCCTTTACTGCTCACAGTAACAGTAATTTTGACCAGGGGTGCCCAAGTTTTTGCATACCATTGTACGGACAAAAAAATTGGAAGAAAAAGAGAATTTTTCTTTGCATCTCCATATTCTTATCCCCATAACTTTTTTAGAGTTACATCTACAGAGCTGTCTGAGGGCCTATTTTTGTGTGGGGCAATCTGTAGTTTTAGATACTGATACTATTTTGGAGTCTATATGACTTTTTGATCACTTTCAATTAAAAAAAATTTAAAAGGTGAAGTGGCAAAAAAAACCCAATCATTTTGATTTTTTATCCGTCATGACGTTCACCGTACGGGATAAATACATTTATATTTTAATATGTTGGGGCATTTTGGGACGCAGCGAGTGATTTAAATTTTTAGTATTTTTATATTTTTAAAAACATTTTTTTACTTATATTAAGTCTCATTAGGGAGCTTAAACATGCGATTGTTAGATGTTTTTCCCATAGACTGCAGTGAATTACCATTGCTGTTTATGGGACATTAAGTACGTTCCGATGGAACCATTGCTGTGGTAGCCTTGGATCCTTCAGAGGGACAACAAGGAGCAAACAGCTTCCCCCGATTGCTGCATGAGGGAACTGTTCGGGCTACACAACGCTCCTCATTGGCTGTGATCACAGTTGGCCGTGGCATTTGAGGTATAAGGCTATGGAGGTCAATGTGCTTTGAAGTGGGCACCATTCTTAAGAATGGACTTCTGCTGTACATATAGTCAGGTCCATAAATATTGGGACATGGACACAATTCGAACATTTTTGGCTCTATACATCACCACAATGGATTTGAAATGACACGAACAAGATGTGCTTTACCTGCAGACTGTCAGCTTTAATTTGAGGGAATTTACATCCAAATCAGGCGAACGGTGCAGGAATTACAACAGTTTGCATATGTGCCTCCCACTTGTTAAGGGACCAAAAGTAATAGGACAATTGGCTTCTCAGCTGTTCCATGGCCAGGTGTGTGTTATTTCCTCATTATCCCAATTACAATGAGCAGATAAAAGGTCCAGAGGTCATTTCCAGTCTGCTATCTGCATTTGGAATCTTTTGCTGTCAACTCTCAAGATGAGATCCAAAGAGCTGTCACTATCAGTGAAGCAAGCCATCATTAGGCTGAAAAAACAAAACAAACCCAACAGAGAAATAGCAAAAACATTAGGCGCGGCCAAAACAACTGTTGGGAACATTCTTGAAAAGAAGGAACGCACCGGTGAGCTCAGCAACACCAGAAGACCCGGAAGACCACGGAAAACAACTGTGGTGGATGACCGAAGAATTCTTTCCCTGGTGAGAAAACACCCTTCACAACAGTTGGCCAGATCAAGAACACTCTCCAGGAGGTAGGTGTATGTGTGTCAAAGTCAACATTCAGGAGAAGACTTCACCAGAGTGAATACAGAGGGTTCACCACAAGATGTAAACCATTGGTGAGTCTCAAAAACAGGAAGGCCAGATTAGAGTTTGCCAAACAACATCTAAAAAAGCCTTCACAATTCTGGAACAACATCCTATGGACAGATGAGACCAAGATCACCTTGTACCAGAGTGATGGGAAGAGAAGTGTATGGAGAAGGAAAGGAGCTGCTCATGATCCTAAGCATACCACCTCATCAGTGAAGCATGGTGGTGGTAGTGTCATGGCGTGGGCATGTATGGCTGCCAATGGAACTGCTTCTCTTGTATTTATTGATGATGTGACTGGTGACAAAAGCAGCAGGATGAATTCTGAAGTGTTTCAGGCAATATTATCTGCTCATATTCAGCCAAATGCTTCAGAACTCATTGGACGGCGCTTCACAGTGCAGATGGACAATGACCCAAAGCATACTGCAAAAGTAACCAAAGAGTTTTTTAAGGGAAAGAAGTGGAATGTTCTGCAATGGCCAAGTCAATCACCGGACCTGAATCCGATTGAGCATGCATTTCACTTGCTGAAGACAAAACTGAAGGGAAAATGCCCCAAGAACAAGCAGGAACTGAAGACAGTTGCAGTAGAGGCCTGGCAGAGCATCACCAGGGATCAAACCCAGCTCTGGTGACGTTCACCTGATTTGGATGTAAATACCCTCAAATTACAGCTGACAGTCTGCAGTTAAAGCACATCTTGTTTGTTTCATTTCAAATCCATTGTGGTGGTGTATAGAGCCAAAAATGTCTGAATTGTGTCCATGTCCCAATATTTATGGACCTGACTGTATATGGCAGATGTCCTAAAGGGGTTCTTAATGAAGGGAAATAACTACTGCAAATACTGTGGTTTAGTCCATTCAAGGGCATAAAATAGGGGTACAGTGGTCAAAGCCCAGGCGACAAAAGCTCCGCTGCCTCATAAGAAGACATCAGTATCATAAATGTACCATGGTAGGTGAGAAGCTTTATTTTGCATTGTGCCCGGAAGCTTCAAGTTAAACCCCTGAATCTGTTTTTATCTTCTTTTTTAGGTCCAGTCAATGATGGTCAGCAAGAAGGATCAGTAATGACTCCGCCCCCGAGGAACCTGCTGGGAAATCCTTATACTTCAACCATTCAGATCACTGGCATCTGCCATAAAGGAGCATGTTACACTAGAAGAGACTATTCTAATCACTGCTGGTACTTACCCTCCCAGACTGGCAATGGCTGCCCCCCAGACTATGTGTGACCACCCCCTCCTACCCATTATTCTGATCATGCTTTTATAAGCTTTTCTCATTTTAATCATTGTATATTGAGAGGTTCTTTCTAATTGTCTTAATGTAAAAATTCCTCTCCCTTTTCCAGATCTCTGCTTGCTGTCAGTGAATGAGAGCATTCTTGTTTGCAACCAGTGGCTAAAAAGGACCAAAAAGTTTTCACAGCAGAGGGTTTGCTACATCCTCTTGTGTCAAAAAGCCCAGACCCCTGAATCTCTACTGATACATTGTAACAAACGATTTGGACTGAAGGGAGATTTGTTTTACTGGTGTTTTGGTACAATTGTAACAAACTCTCAGCTGTGAGAATTATTAGGTCTGTGTATGATTTCAGCCCCCTGGCGTAAAGTAGAAGGTTTCTATTCACTGATAAGCAGCACTGTCGCAGTGGAGCCTATTATAAGATGCCTATGGGTCCTGGAGTGATACGCTGCAGCTTTATAAGGGGAGGCCTGACACCCGTCACAGATCAATATACTGAAAAATCATATGAGAAGTTGTCAGCATTTTGGGTATTAGGGATAAGTTATGATCTCTGGGGCAGGTTTTCCTCTGGACAATCGGCTCTTGAAGAACTCTGTAGGCGGTCGCCCTTCCTGACTTGGCTGATAACAGGGAGCAGTAAACCGTATGCAGCTATCCTATAGTCCGCCGCTGCCCCCCCCGCCTGCAGTATCTGATCAGTGGGACAGGAGACGTGGCCTCCAATTCCGTGGTCAGCCTGATAGCAGGAAGCAGTAGACCGTATGTCTATATCATGTCTAGTCGCTCATCCTTCCCATCTCATTGTATATCCCTGTACTTTCTAGATAGTATTTTGTCTCCGCTTACTATGGACACGAGGCTCCTGAGCGTGGCGCCCCCCGACTGGCGCCTCATTATCATGTAGTAATGTGTGCGGGACGAGGCGGCTGATCATCTCCATCCATCATTACACATCTGATGACCGGACGCTCCAGTCTGCACAGAATAAAGATCATTCTCTACTGTTATTTATTAGTGCCCAGTGTATCCGATCCTATCCTGTGTGATACTGTCTGCTGAGCTGTGTATCTAATCCTGTCCTGTGTGATACCGTCTGCTGAGCTGTGTATCCAATCCTATCCTGTGTGATACTGTCTGCTGAGCTGTGTATCTAATCCTGTCCTGTGTGATACTGTCTGCTGAGCTGTGTATCCGATCCTATCCTGTGTGATACTGTCTGCTGAGCTGTGTATCTAATCCTATCCTGTGTGATACTGTCTGCTGAGCTATGTATCTAATCCTATCCTGTGTGATACAGTCTGCTGAGCTGTGTATCTAATCCTGTCCTGTGTGATACAGTCTGCTGAGCTGTGTATCCAATCCTATCCTGTGTGATACTGTCTGCTGAGCTGTGTATCCAATCCTATCCTGTGTGATACAGTCTGCTGAGCTGTGTATCTAATCCTATCCTATGTGATACTGTCTGCTGAGCTGTGTATCTAATCCTCTCCTGTGTGATACTGTCTGCTGAGCTGTGTATCTAATCCTGTCCTGTGTGATACCGTCTGCTGAGCTGTGTATCCAATCCTATCCTGTGTGATACTGTCTGCTGAGCTGTGTATCTAATCCTGTCCTGTGTGATACTGTCTGCTGAGCTGTGTATCCGATCCTATCCTGTGTGATACTGTCTGCTGAGCTGTGTATCTAATCCTATCCTGTGTGATACTGTCTGCTGAGCTATGTATCTAATCCTATCCTGTGTGATACAGTCTGCTGAGCTGTGTATCTAATCCTGTCCTGTGTGATACAGTCTGCTGAGCTGTGTATCCAATCCTATCCTGTGTGATACTGTCTGCTGAGCTGTGTATCCAATCCTATCCTGTGTGATACAGTCTGCTGAGCTGTGTATCTAATCCTATCCTGTGTGATACTGTCTGCTGAGCTGTGTATCTAATCCTATCCTATGTGATACTGTCTGCTGAGCTGTGTATCTAATCCTCTCCTGTGTGATACTGTCTGCTGAGCTGTGTATCTAATCCTATCCTGTGTGATACAGTCTGCTGAGCTGTGTATCTAATCCTATCATGTGTGATACTGTCTGCTCAGCCGTGTATCTAATCCTGTCCTGTGTGATACTGTCTGCTGAGCTGTGTATCTAATCCTGTCATGTGTGATACTGTCTGCTGAGCTGTGTATCTAATCCTGTCCTGTGTGATACTGTCTGCTGAGCTGTGTATCTAATCCTATCCTGTGTGATACTGTCTGCTGAGCTGTGTATCTAATCCTATCCTGTGTGATACTGTCTGCGGAGCTGTGTATCTAATCCTATCCTGTGTGATACTGTCTGCTGAGCTGTGCATCTAATCCTATCCTGTGTGATACTGACTGCTGAGCTGTGTATCTAATCCTATCCTGTGTGATACTGCATGCTGAGCTGTGTATCCAATCCTATCCTGTGTGATACAGTCAGCTGAGCTGTGTATCTAATCCTATCATGTGTGATACTGCCTGCTGAGCTGTGTATCTAATCCTATCCTGTGTGATACTGTCTGCTGAGCTGTGTATCTAATCCTATCCTGTGTGATACTGTCTGCTGAGCTGTGTATCTAATCCTATCCTGTGTGATACAGTCTGCTGAGCTGTGTATCTAATCCTTCCCTGTGTGATACTGTCAGCTGAGCGGTGTATCTAATCCTATCCTGTGTGATACTGTCTGCTGAGCCATGTATCTAATCCTATCATGTGTGATACTGACTGCTGAGCTGTGTATCTAATCCTGTCCTGTGTGATACTGTCTGCTGAGCTGTGTATCTAATCCTGTCCTGTGTGATACAGTCTGCTGAGCTGTGTATCCAATCCTATCCTGTGTGATACTGTCTGCTGAGCTGTGTATCCAATCCTATCCTGTGTGATACAGTCTGCTGAGCTGTGTATCTAATCCTATCCTATGTGATACTGTCTGCTGAGCTGTGTATCTAATCCTCTCCTGTGTGATACTGTCTGCTGAGCTGTGTATCTAATCCTATCCTGTGTGATACAGTCTGCTGAGCTGTGTATCTAATCCTATCATGTGTGATACTGTCTGCTCAGCCGTGTATCTAATCCTGTCCTGTGTGATACTGTCTGCTGAGCTGTGTATCTAATCCTGTCATGTGTGATACTGTCTGCTGAGCTGTGTATCTAATCCTGTCCTGTGTGATACTGTCTGCTGAGCTGTGTATCTAATCCTATCCTGTGTGATACTGTCTGCGGAGCTGTGTATCTAATCCTATCCTGTGTGATACTGTCTGCTGAGCTGTGTATCTAATCCTATCCTGTGTGATACTGTCTGCTGAGCTGTGTATCTAATCCTATCCTGTGTGATACTGTCTGCTGAGCTGTGTATCTAATCCTATCCTGTGTGATACTGTCTGCTGAGCTGTGTATCTAATCCTATCCTGTGTGATACTGCATGCTGAGCTGTGTATCCAATCCTATCCTGTGTGATACAGTCAGCTGAGCTGTGTATCTAATCCTATCATGTGTGATACTGCCTGCTGAGCTGTGTATCTAATCCTATCCTGTGTGATACTGTCTGCTGAGCTGTGTATCTAATCCTATCCTGTGTGATACTGTCTGCTGAGCCATGTATCTAATCCTATCATGTGTGATACTGTCTGCTGAGCTGTGTATCTAATCCTCTCCTGTGTGATACTGTCTGCTGAGCTGTGTATCTAATCCTATCCTGTGTGATACTGTCTGCTGAGCTGTGTATCTAATCCTCTCCTGTGTGATACTGTCTGCTGAGCTGTGTATCTAATCCTATCCTGTGTGATACTGTCTGCTGAGCTGTGTATCTAATCCCATCCTGTGTGATACTGTCTGCTGAGCTGTGTATCTAATCCTATCATGTGTTATACTGTCTGCTGAGCTGTGTATCTAACCCTATCCTGTGTGATGCTGTCTGCTGAGCTGTGTATCTAATCCTATCCTGTGTGATACAGTCTGCTGAGCTGTGTATCTAATCCTGTGTGATACTGTCTGCTGAGCTGTGTATCTAATCCTGTCCTGTGATACAGTCTGCTGAGCTGTGTATCTAATCCTATCCTGTGTGATACTGTCTGCTGAGCTGTGTATCTAATCCTATCATGTGTGATACTGTCTGCTGAGCTGTGTATCTAATCCTCTCCTGTGTGATACTGTCTGCTGAGCTGTGTATCTAATCCTATCCTGTGTGATACTGTCTGCTGAGCTGTCTATCTAATCCTATCCTGTGTGATACAGTCTGCTGAGCTGTGTATCCGATCCTATCCTGTGTGATACTGCCTGCTGAGCTGTGTATCTAATCCTGTCCTGTGTGATACTGTCTGCTGAGCTGTGTATCTAATCCTATCCTGTGTGATACTGTCTGCTGAGCTGTGTATCTAATCCTATCCTGTGTGATACTGTCTGCTGAGCTGTGTATCTAATCCTATCCTGTGTGATACTGCCTGCTGAGCTGTGTATCTAATCCTGTCCTGTGTGATACTGTCTGCTGAGCTGTGTATCTAATCCTATCCTGTGTGATACTGTCTGCTGAGCTGTGTATCTAATCCTATCCTGTGTGATACTGTCTGCTGAGCTATGTATCTAAGCTTATAATGTGTGATTCTTTCCAGTGCACCAAACCCTGGTGTATCTAAGCCCATCATGTTTGATACTCATGGTTGGCCTCACACGGCCTGTACATTCTGGCCGTGGTGACGGATGCGCAGAGCTGTACGTGCTCGCCTCCCCTTCATGTTTGTTACTGCGCAGTAATGACGTCCCGGGGGGGGGCCGCCGCCATCCACTCTGCTCCATGCACTGCGGCACGTCTAATGAGTGACTGCCCAGCCAAGGATCTGCAGATTTCTGTCTCTTTGTCCCCACGTCCCCCGAGCTCTCTCCGTAAATATCCGATAAATGCGCGTCCTATGAATAATCGTGCCCCAGGGGGTAGGACGTATATCAAATCTGTGTCACCAAGAGGGGCGGCCTGTCATATAGTAGATGGGACTTTCTGCGACCACAGGTAGTCACCTAGACAGGTAGGAAGGTGGTTGCCGGGCAACCTTAATTCCTCTCCCTTGCTAATTGCACAGGACTGCTGAAGCCAAGCCTCGTACACTGCCGGAGCACCTCTTAATATGTCAGGTCATGTGACCGCGGCAGTCAGTTATTCCTTCCATCATAATAGAAGTCTATTGAAGAAGTCAGATACGTCCCGTTTCCGTTATGCATTCCGTCACAGAATGGCGTTACGGTCCGTAATAATGGAATCCATAACGCAATTCAGCTTATACCAGTGAACGGATTTCATAACCTGAAATTCGCTCATCTCCAGTAATAATGTTGCTATGTGACATGTGACCAGCAGGTGGCAGCAGGCACCAGGTTTCCTAACGTTGGACGTAATAACTAGACGGAAGTCATCTATGAATATGTTGCCTCTATGCAGATTCATTTCTGGAAATGATATTGTGTTTCCCTGGAGTTAGCAATCACTGCCCGGGAGCTCGGCTGCTACATACAGGGCCCAGGGTATAGTTCATACCGGCGGCCGCCTGTGCCAGTCAAGGCATGCTGAGAGTTGTAGTCTGGAGGCCTCTGCAGCATGAATGACTTCAGAAGAGGACTGGATTATCAAATATTCTGGATGATTGTGGAAACGTAGACTCAAAAGGGTAAAGAAACAAAACGGCCAAACTAAGACACTAATAGTGTATAATGTGTAAAAGCTCAACACTTTCTTAAAGGGGTTTTCCAGGACGTCAGTATTGATGACCTATCCTTAAAAAAGGTTATTAATATCAGATCAGTGATCAGCTGATGGCAAACTGTAACTAGAAGAGCGTCATCCTCTCTGTAGTGGTCGAAATGTACAGTACTTAAACAAGTACATTACTAATATTGATCCCGAATTACATCCTGTATTATACTCCAGAGCTGCACTCACTATTCTGCTGGTACAGTCACTGTGTACATACATTACTTATCCTGTACTGATCCAGAGTTACATCCTGCATTATACTCCAGAGCTGCACTCACTATTCTGCTGGTGCAGTCACTGTGTACATACATTACATTACTTATCCTGTACTGATCCTGAGTTACATCCTGTATTATACTACAGAGCTGCACTCACTATTCTGCTGGTGCAGTCACTGTGTACATACATTACTTATCCTGTACTGATCCTGAGTTACATCCTGTATTATACTCCAGAGCTGCACTCGCTATTCTGCTGGTGCAGTCACTGTGTACATACATTACTTATCCTGTACTGATCCTGAGTTACATCCTGTATTATACTCCAGAGCTGCACTCACTATTCTACTGGTGCAGTCACTGTGTACATACATTACTTATCCTGTACTGATCCTGAGTTACATCCTGTATTATACTCCAGAGCTGCACTCACTATTCTGCTGGTGCAGTCACTGTGTACATACATTACTTATCCTGTACTGATCCCGAGTTACAGCCTGTATTATACTCCAGAGCTGCACTCACTATTCTGCTGGTGCAGTCACTGTGTACATACATTACTTATCCTGTACTGATCCTGAGTTACATCCTGTATTATACTCCAGAGCTGCACTCACTATTCTGCTGGTGCAGTCACTGTGTGCATACATTACTTATCCTGTACTGATCCTGAGTTACATCCTGTATTATACTCCAGAGCTGCACTCACTATTCTGCTGGTGCAGTCACTGTGTACATACATTACTTATCCTGTACTGATCCTGAGTTACATTCTGTATTATACTCCAGAGCTGCACTCACTATTCTGCTGGTGCAGTCACTGTGTACATACATTACTTATCCTGTACTGATCCTGAGTTACATCCTGTATTATACTCCAGAGCTGCACTCACTATTCTGCTGGTGGAGTCACTGTGTAAATACATTACTTATCCTGTATTGATCCTGAGTTACATCCTGTATTATACTCCAGAGCTGCACTCACTATTCTGCTGGTGCAGTCATTGTGTACATACATTACTTATCCTGTACTGATCCTGAGTTACATCCTGTATTATACTCCAGAGCTGCACTCACTATTCTGCTGGTGCAGTCACTGTGTACATACATTACGTATCCTGTACTGATCCTGAGTTACATCCTGTATTATACTCCAGAGCTGCACTCACTATTCTGCTGGTGCAGTCACTGTGTACATACATTACTTATCCTGTACTGATCCTGAGTTACATCCTGTATTATACTCCAGAGCTGCACTCACTATTCTGCTGGAGGAGTCACTGTGTACATACATTACTTATCCTGTACTGATCCTGAGTTACATCCTGTATTATACTCCAGAGCTGCACTCACTATTCTGCTGGTGCAGTCACTGTGTACATACATTACTTATCCTGTACTGATCCTGAGTTACATCCTGAATGTATTTTATTATAAAACATAACAATAGCACAATGTAACAATATAACAACAATAACAAACATAATCATCAAAAAATACCAAACAGTAAATAAAACTAACTGGTCCAGCCACTCACTCCAATATTAATATTGTATTATATACCGTATTTTTCGGCCAAAAGTGGGGGGGGGGGAATGCCCCTGCATCTTATGGGGCGAATACTAATGAGGCTCTGTACTCACTGCTTCCTGGTGCTCGGCTGTGCTGTGGCTGCCCACAGAGTGAGGGCGCTCTGCGACCTCACGCTGTGCTCGCCAGTTCGCAGCACAGCCGGTGGCAGGATGAATTGATTCGCAATGTAGGTGAGGAGGGGCGGCGTCCGGAGCAGGAGAGGTAAGTGTTTTTTTATTTTATAAAACATGAGGCAATATGGGGCTGATCTGGGGCAATGGGGGCTAAAAGAGAGGCAATGGGGGCTGCTCGGGGCTAACAAGAGAGGCAATGGGGGCTTATGAGAGGCATGGGGCTTTTATTTGAGGTCTGATTGGGGGTCATTCACATTGGGGTGTGAACTGAAGTTTGATTGGGGGTCTGATCTGAGGTCTTGTTGGGGTTTTATTAACATTGGGGGTCTGACCTGAGGTCTATTGAAAAATGTTTTTTTCTTATTGTCCTCCTCTAAAACCTAGGTGCGTCTTATAGGGCTAAAAATACGGTACATACACTAACTATACATATATACACCCACCCCACACCAATTATATACAACGATACATACACCCACCCCAGATCCAGACTTGGGCAGTCCCTGAGAGTCAGAGGTTTCTGGAACAGAACAGAACCCTTCGGTCAAGGAGTTTCCTTGACAGAGTCCTGATCTCCACATTCCCAGACCCCACCGGTGAATCACCTTCAGAACTGGGGTAACATAAGCTGGAAGACGCCCATGCAGTGTACGAAGATCCTTCACTTGCCCTACTGTCTCCCATTCCTGGAAGAAAGGCCGAAACCATCTCCGACAGGAGAATACCCACGGAGGAGCCCTCTCTTTCAAGAGGTCAGCAATGTTAACCTTAAAGGGAGTCTGTCTCCAAAATATGACATATGACACCAAATGGTACCTTTGTAATTTTCTTCTGAGTTTCACCAGCAGGAAAAACGCAGTTTAATCCATACACAAATGAGGGCTCGCAAGTGCCCAGGGGCGGCGTTCAGTGTGTAGGTGCCCAGGCTGCTCTGCCTTCTTTTTACATTACTCCTCCCCAGCCTCTTCCTTGGCCCACCCTGCAAGTCCCTTGCGTCATCCACAGGACCGGCTGATATCCAGCGCGTGCCTCCAGTCCTCCTGTTTGCTTCTGGTCCGCCCTCTAGTCACCGGCTTTATTCCTGTGCTGGAATGCATACATGTAGCGATGCCGTGCCCACAATTGGCATCACAGTGCGCATGCCCGTGCCGGCGGCACACTGCGCACGCACGGTATATCGGCCGGTCCTGTGGATTACGCAAGGGACTTGCAGGGCCATGTAAGTGGTGTACAATGTCATATTTTGGTGACAGACTCCCTTTAATGAAGGTGTTCACAAGGAACACCACAGGGTTGACCATACACAACCCCCCTAGCTTCCTCATGCGGTAAGTAACCTCCCTCTTGTCAAGGTTCAGTCTGTGCCCCCATAACAGTTGGAAGAACAGACTGTAGACCCGACGAGATGCACACACTGCCCAGATATAACAGCAAAGCAAGCAGGTTGTTTTTATCAAGTTAACCCTTTTGCCTGAGGGTGAAATACCAACCCTTCCACTGGTCCACCTTCTGAGTGGTGATCTTTAGCCTGCTGTCCTAATTTTGTTTGGGATAATCCCCATGGCCATATTCGATGCCAAGGACTTTTGCGGACTCCTGGGGCTCAGGAAGGGTCTCCGGGAGATCAAAACCAGGACCCCCCCCTCCCATCCAGAGACTCTCACACTTATCCCGGTTCATCTTGGACCCAGAGGCCTCCAAGTAGCGGTCCACCTCAGACATCATCCACTCTGCCTCCCCTCTCGAGGCCACAAAGACGTTGACATCATCGGCATACACTACCACTCGCAGAGTGGAGTCTGGCTCTGCCTGGTCCATCCTGATCCCCGCCAATGTCCCACGATCTACCCTTTTAAAGAAGGGGTCAATTGTGAACACATATAGCAGTGGGCTCAACGGACAACGCTGGCGAACATCAGACCCCACCTCAAAAGAGTGACCAATCCAACTGTTCCCACGCGGGAAACTCTCTGCCCCTGCGTACAAGGTCTAACTCTTAAGCCAATCAACAAACCGCCCTGGCAGTCCATACCTCAGAAGGACAAACTAGAGATACTCATGGTTAACTCGATCAAACGCTTTTGCCTGATCCAAGGAAAGCAAGTACCCTTCCAGTGACCAGCCATACGCTGCTCCACCACCTCTCAGACATTGAACACAGCACTAAATGTTCTGCGGCCAGGAACAGAACAATGCTGGACATCTGAAAAGAGCTGGGGTGCAAATTTCACCAGCAGATTAAACAGCCCCTTTGCCAGAATCTTTCTGTCCACACAGACAAGTGCTATGGGATGCCAGTTCTCATTGACAGGATCAGGGCTGACCTCCTCATTGACTTTGGCAGAGTGCCCAAGGACAGACACTCATTAAATACCTCATTTAAGAGGGGAACCAAGGTGTCCTTAAAGGTCTTATAAAACTCAGATGTTAAGCTGTCCAGACCTGGTAACTTCTTGTGGGCAAGCCCTTCGATCGCCAGTCTGACTTCCTCTTCACTGATCATCACCAAAACTGTCCACCTCGTTCAGGGACAGTTTCAGCCAGGAAAGTCAACATGACATCTAGATCTAGATCCCTCTTCCCCAAAAGATTTGAGTAAAGGGTTCATATGAACTCCAGGATCCCTGATCTGGACCTGTTCAAGGATCCCGTACTATCAACCAGTCCTGAGACGATCTTAGAACTCACTGACATCTGTCAGGTCGGGCAAGCGGTATTTCCCATAATCCCTCTCAAAAACCAAAGATGCGTCCCTATCGTACTGACACCTCATAAGCAGAATTCACTCTGGAGATCTCCTCCCGACTACCCCCAGACTCTTGTCTCGTCTGACTACCCCCAGACGAGACAAGATGCTTGAGTTTCCTCCTCAGGCCCTGATACAACCGATACTTGTCAAGGTTTCTAAAGCTCGAGAGCTGGCGGAAGAATCTCGCCACCCTTTCATTGAACATCTCCCAACACTCTGACTTACTGCTACAAAGATCTATCAATAGTACCTGGCTCTGAAGAAAGTCCTCAAAGGATTGTCTTATCTCCGCTTCTTCCAAGAGAGATGAATTGAGCCTCCAAAAGCCACGTCCCATCCCGTCTCTGTAACATTCATAGAAAACAAAATAAAACAGTGGTTGGAGAACTCCACCTCAACGACCGATAGTGCCGAAGAGAACCTAAACTAGACCTACTCTAGAACCTAAAACCTACTCTAGACCTGCAACCATCCCTATGATAGGTGAACCCCGAGTGGCCTGGGGTGTGCTGGATATGGACATCCACCAGGGGAGCATCACTACCTATGCCATTAAGCGCAACCCCATCATAAGTCAGCTTGTCCCTGGAACCTCCCCTGTCTTGGGGCCTCGTGGTATTGAAGTCCCCTCCAAAGACCACCTGCCGACTCGTAAAAAGGTAGGTCTTTATCCTCATGGAATGGGGACCGTAGATGTTAGTTAACCAAAGTTCCTTTTCCCTCATGAGGACATCTAAAATCAGGCACCTCCCCATTTCTAACTCAAAAACCCATCTTCATTCTACCGGACCCAGAGGCCTCCAAGTAGCGGTCCACCGGTGAGGTAAAAAGTACCGCCACACTGCTATACGGCTTGGCCGCAAGAGACCAATAGGAGGGCCTGTGCCTCCACTCTCTTTTAGATTTATGTATGGCTGCCAAATCTGCAAAAATAAAACATCTAAATCAATCAGGGCAAAAAAATCATAAGCCACAAATCTAGCCATATCTGACTTAATGCTGGCGACATTAATGGATGCCAGCGTCAATGGGGTGAGTGCCGCCATCCTAGGTGATTGAGTTAGATGGCTTTCTTCTTCTCACTCCCCCGTTTATCCTCTGTGTCTGAACAAGAACCTTTCCCCCTTTTCAATGACACAGAGGTATCCATCCCCACCACCCGTTTTGATTCCTCATCCTTGTCTCCAGACTCCAGGCCAGTCTCCCCTTCTGAGGACATTTCGCCCTCAGGGGAAGACCCCATCGCTACCTCCGGCCCCTCACCCTCAGCCTCCTCATCTGAAGAAGAGGAGGAGATGTTATCAAGGGCTTGGAACCGGTTGGAGAGATCAACCAGAGGGCAGTCGGGTTTACCTTCCTTTGGTACCTGGACCAGGGTGGGAGAAGATCTTACATCTCACTTCTTCTTTTTCTTGGCGCCCCACTTTCGCTTTTCCTCTAGCCACTTCCTATCATCGTCACCAATACGCTCATAATAGAAGGACTCTGAGGATGTGGCAACCTCCTCAGCCTGGATCCTCCTGACCTCCTCATCCAGGATGTCATCCCACAGGGCCTCAGCAGCATGATTGGCCTCCAGGGCAGGGCCAGGGGACGCCCCAGTTCCCTGAGATTCCCCCAGTTTCCTATCCTTTTGGCGCTTATCGAGACACCTTAGCTGGGCTGGTGTATTTTTCTTGCCTTCCCTCAGTTCCTCCACCTCTACTAGTCCCTTCTCCAGCAGAAGCAACCTCACGGATGTCCCCTACTGGGGTCCTAAACGCATTGGCGAAGGAACGAGGACAACGGCTGAATGGGTGACCTAAGTCACCACACAGGTGACACCAGCCCCTCAGGCCGAACGAAACTGACATCTAACTCAGGCGTGCCGTGGGGATGTATCAAGGCGTAGATATCCACCGCCTTAAAGCCCATCTTCAGCAGGAGCTCCACCACCTTAGCCCTTGGAGGGCACGCATCACTGCCCTTCCACTGAAGACGGACCACATTCCTACACACACCTGGCCCAGCTGTGGGGAGTTTCCCCTCCCCTTTCCTCTCGGAAGGCACCGAGGCCATGCTTCTCTATCCAGAAGGACAGATTAACCTCCTTACCCTCTACAGTGATTGATCTCTCCCCCTTCTTTAAGGCCTCCAGAAGGCGCCACTGCAATTCGCTGTCCCCAAAATACGGAGACAAGGAGGAGGATGCCCTACCTTCCCCAGCAGTGACACTGGCATAACTTCTGACAGGATCTGTCACCACTGGGGAAACAACTGGACCAGTCCCTGCCCCCAACCCAACATCACCAGAATTCCTCTCACCCACGGTAACACCAGCCCCCTCACCACCACTTACTCCTCCACATAACAATAAAGATGACGATTCTATATTTGTGTCACTCACTCCAATTTGTGTCACTCACTTGTGTCACTCGCACCAGTCACACTCCCATCCATACCTGCTGGACCAGTGACACACTCCGCCTCCTCACCATCAGGCACTTTTTTACATTTAGTAAATTTTTTGGATATTTGAGATGGGCGCCTCTGATGTTTCTCAGGGCGCCACTGATCTCTCCTGTTGTCAGAGTCTCTGCTATTTGCTCCAATTCAAAATAGTATTTTGGGTGCTTGTGGGAGCTCCTTCACACTGTAGCAGTTCCTTCACACTGCCACCACTTCTCAACTAAGTGATCAGCGGCAACAGCGCTCGGAGCCATTGAGGCAACCACAGAAGACTCCGGCACTGGGCTGCTCACCCCTCCAACCGGGGAACAGACCTCAGCACTGGAGCTTGACCTAATGCCCATCGCCGGGCCGCCCTTTCTGTCCGGCCTATGTTTTTCCTGCTGCGTCTTTGCTACTGCAAGCAGAGACGAAGCTCAGCGCCATGCTACCGCTCTTTGTCATCTCCCCGTGCCTTTGCACCGAGTCCACAACAGAAGCCGGGCTGGGCTGGCAACGGGGCTAGGACAACGGGGCTAGCACAACGGGCCGGCCCTGCGGCCGACTCAGGGGACACAGGAAGGGGACCATAGACATAGATTACCACCTCCTGAGCTTCAGCCTGGTCTTCTTCGCCTTCAGCTTGTGGTGGCCCCCAGGTGCCTCCTCCGGGAGGTCATCTCCAAAGGAGAAGTCCTGGAGACACACTGGGGGCTCAAGCAGCTATATCTGTGCCATTAGCGCCCCTCCCTGGGCACTGGTGTCACTGTCATCCCCCAAGTCGACAAACTGCACCTGGGATGTTACTAGGGTTGCCACCTGTCCCAACTAAAAATACTGGCCAAGCTAAGCCACACCCCAAAGGGGGTGTGTTTGTGAGGCACGGCTTAATACGGGGTGTTAAGTCGCTATCATACTTTGGCTCCCAATAATATTAATACCCCCATTAGTGCCCCCCAGTAATAGTAATGCCCCTATCAGTGCACCCCAGAATTAATGTCCCCCATTAGCGCCCCCTAGAATGAATACTGTCCACATTAGTGCCCCCAGTAAAATTAATGCCCCCATCAGTGCGTCCAGAATTAATGCTCCCAGTAAGAGTAATGGGCCCATTAGTGCCCCCCCAAGTAAAAATAATGCCCCCAGTAAGATCAATGCACCATTAGTGCACCTCACAATTAACGCCCCCCATTTGTGCTCCCCAGGAAGAATAATGCCCCCATTTGTGCCCCCAGGAAGAATAATACCCCTATTTGTGCCCCCTAGGAAGAATAATACCCCCACTAGTGTCCCCCCAGCAAGAATAATGCCCCCATGAAGAATAATGACCCCATTATTGCCCCCAGAAAAAAGAATGCCCTCATTACTGCCCCCCAGGAAAAATAATCCCACCCATTAGTGCCCCCTGCAAGAATGCCCCCATTAGTGCCCCCAGTTAGAATAATGCCCCCATTAGTGCCCCCAGAAATAAATAATGCCCACATTAGTGCCCCCTAGGAAGAATAATGCCACCCACTAGTGCCCCCCGCAAGAATAATGCCTGAATTAGAATACTACCCCCATTAGTGCCTCCAGTTAGAATAATTCCCCCATTAGTGCCCCCAGTTAGAATAATGCCCCCTTTTCTGTTTCTGCAAAAACATTTACTCGCGCTGTGCTGGACGCTCACTGCTAACTGGAAGCTCAGGAAAGGACCTGCGCTCCAGTGTGATGACGTCTGGCAGGTCCTGTCCTCCAGTAAGCAGTGCGAGCGAATGGAGGAATGGAGGAGGTGAGTGATTTTTTTAAAATGAACACGGGGGGTGGTGGAATGGAAACGCTCATTAGTAGCAGTCCTTGTAGGAAAATACCGTAAATTAACATTGCCGGTAGAAAAAATATTACCCTCACCGGCAGGGCCACTAAAATACTGGCCTGGCTGGCCAGGTGGCAACCCTAGATGTTACTGGTGCCTGTCCTGCAGGGAGCACGCTGCACGTGGCCTGCTGTTGGGACTGCAGGCTGCCAGGTGGCTCCTGCTGCTGGTCTTCATCACCTGGCTCTCAGGTTGCAGCCCTGTCAACCGTTTCTCCGCCATATTGCGAAATCTGTCCTCGTTTAATAGTTTTTCTTGAAAGGTCCATTGCTTTCCTGGATCAATGCTTTTCTGTCCTCTTCTTTTTGTGGTCCCTCTCTGCCCCGGCATGGGCACAGCGCAGCTACCCCCGGAGCCTCATTGTGGTCTTACTTGCCTCTTTGTACTCCCTGGGCCTCTGCAGTCCCCAGCCTTCCTCACTGAGGTCGGCCTCACCCCCGTGAGCACTCAGCTTTTCTTTGGTAGCCCCGGAAGGACCAAGGGCACTCACTGCGCCATGCTTGCCATCCACGGTGGAAGCTTTGCAGCTTCTCCTGGTTTCCACAGACCTGGGGGGGAATATGGAGCCACATTGCTGTGACTCCTGGTGCTACGTCTCACCCCCAGGTCCTCAAGCATACAGGCTGGTTGCTGGCTTCTTCTGTCCCTGCCGGCCTGGTCCGAGGAACAGAAACATGGGACTTGCTACGTCCAGCCATCCCCAGAGACCCACTCCCCCTTGGGAAGGAGAGAGCAGTCCCTGGGTGGAGAGATGGTTTCCTCCAAACGATCAGGAGCTCCTCCATACACAGCCACAGTCGACCGCACACACAGGTAATTGCAGCTCAGGAACAGCTGGTCCATTACTTATCCTGTACTGATCCTGAGTTTCATCCTGGATTATACTCCAGAGCCGCACTCACTATTCTGCTGGTGCAGTCACTGTGTACATACATTACATTACTTATCCTGTACTGATCCTGAGTTACATCCTGTATTATACCCCAGAGCTGCACTCACTATTCTGCTGGTGCAGTTACTGTGTACATACATTACTTATCCTGTACTGATCCTGAGTTACATCCTGTATTATACTCCAGAGCTGCACTCACTATTCTGCTGGTGCAGTCACTGTGTACATACATTACATTACTTATCCTGTACTGATCCTTAGTTACATCCTGTATTATACTCCAGAGCTGCACTCACTATTCTGTTGGTGCAGTCACTGTGTACATACATTACTTATCCTGTACTGATCCTGAGTTACATCCTGTATTATACTCCAGAGCTGCACTCACTATTCTGCTGGTGGAGTCACTGTGTACATACATTACTTATCCTGTACTGATCCTGAGTTACATCCTGTATTATACTCCAGAGCTGCACTCACTATTCTGCTGGTGCAGTCACTGTGTACATTACATTACTTATCCTGTACTGATCCTGAGTTACATCCTGTATTATACTCCAGAGCTGCACTCACTATTCTGCTGGTGGAGTCACTGTGTACATACATTACTTATCCTGTACTGATCCTGAGTTACATCCTGTATTATGCTCCAGAGCTGCACTCACTATTCTGCTGGTGCAGTCACTGTGTACATACATTACTTATCCTGTACTGATCCTGAGTTACATCCTGTACTATACTCCAGAGCTGCACTCACTATTCTGCTGGTGGAGTCACTGTGTACATACATTACTTATCCTGTACTGATCCTGAGTTACATCCTGTATTATACTCCAGAGCTGCACTCACTATTCTGCTGGTGCAGTCACTGTGTACATACATTACTTATCCTGTACTGATCCTGAGTTACATCCTGTATTATACTCCAGAGCTGCACTCACTATTCTGCTGGTGGGGTCTTTGTGTTTGTACATTACATTACTTATCCTGTACTGATCCTGAGTTACATCCTGTATTATACTCCAGAGCTGCACTCACTATTCTGCTGGTGCAGTCACTGTGTACATACATTACTTATCCTGTACTGATCCTGAGTTACATCCTGTATTATACTCCAGAGCTGCACTCACTATTCTGCTGGTGGGGTCTTTGTGTTTGTACATTACATTACTTATCCTGTACTGATCCTGAGTTACATCCTGTATTATACTCCAGAGCTGCACTCACTATTCTGCTGGTGCAGTCACTGTTTACATACATTACTTATCCTGTACTGATCCTGAGTTTTACAGCAAGACACGGAGGCTCCTATTGCTATCTCCTTCTTTACTGTTACCACACAGCAGCAAAGAAAAACTTTACATAACATGACGTAACCATAGTAACATCTCCCTCCCCTCATAGTCCATATAATAGACGGCTCCTCCTATAGATCCTCCTCTTTCTTTGCTGCTGCCACCAAGATAAGTACTCATTTTGGCAGCTCCTGTGTCTATATATTTTGCATTAGATTGTGCATGCTATTTGTATTGCTGTTATTTGTCAGCTGCTATTGGTACTAGCTTCTGCTAGCGTTTATATCGCTGCGCTTTGCTTGGGATTCCTTCCCTGCACCCTATGCTTTGCGGTTTTCCTTTTTCCTAACACTTTTAGGTTCCGTTTTACTTCCCCATAGGCTCCGCTTTTGCGGTATGTCTTTGTACCCCTTCCAGTGTTTTTTACAGGTTTTTTTCTCGTCTTACCCCATCGGCGCTGCGGTTTTCCCGCGCTCACCTCAGTCTTCTCCATGGCCGCGTGATCTCGCGAGATCCCGGCGGCCATCTTGGTACTCCTTTGGCCGTCTCCCGCTTGTTCTCGCGGGATTTCGGCGGCCATTTTAATTTCTTCTGCTTTCTTCCCGCCGGCTATCGCGGAACCTCGGCGGCACTTCCTGTTCCTCCGCATCCGTTCCTGTGATCCAGTCGCCTGTACCGGCGCTCCTGCAGATCGGGTGACTAACCCTGCCTTCCTCCCCTAATCGCTTACCCGGCACTATTGTTAGCTAGCCGCTATTAGGCCTCATATATATTAATAGCATTAGCTCAGTTTTGCCATTATCTTCATCAGGTAGACATATAGATATATAGAGATATATAGATTCTTTCTACTCATCATGGAGGCCTCTGCACCCTCTTCCCCTGTTAGGGATGCCCATAGTGGGGCTGACAACCAAACAGTAGCGCTGCAGCGCTCTGTCTCGGCCGCAATCACTGCTGCAATGGACTCCATGTCCTCTGTGATGTCTCAGACGATAGCACAGGCTCTGGCTGGCCACCCTTTTTCAGGGTCTGTGCAGCCTGCGGTCCCCACAGCTCAGCAACCTACTATGAATAGTCCTGTTTCACAGGTACAATTGACTGGTGCGCCTCCGGCCACCCTTGAACACGCGCATAGATCGCGTAAGAGAGCCTTTCCGCGCCAGGCAGAACGGGCGCGGCCTTGGAAATGCGCTAGAGCGCAACAATTGAGTGATTCTGACGCCGAGATTGGGTCAGATGAGGAGGCCTTTGCTGATACAAATGCTGATTCTGAGGAAGATACACATGCGGGACCCAGTTCCCCAAACCGCCCCATTCCTTCCACTTCTCAAGTGAAGGATTCCTCTACTAGGGCCACTCCGACTTCCTCCCTTGTCGACCATTTGGGAGAGCCCATCTTTGACCCTAACGCCCTCCACCATCCCAGATCGGCGGAGTGGCTGCCAACGGACCATGTTGGCAAATACTTGGAACATTGGGTCCGCTGCCCCCTTAGCAAGGAGGCGAGAAATAAGATGAAGGCTGAATGCCCTAGGCCTATTGTGCCTAATAAGGTATGTGACACTCCTGTGGTAGATCCCAAGGTCACACAATTCCTTGCCAAGTCCGGCTGGAATCCCCGTAAGGGGTTAGACTCAGCTCTGCGTAGCTGTCAGGACAAGCTCCTGGATGTGTTTGGTCCGCTAGCCAAACTGTTTGAGATGGCTGAGAATGCCAGATCAGATGGGTCCCCTATTGACCCTGAGGAAATGAGAGGCTGGATCCAGCGGGCAATTTGCATCGCTGGCAACGCCAATTCCTCTCTAGCAATTGAGAGAAGGAAAGCAATTTTATTTAAAATTGATCCGAAACTGGCCAACCTGGCCCTTACCGAATCAGGCGCAGATGCTCAGGGTCATCTCTTTGGCGACTCCTTTATTAAGGATCTGAGCCGGTTCGTGGGAGCTTTCACTGCCCTAGATAAGGCCCAATCTTCAATTAGGAGAGTATTTCAGGGACGGGTCTCCACCAGGGCCGGCAGTATTAGGGGCCGTCTGTCCGGCCGTTCCAGTTTTCAAGCCCGCAACGCGGGCAGAGGCTCCTTTCAGCAACGCCCCGCCTTCCAGGAACAGAGGTTTCCATCCCCGTTCTTCCCTGCCAGAGGTGGACAATGGCGTGGCAGACCCTACAGAGGAAATCAGTCCTCACGACGACATTTCGGTAAGTCCTCCCCCGAAGGGGGCTTCTTTAGAGCATTGCATAGGGGGCAGACTCCGGCATTTTTCCCCTGCTTGGGCGGCAATAACATCCGACCCTTGGATTTTATCCACTGTAGAAGGCTTCCACGTGGATCTCGTGGCTTCGCCAGATCAGATTCCTACCCCCCCCCCCCCACCTCCCTGCTGTCTCGCCCCGACGCCGCGCTGGTAGACCTAGAGCTCACTTCCCTTTACCACAAGCGGGCGATCGAGAGGGCACCACCAGACATGTCAGGTGTCATCAGCTCTATCTTTCTGGTCCAGAAGAAAGGGGGTCAGATGCGCCCTGTTATCAATTTACGGGCCCTGAATGCGATTGTCCAATATCGCCACTTCAAGATGGAGGGCATCCATCTACTCCGAGATCTCCTCATGCCGGGCGATTGGTTTGTGAAACTAGACCTCAAGGACGCTTACTTAACAGTACCTGTGTCCGTCCCATCCAGGGATTTACTGCGTTTCATATGGAGGGGAGAAATCTGGAGGTTCTCTTGCCTCCCTTTCGGCCTTTCATCAGCACCGTGGTGCTTCACGAAACTTATGCGACCAGTGGTGGCCTGGCTCCGCAGTCGTGGAGTCCGCCTCATAATCTACCTGGACGACATTCTTGTAATGCACCAGTCAGCCGCGACTCTGTTGATACATCTCCGCTGGACGACGGACCTTCTATCCCGTCTAGGTTTTCTCGTCAACCACGAGAAGTCATGCTTAGAACCATCACAGAGGATGGAGTTTTTGGGTTTCACCGTGGATTCGGTGTCCGAATCCCTCTCTCTACCCATAACGAAGCTGCGTTCCATACGCAAGGAACTCAGACATGCTCTGTCTATGCCTCGGCTGTCCCTGCGCCATTTAGCCAGGATCATCGGTCTTCTCGCCTCGTCGATCCAAGCAGTGTTTCCAGCCCCATTGCACTACAGGGCCCTTCAGCGCTTAAAGATAGCGCATCTCCGCTCTGGCGCTGCGTTCGCAGACACTCTGATCCTGGACCCGGAATCTCGGGAAGAGATCGCTTGGTGGATCGACAACCTGGAGGCATGGAACGGCAAGGCGATATTCGGGTTACATCCCGATTTCACTGTCGAATCGAACGCCAGTCTTCACGGTTGGGGTGCCCACTGCAACGGGGTCTCCACGGGCGGCCGGTGGTCCACAGAAGAGGCACGACTTCATATCAACACGTTGGAACTTCTTGCCGGTTCCTTTGCCATTCGGAGTTTCACCAACGGGATGGCTCGGGCGTGCATTCGTTTGAGGATGGACAATGTGTCTGCAGTGCGATACATCAACCGGTTGGGAGGTACGCGCTCGGCTACCTTGGCTCGGTTAGCGAAAGATTTCTGGTCCTTTTGTCTCTCCAGGGAGGTCATGGTTCAAGCGGAATATCTCCCGGGACTCCACAACAGTCGGGCGGATTGGGGCTCTCGCTACCTTACGGACAGCAGCGATTGGATGCTAGCGCCAGAAACATTTTCAGAGTTATCCAGGAATTGGGGTCCTTTTGCTATAGACCTATTTGCCTCACGTCTGAACACCCAGCTTCCACGGTTTTTCAGCTGGCGCCCGGATCCGGCGGCAGAGGCAGTGGACGCGTTCCTTCAACCCTGGTCCGGGCCGCTGATGTATGCATTCCCGCCATTTGCTATGATCCCGAGGATGATGTTACAGGTCCGTCGTCATCTGGCCGAATTGGTAGTGGTGGTCCCCTTCTGGGGGACTCAGGCTTGGTTTCCGTCTCTACTGGGTCTCCTGATAGATGTGCCGTTTCTTCTCCCGAATCGGATGGATCTCCTCCAGGACCCTCGAGGATTACACCACCCGCTCCTGTTGGACGGATCCCTACGTCTGATAGCCTGCCGGATCTCAGGACGCCTGGAGAAATCGGTGATATTTCAGAGGCAACTAGACGCCTTTTGGACAACGCATGGGCTCCCGGCACCAGAAAATCTTATCGGGCAGCCTGGAGATCTTGGTCTGGTTGGTGCGTGGAACGGGACTTGGATCCCGTTTCGGCCCCTGTGACCCATCTGCTAGACTTTCTTACTTCCCTTTTCGAAGCGGGTAAAGCTTATCGGACAATTCATTTGTTCAGATCCGCTATTTTGTCTACGCATCAGGGTTTTGATGGTGTCCCTGCGGGACAGCACCCTTCCGTATCGCGTTTGCTTCGCGGTTCCCGCATGTCTCGTCCTCCCCGTCCTCGCTTTACCACGACTTGGGACGTGTCTTTGGTTTTATCCTTTTTATCCAACTGGCCAGGTAACCCGGATCTCACCTTACGGCAGTTGTCTGCTAAATTAGTGGTTCTTTTTTGCCTGATATCCTGTAAGCGGGTCTCTGATGTTCGGGCGCTTGATCACGACGCCAGATCATTCACTCCGGAGGGGGTCACCTTCAATATATCCAGACGTACTAAGACCAACATTAGGTCGGTCTCTTACCCATCATTTCCTACCTCGCCGGTTCTTTGTCCGGTGGCTCGTTTGAAGGAGTATGAATCCCGGACGCGTACTTACCGGTCGTCTTCGGTTCCTCAGCTTTTCTTATCCATTCGGCATCCGTTTGGTCCTGTGTCCAGCCCTACTTTGGCGCGCTGCATGAAGTGGATTATGTCGTTAGCAGGAATTGATACTTCCATATTTACAGCTCATTCCGCTAGAGGCGCATCAGCTACCGCCTTGGCTGTTTCGGGGGCACGATTGGAGGATATTCTACGTCTTGCAGACTGGTCTTCGGCATCGACATTCAGGGAGTATTATTTTAGACCGCCTCCACATTTGTTTTCTGCTGTGATTGCTCAACTTTAAACTTAGCAATAGGAGCCTCCGTGTCTTGCTGTAAAACTAGGTGATTTTCCTAGTCTATGACAGAAAGTCATGGTTTTATTAAAGACACGGAGGCGAGTATTGCCGACCCTGGGATTCCCTCCCGTACAATGTATTTTCTGTGGTTTTAACTCTGATTTGCATGCTTTGTCTGCATAGTCGGCTTAAGATGTTTATGATGGCAGGATCGCGTATGACTGGCGATGTATTCTTCTGCCCATTGCTTAATTTGTTTATTACTTTCAGGAGGAAGTTGATTCGCTACGGGCTTCAATTGCTCTGCTCCAGTTATAGCCATGTTGGCTTTCAAGGAAGAAAGGTTCCAGTGATCTCAGCTGATGGTGTTCGTTCGGATGTTCCGGTGGTTCCATGATGGTCGTTTTCCCGATTCAAGGTTCCGGTTTCGTGTTCGGTGGTTCCGGTCATGGTGGCAGGCTCGTAAAGAAAGAGGAGGATCTATAGGAGGAGCCGTCTGTTATATGGACTGTGAGGGGAGGGTGATGTTACTATGGTTACGTCATGTTATGTAAATTTTTTCTTTGCTGCTATGTGGTGACAGTAAAGAAGGAGATAGCAATACTCGCCTCCGTGTCTTTAATAAAACCATGACTTTCCGTCATAGACTAGGAAAATCACCTAGTTGCATCCTGTACTATACTCCAGAGCTGCACTCACTATTCTGCTGGTGCAGTCACTGTGTACATACATTACATATCCTGTACTGATCCTGAGTTACATCCTGTATTATACTCCAGAGCTGCACTCACTATTCTGCTGGTGCAGTCACTGTTTACATACATTACTTATTCTGTACTGATCCTGAGTTGCATCCTGTACTATACTCCAGAGCTGCACTCACTATTCTGCTGGTGCAGTCACTGTGTACATACATTACTTATCCTGTACTGATCCTGAGTTACATCCTGTATTATACTCCAGAGCTGCACTCACTATTCTGCTGGTGGGGTCTTTGTGTTTGTACATTACATTACTTATCCTGTACTGATCCTGAGTTACATCCTGTATTATACTCCAGAGCTGCACTCACTATTCTGCTGGTGTAGTCACTGTGTACATACATTACTTATCCTGTACTGATCCTGAGTTACATCCTGTGTTATACTACAGAGCTGCACTCACTATTCAGCTGGTGTAGTCACTGTGTACATACATTACTTATACTGTACTGATCCTGAGTTACATTCTGTATTATACTCCAGAGCTGCACTCACTATTCACTCACAGCGCCGTTAATAGTATAGTGGCCGTGCTTGGTATTGCAGCCCAGCCCCATTCACTGCTATGGGGCTGAGCTGCGCCCAGGCCACGTGAACGTGACATCACACGGCCTAGGAAAAGCTGTGAGAAGGCCGCGGCGCTACTGTGCGCTCCGGTGCCATCTCAAACAGCTGATCGGTCAGACCCCCACCAGTCAGATACTGATGACCTATCCAGAGAATAGGTCATCAGTTAAAAAATCTCAGAAAACCCTTTTAACGCACTGTTACACCTTTGTTGTATCTGAGATCCCAGTAATCCGCCAACCTCTCCCCATTACTGCAATATGTCTTGAAGTTCATGATGGGATCCATTCGTCCATATCCAGATATCCTACAGAACTGTCTGGACACAGAACATTCTAGGTTTTCGTGGAATTGCAGACACAGAACTTTTTATGGTTCCAGGGAACTCCAGACGTCACCAGTAATTAGGGATCGGGTGTCATAAAGCCGCCCTCTATTATTATGTGAGTAATGCTGGAGCGGAAGGAATGTGTCGCCCGCCAGAAATAGTTCATTTACTGCATTACTGCATTAACAAACGATTCGAGGTTCACCCATCACACCATGGCTTCTCTTACAGCTTATGGGGTCAGCGTCGCATGTCCAGAATGTCTTCTAGATCATAAGCTCTTTGGTCCAGGTGCCTGGCGGTGCGGAGCATTGCTGTAAAACAGATATGGGGGTCGTTGGTTTAGTTTTATGCATCTATGGTTTCTTAGGTGGGGTGAGGGGGCACTACAAGGCTACGCGAAGAACACCTCTTACTTTGGAAGACCCCGGGTGTCAATCACAGCCCATTGATTTTAATGAGAAAAGTGCAATGCCTAAGTTCTCCTGTGGGGGCACTGCGGGGAAACTAGACACTTGGTGCCAGGTTCCTCCACCGTTTAGCACTGATCGCTGGGGGTTTCAGCAATGGTCCACCCTGTGTTCAGCTTAAGATCCTTTGAGCCAAGAGGTAGTTATGAAGCAGAGAGCCCCGTGTAATGATCCAGACAATTGCCCCCATGTTTTTTCTAAATCTGGACAACCCCTTTTTAATGATCACGATTGGCGGTCACCTTCTCCTGAGCAATAAGTTGGCTTATTGTGCCCGACAACTGAAAATAAAAAAGGAAAAAACGCAGACACCGTGGAAAGGAGCACCAGAAAATAGGGCACTAAAGCAGGAATCGGGGCAATAAATCAGTGGGCACCATGGAATGGTATGAACATCATGGAGCAGATGTAGGGTGACCGCTTCCAGTGACCTTGCTGGTACTTGACATCAGGGACTAGTCACCATGGACAGGATCCCTATAACACTGGACACCAGGTACTGTGACAATAATAACCACGATTGAGACACTAACCACTAGTCACCATGGACAGGATCACTATAACACTGGACACCAGGTACTGTGACAAAAAAAAACACGATTGAGACACTAATCACTAGTCACCATGGACAGGATCACTATAACACTGGACACTAGGTACTGTGACAATAAAAAACACGATTGAGACACTAATCACTAGTCACCATGGACAGGATCACTATAACACTGGACACTAGGTACTGTGACAATAAAAAACACGATTGAGACACTAATCACTAGTCACCATGGACAGGATCACTATAACACTGGACACCAGGTACTGTGACAATAAAAACCACGATTGAGACACTAACCACTAGTCACCATGGACAGGATCACTATAACACTTGACACCAGGTACTGTGACAATAAAAACCACGATTGAGACACTAATTACTAGTCACCATGGACAGGATCTCTATAACACTGGACACCAGGTACTGTGACAATTAAAACCACGATTGAGACACTAATCACTAGTCACCATGGACAGGATCACTATAACACTGGACACCAGGTACTGTGACAAAAAAAAACACGATTGAGACACTAATCACTAGTCACCATGGACAGGATCACTATAACACTGGACACTAGGTACTGTGACAATAAAAAACACGATTGAGACACTAATCACTAGTCACCATGGACAGGATCACTATAACACTGGACACTAGGTACTGTGACAATAAAAAACACGATTGAGACACTAATCACTAGTCACCATGGACAGGATCACTATAACACTGGACACTAGGTACTGTGACAATAAAAAACACGATTGAGACACTAATCACTAGTCACCATGGACAGGATCACTATAACACTGGACACCAGGTACTGTGACAATAAAAACCACGATTGAGACACTAACCACTAGTCACCATGGACAGGATCACTATAACACTTGACACCAGGTACTGTGACAATAAAAACCACGATTGAGACACTAATTACTAGTCACCATGGACAGGATCTCTATAACACTGGACACCAGGTACTGTGACAATTAAAACCACGATTGAGACACTAATCACTAGTCACCATGGACAGGATCACTATAACACTGGACACCAGGTACTGTGACAATAATAACCACGATTGAGACACTAACCACTAGTCACCATGGACAGGATCACTATAACACTGGACACCAGGTACTGTGACAATAATAACCACGATTGAGACACTAACCACTAGTCACCATGGACAGGATCACTATAACACTGGACACCAGGTACTGTGACAATAAAAACCACGATTGAGACACTAATCACTAGTCACCATGGACAGGATCACTATAACACTGGACACTAGGTACTGTGACAATAAAAAACACGATTGAGACACTAATCACTAGTCACCATGGACATGATCACTATAACACTGGACACTAGGTACTGTGACAATAAAAAACACGATTGAGACACTAATCACTAGTCACCATGGACAGGATCACTATAACACTGGACACTAGGTACTGTGACAATAAAAAACACGATTGAGACACTAATCACTAGTCACCATGGACAGGATCACTATAACACTGGACACCAGGTACTGTGACAATAAAAACCACGATTGAGACACTAATTACTAGTCACCATGGACAGGATCTCTATAACACTGGACACCAGGTACTGTGACAATTAAAACCACGATTGAGACACTAATCACTAGTCACCATGGACAGGATCACTATAACACTGGACACCAGGTACTGTGACAATTAAAACCACGATTGAGACACTAATTACTAGTCACCATGGACAGGATCACTATAACACTGGACACCAGGTACTGTGACAATAAAAACCACGATTGAGACACTAATTACTAGTCACCATGGACAGGATCACTATAACACTGGACACCAGGTACTGTGACAATAAAAACCACGATTGAGACACTAATTACTAGTCACCATGGACAGGATCCCTATAACACTGGACACCAGGTACTGTGACAATAAAAACCACGATTGAGACACTAATTACTAGTCACCATGGACAGGATCTCTATAACACTGGACACCAGGTACTGTGACAATTAAAACCACGATTGAGACACTAATCACTAGTCACCATGGACAGGATCACTATAACACTGGACACCAGGTACTGTGACAATTAAAACCACGATTGAGACACTAATTACTAGTCACCATGGACAGGATCACTATAACACTGGACAC
The DNA here is from genome assembly GCF_905171765.1 of Bufo bufo. Classification (NCBI taxonomy): domain Eukaryota; kingdom Metazoa; phylum Chordata; class Amphibia; order Anura; family Bufonidae; genus Bufo; species Bufo bufo. Next base: position 15,357,869 of record NC_053391.1, read on the forward strand.
CAGGTACTGTGACAATAAAAACCACGATTGAGACACTAATTACTAGTCACCATGGACAGGATCCCTATAACACTGGACACCAGGTACTGTGACAATAAAAACCACGATTGAGACACTAATTACTAGTCACCATGGACAGGATCACTATAACACTGGACACCAGGTACTGTGACAATAAAAACCACGATTGAGACACTAATTACTAGTCACCATGGACAGGATCTCTATAACACTGGACACCAGGTACTGTGACAATTAAAACCACGATTGAGACACTAATCACTAGTCACCATGGACAGGATCACTATAACCCTGGACACCAGGTACTGTGACAATAAAAACCACGATTGAGACACTAATTACTAGTCACCATGGACAGGATCTCTATAACACTGGACACCAGGTACTGTGACAATTAAAACCACGATTGAGACACTAATTACTAGTCACCATGGACAGGATCACTATAACACTGGACACCAGGTACTGTGACAATTAAAACCACGATTGAGACACTAACCACTAGTCACCATGGACAGGATCACTATAACACTGGACACCAGGTACTGTGACAATAAAAACCACGATTGAGACACTAACCACGAGTCACCATGGACAGGAACACTATAACACTGGACACCAGGTACTGTGACAATAATAACCACGATTGAGACACTAACCACTAGTCACCATGGACAGGATCACTATAACACTGGACACCAGGTACTGTGACAATAATAACCACGATTGAGACACTAACCACGAGTCACCATGGACAGGAACACTATAACACTGGACACCAGGTACTGTGACAATTAAAACCACGATTGGGACACTAATCACTAGTCACCATGGACAGGATCACTATAACACTGGACACCAGGTACTGTGACAATAATAACCACGATTGAGACACTAACCACGAGTCACCATGGACAGGAACACTATTACACTGGACACCAGGTACTGTGACAATTAAAACCACGATTGAGACACTAATCACTAGTCACCATGGACAGGATCCCTATTACACTGGACCCCAGTTACTGTGACAATAAGAACCACGATTGAGACACTAATCACTAGTCACCATGGACAGGATCACTATAACACTGGACCCCAGGTACTGTGACAATAAGAACCACGATTGAGACACTAATCACTAGTCACCATGGACAGGATCACTATTACACTGGACACCAGGTACTGTGACAATAATAACCATGATTGAGACACTAATCACTAGTCACCATGGACAGGATCTCTATAACACTGGACACCAGGTACTGTGAAAATAAAAACCACGATTGAGACACTAACCACTAGTCACCATGGACAGGATCACTATAACACTGGACACCAGGTACTGTGACAATAATAACCACGATTGAGACACTAACCACTAGTCACCAATGACTGGAGATTTAGACTACAAAAAAGGAACTAAGTATCAAATCAATGGGCAATAAAGATTGGGGCACCACTAGACACCAGGGACTGGTGCACTAAGTCACTGGGCACCAGGAACCAGCACCCTGAATAAATGGATGATAGTGACTGAAGCATTAAATCACCAAGGAGTGGGGCACAAAGTCACGGGACACTGGGGAATGGGACCCTAAATATCCAATAGTAAATGATTGAGACACTAACCACTAATCATCATGGACTGAGGAACTAAACCTAATAGCAGGCTAAATAACTAGTCATAACCATCTGAGATACTAACCACAGGTCACCAGGGAATGGCTAGTGACATGCTTGACATCAAGCACTGGGATACTAAATGCATAACTGGCTGAGACAGTAACCACCAGTCACCAGGAAGCAGGTAGCTAAGATGCTGGACTTGGACTCTAGATGACTGAATATAAGTGATTAAGACTAGAACCACTAGTCACCAGGGACTTGGGATTTACACTACAAAATAAGGACTAAGCGCTGAACAGGCAATAAAAACTGGGGCACTGAACCACTGGACACCGAGGTCTACAGTGCTAAGCATCAGACTGAAAAGCTAAACCACTGGACACCAGGGATTGGGAAACTAACCACTATACACCAGGGACTATAACACTAAACCACTATACACCAGGGACTATAACACTAAACCACTATACACCAGGGACCACAACACTAAGCCATTATACACCAGGGACTACAACACTAAACTTGTATACATCAGGGACTACAACACTAAACCATTATACATCAGGGACTACAGCACTAAACCACTATACATCAGGGACTACAACACTAAACCACTATACACCAGGGACTACATGTCACAACCAGACAGTTGAGAAGCTCTGACAGGAGCTTTCCAGATCCTCCTCCTTGAGTTTCTTTGTTTTGGTTAAGTTCCTCATCTCGTTAGTCTATCTCAGCTGTCATGCAGTTGGACTGATTGCTGCCCTTTAAGTTCCTCCCCAGAATGCAGTAGTGTGCGGCTTATACAACTTCCTGGAGTGTGTGTGCATGCTGTTCCTAGTTCCCAGTCCACAGTCCACAGTCCACAGTCCACAGTCCACATTCCCCAGTCGTCTGCAAGATAAGTGCTGTTTATGTATTTATGATTTTCTGTTTCTGGATCCAGGTGACCCTTACTCCCTCCGTGTCTGTGTAGGGAGCCGGTGGTCGGGTCCCCTCACTATTGTAGGGTCTTCAGGTGTAAGATAGTCGAGGTATGTGGATATGCGCCCATCCACCTTTGGGGTGGTCGCATAGGCTGAGCAATAAGGGAGAGCGGCAGGTCTCATGCAGGGGTCTCCCTTTTGTTCCTTAGTTGTGGATCCAGTGAGTCATTGCTTATATTGTATTGTCTTGTTTCCTGTACACCATCCGTGACATTATAAGCCGCCATAACCGTCTCAAGCATGGATCCGGTTTCACTTTTGGCTGAGCGCTTCCAGGGTCTTTCATTGGAGGTAGCTGATCTCCGTAAGACTTTTTCTCAGTTTCAAGTGACCGGTTCAGCTTGCGTTCATGGAGTTTGTTCTGAGCCTAAGATCTCGCTCCCGGATACGTTCTCTGGGGGTAGTGAGTATTTTGTGCGTTTTAGAGAGGCTTGCAAACTCCATTTTCGCCTTCTTCCCCATTCCTCTGGTGATGAAGAACGGAGGGTGGGGATCATTATATCGCTGCTCAGGGGTAACGTCCATCCTGGGCCTTTTCGCTGCCGGAGGGGGCACGGCCGTTCAGTGGATGAATTCTTTTTAGCCCTGGGTCAGATATATGATGATCCGGATCGTATTGCTCTGGCTGAGTCTAGACTACGTCTGTTATGCCAGGGTAAACAATCCGCAGAGATATACTGCTCAGAATTTCGGAGATGGGCAGCTGATACTGGTTGGAATGATGCTGCACTCCGAAGTCAATTTTGCCATGGTCTTTCAGAGGGATTGAAAGATGCATTTGCCTTTCATGAGAGACCTACCTCCTTGGATTCTGCTATGTCTCAGGCCGTTCGTATTGACAGGCGTCTTAGAGAGAGAGTAGAGATCTCTCCTTCCTGTCATACTCAGTCCCGGGACAGTGCAGCGGTCTCATCCTGTGCGCAGGGGTCTCAGTCGCTGTCAGCCCCTTCTGAGCAGTAGCCCATGCAGCTGGGGTTGATTGCCTCTGACAATAGAAGATTCAGCCCGCATGGGAGGGTTTGTTTTTGTTGTGGAGGTATAAATCATTTGGCAAATGTTTGTCCCTCTAGGAGATTCAGGCAGTTTTCTGGGAGTAATAAAGAAACAAAAAGGAAAAAATCTTTTAAAAATGTTCCGTCTGTTACTATTGGCAGGGTTGAGGCGGAAATTGAAGGTTTTCCGTTTGCTTGTAGTTCCCGTTTTGTCCTGCCTGCTAGGGTGGCGCTAGAGAGCAAAAGCATTTTTTGTGAGATTTTTGTGGATAGTGGAGCAGCTGTCAATCTCATTGATAATCAATTTGCAATAACACATGGCTTCCAGGTATGCACTTTGTGAAAGGATATTCCTGTTTTTGCTATTGATTCCGCTCCACTTTCTCAGAAATCATTAAAGGGCATAGTTCACAATATCCGTTTAATTGTGAGTGATGCTCATGTTGAGGATGTGTCATGTTTCGTCCTTAGCGGTTTGCCTACTCCTCTAGTGTTGGGGCTACCCTGGCTCACTAAACATAACCCCACCATTGATTGGCAAGCGAGGCAAATAAATGGTTGGAGTGACTTTTGCAGAGAGAATTGCCTCATAACATCTATTTCTGAGGTTTCTACTAAGACTGTACCACCTTTCCTCTCTGAATTTTCGGATGTCTTCTCTGAGAGTGGAGTTCAGGATTTGCCCCCGCACAGGGAGTACGATTGCCCTATTAATCTCATCCCAGGCGCCAAGCTGCCTAAATCTCGTTTATACAATCTTTCCCAACCTGAGAGGGTCGCTATGCGTGCTTATATCTCTGAGAGTCTGAGAAAAGGACACATATGACCCTCGAAGTCAACTGTTGCCGCTGGTTTTTTCTTTGTTAAGAAAAAAGATGGTTCTTTAAGACCTTGTCTGGATTTCAGGGAGCTGAACAGTATCACTATTCGTGACCCTTATCCGCTTCCTCTGATCCCGGACCTGTTTAACCAGGTTGTTGGGGCTAAAGTCTTTTCCAAATTAGACCTAAGAGGGGCATACAACCTGGTCAGGGTCAGAGAAGGAGACGAATGGAAGACGGCTTTCAATACCCCTGAGGGCCATTTTGAGAATTTGGTTATGCCTTTTGGTTTGATGAATGCCCCAGCCGTTTTTCAGCATTTCGTCAACAGCATTTTTTATCATTTAATGGGAAAATTTGTATTAGTGTATTTGGATGACATTTTGATTTTTTCTCCTGATTTCAAGACTCATAAGAAACATTTACGTCAGGTCTTGCTCATCCTGCGGGAGAATAAATTATACGCGAAACTGGAAAAATGTGTGTTTGCGGTTCCAGAAATTCAATTTCTGGGGTTTCTTCTCTCCGCTTCTGGTTTTCGCATGGACCCCGAGAAGGTCCGCGCTGTGCTTGAGTGGGAGCTTCCTGAGAATCAGAAGGCGCTGATGCGTTTTTTGGGCTTTGCCAATTATTACAGGAAATTTATTTTGAATTATTCCTCTGTTGTTAAACCACTCACTGATATGACCAGAAAGGGGGTAGATTTTTCTTCCTGGTCGGTAGAGGCGCGTAAGGCCTTTTCTAATATCAAGGAGAGTTTTGCTTCCGCTCCCATCCTGGTACAACCTGATATTTCGTTGCCCTTCATAGTTGAGGTTGATGCTTCTGAGGTAGGGGTGGGTGCGGTCTTGTCTCAGGGTTCCTCTCCTGCCAAATGGCAACCATGTGCCTTTTTCTCGAAGAAACTCTCCTCCGCAGAGAGAAATTATGATGTGGGAGATAGGGAATTGTTGGCCATCAAGTTGGCTTTTCAGGAATGGCGCCATTGGCTAGAGGGAGCCAGACACCCTATTACCGTGTTTACTGACCATAAAAATCTGGCCTACTTGGAGTCAGCCAAGCGTCTGAACCCGAGACAGGCCAGATGGTCTTTGTTCTTTTCAAGGTTTAATTTTGTTGTCACGTTCCGCCCTGGGGTTAAGAATGTGAAGGCAGATGCCCTGTCACGTTGTTTTCTGGGAGGTGGGAATTTTGAAGACCCGGGTCCCATTTTGGCTGAATGTGTGGTGGTGAAGGTGTGGTGCAGAGGTGCAGGCAGCCCAGTCAGAGGCTCCTGATCTTTGTCCTCCTGGGAGGTTGTTTGTGCCTCTCGCTTTGAGACACAAGATTTTTAAGGAACACCACGATACGGTCCTTGCTGGGCACTCGGGGGCAAGAGCCACACTGGATCTCATCGCTCGGAGATTCTGGTGGCCTGCGCTTCGTAAGTCGGTTGAGGGTTTTGTGGCAGCTTGCGAGACTTGCGCTCGTGCCAAAGTCCCTCATTCACGGCCATCAGGTCCTCTCCTTCCCTTACCCATTCCTTCCCGTCCTTGGACACATCTGTCCATGGACTTCATAACGGACTTGCCTCGTTCCTCGGGGAAGACTGTGATTCTGGTGGTGGTGGACTGTTTTAGCAAAATGGTGCATTTCATCCCTTTTCCTGGTTTGCCCAATGCTAAGACGCTGGCGCAGGCATTTATTGACCACATTGTCAAATTGCATGGTATTCCTTCAGACATAGTCTCTGATAGGGGCACGCAGTTTGTTTCCAGATTCTGGAAGGCTTTCTGTTCTCGCTTGGGGGTTCGGTTGTCGTTCTCTTCTGCTTTCCACCCGCAGTCGAATGGCCAGACAGAGCGCGTCAATCAGAATCTGGAGACATGTCTGCGCTGTTTTGTGGCGGAGAATCAGGAGGATTGGTGTTCTTTTTTGTCCCTTGCTGAGTTTGCTTTAAATAACCGTCGTCAGGAGTCCTCTGATAAGTCACCATTTTTTGGTGCATATGGGTTTTATCCGCAGTTTGGGACTTTCTCGGGAGAGGGGTCTTCTGGTTTACCTGATGAGGACAGATTCTCCTCGTCTTTGTCATCTATTTGGCAAAAGATTCAGGATAATCTAAAGAGCATGAGTGAGAGATATAAGCGTGTGGCAGATAAGAGACGTGTGCCTGGTCCGGACCTGAATGTTGGTGATCTGGTGTGGTTGTCTACCAAGAATATCAAATTGAAGGTTCCCTCCTGGAAGTTGGGACCTAGGTTTATTGGGCCTTACAAGATCCTGTCTGTCATCAATCCTGTTGCCTACCGTCTTGATCTTCCTCAGACTTGGAAGATAAATAATGTTTTTCATAAGTCCTTATTGAAACCTTATGTTCAACCTATTGTACCCTCGCCTTTGCCTCCTCCTCCGATTATGGTTGATGGAAATCTTGAATTTCAGGTCTCTAGGATTGTGGATTCTCGTCTTGTCCGCGGTTCCCTCCAGTACCTCGTTCATTGGGAGGGTTATGGTCCTGAGGAGAGGATGTGGGTCCCAGTGACGGACATTAAGGCCACTCGTCTCATCAGGGCTTTCCATAGGTCCCATCCTGAGAAGGTGGGCCCTGAGTGTCCGGAGTCCACTCGTAGAGGGAGGGGTACTGTCACAACCAGACAGTTGAGAAGCTCTGACAGGAGCTTTCAAGATCCTCCTCCTTGAGTTTCTTTGTTTTGGTTAAGTTCCTCATCTCGTTAGTCTATCTCAGCTGTCATGCAGTTGGACTGATTGCTGCCCTTTAAGTTCCTCCCCAGAATGCAGTAGTGTGCGGCTTATACAACTTCCTGGAGTGTGTGTGCATGCTGTTCCTAGTTCCCAGTCCACAGTCCACAGTCCCCAGTCGTCTGCAAGATAAGTGCTGTTTATGTATTTATGATTTTCTGTTTCTGGATCCAGGTGACCCTGACTCCCTCCGTGTCTGTGTAGGGAGCCGGTGGTCGGGTCCCCTCACTATTGTAGGGTCTTCAGGTGTAAGATAGTCGAGGTACGTGGATATGCGCCCATCCACCTTTGGGGTGGTCGCATAGGCTGAGCAATAAGGGAGAGCGGCAGGTCTCATGCAGGGGTCTCCCTTTTGTTCCTTAGTTGTGGATCCAGTGAGTCATTGTTTATATTGTATTGTCTTGTTTCCTGTACACCATCCGTGACACTACAACACTAAACCACTATACATCAGGGACTACAACACTAAACCACTATACATCAGGGACTACAACACTAAGCCATTATACAACAGGGACTACAGCACTAAGCTATTATACACCAGGGACTGCAACACTAAGCCATTATGCATCAGGGACTACAACACTAAACCACTATACACCAGGGACTACAACACTAAACCACTATACACCAGGGACTACAACACTAAACCACTATACACCAGGGACTACAACACTAAACTTGTATACATCAGGGACTACAACACTAAGCCATTATACATCAGGGACTACAGCACTAAACCACTATACATCAGGGACTACAACACTAAACCACTATACATCAGGGACTACAACACTAAACCACTATACATCAGGGACTACAACACTAAGCCATTATACATCAAGGACTACAGCACTAAGCCATTATTCACCAGGGACTGCAACACTAAGCCATTATACATCAGGGACTACAACACTAAACCACTATACACCAGGGACTACAACACTAAACCACTATACACCAGGGACTACAACACTAAACCACTATACACCAGGGACTACAACAGTAAACCACTATACACCAGGGGCTATAACCCTAAACCACTATACACCAGGAACTACAACACTAAACTTGTATACATCAGGGACTACAACTCTAAACCACTATACATCAGGGACTATAACACTAAACCACTATACACCAGGAACTACAACACTAAACCACTATACACCAGGGACTGCAACACTAAACTACTATACACTAGGGACTACAACCTTAAGCCATTATACATCAGGGACTACAACACTAAGCCACTATAATCAGGGACTACAACGCTAGCCCACTATACACCAGCGACTACAACCCTAAAACACTATACACTAGGGACTACAACACTAAACCACTATACATCAGGAACTACAACACTAAGCCATTATACACCAGGGACTACAACACTAAACCACTATACACCAGGGACTACAACACTAAACTTGTATACATAAGGGACTGCAACACTAAACTACTATACACTAGGGACTACAACCTTAAGCCACTATACATCAGGGACTACAACACTAAGCCACTATACACCAGCGACTACAACACTAAACCACTATACACCAGGGACTACAACACTAAACCATTATACACCAGGGACTACAACACTAAACCACTATACACCAGCGACTACAACACTAAACCACTATACACCAGCGACTACAACACTAAAAAACTATACACCAGGGACTACAACACTAAACCACTATACACCAGGGACTACAACACTAAACCACTATACACCAGCGACTACAACACTAAACCACTATACACCAGGGACTACAACACTAAACCATTATACACCAGGGACTACAACACTAAACCACTATACACCAGCGACTACAACACTAAACCACTATACACCAGCGACTACAACACTAAAAAACTATACACCAGGGACTACAACACTAAACCACTATACACCAGGGACTACAACACTAAACCATTATACACCAGGGACTACAACACTAAACCATTATACACCAGGGACTACAACACTAAACCACTATACACCAGGGACTACAACACTAAACCACTATACACTAGGGACTACAACACTAAACCATTATACACCAGGGACTACAACACTAAACCACTATACACCAGGGACTACAACACTAAACCATTATACACCAGGGACTACAACACTAAACCACTATACACCAGCGACTACAACACTAAACCACTATACACCAGCGACTACAACACTAAAAAACTATACACCAGGGACTACAACACTAAACCACTATACACCAGGGACTACAACACTAAACCATTATACACCAGGGACTACAACACTAAACCATTATACACCAGGGACTACAACACTAAACCACTATTCACCAGGGACTACAACACTAAACCACTATACACTAGGGACTACAACACTAAACCATTATACACCAGGGACTACAACACTAAACCACTATACACCAGGGACTACAACACTAAACCACTATACACTAGGGACTACAACACTAAACCATTATACACCAGGGACTACAACACTAAACCACTATACACCAGGGACTACAACACTAAACCACTATACACCAGGAACTACAACACTAAACCACTATACACCAGGGACTACAACACTAAACCACTATACACCAGGGATAACAACACTAAACTTGTATACATCAGGGACTACAACACTAAGCCACTATACACCAGGGACTACAGCACTAAACCACTATACACCAGGGACTACAACACTAAACCACTATACACCAGCGACTACAACACTAAACCACTATACACCAGCGACTACAACACTAAACCACTATACACCAGCGACTACAACACTAAACCACTATACACCAGCGACTACAACACTAAAAAACTATACACCAGGGACTACAACACTAAACCACTATACACCAGGGACTACAACACTAAACCATTATACACCAGGGACTACAACACTAAACCATTATACACCAGGGACTACAACACTAAACCACTATACACCAGGGACTACAACACTAAACCACTATACACTAGGGACTACAACACTAAACCATTATACACCAGGGACTACAACACTAAACCACTATACACCAGGGACTACAACACTAAACCACTATACACCAGGGACTACAACACTAAACCACTATACACCAGGGACTACAACACTAAACCACTATACACCAGGGATAACAACACTAAACTTGTATACATCAGGGACTACAACACTAAGCCATTATACATCAGGGACTACAGCACTAAACCACTATACATCAGGGACTACAACACTAAACCACTATACACCAGGGACTACAACACTAAACTACTATACACTAGGGACTACAACCTTAAGCCATTATACATCAGGGACTACAACACTAAGCCACTATAATCAGGGACTACAACGCTAGCCCACTATACACCAGCGACTACAACCCTAAAACACTATACATCAGGAACTACAACACTAAACCACTATACACCAGGGACTACAACACTAAACCACTATACACCAGGGACTACAACACTAAACTTGTATACATAAGGGACTACAACACTAAACTACTATACACCAGCGACTACAACACTAAACCACTATACACCAGCGACTACAACACTAAACCACTATACACCAGCGACTACAACACTAAAAAACTATACACCAGGGACTACAACACTAAACCACTATACACCAGGGACTACAACACTAAACCATTATACACCAGGGACTACAACACTAAACCATTATACACCAGGGACTACAACACTAAACCATTATACACCAGGGACTACAACACTAAACCACTATACATCAGGGACTACAGCACTAAACCACTATACACCAGGGACTACAACACTAAACCACTATACACCAGCGACTACAACACTAAACCACTATACACCAGCGACTACAACACTAAACCACTATACACCAGGGACTACAACACTAAACCACTATACACCAGGGACTACAACACTAAACCATTACACACCAGGGACTACAACACTAAACCATTATACACCAGCGACTACAACACTAAACCACTATACACCAGCGACTACAACACTAAACCACTATACACCAGCGACTACAACACTAAACCACTATACACCAGGGACTACAACACTAAACCACTATACACCAGGGACTACAACACTAAACCACTATACACTAGGGACTACAACACTAAACCATTATACACCAGGGACTACAACACTAAACCACTATACATCAGGGACTACAGCACTAAACCACTATACACCAGGGACTACAACACTAAACCACTATACACCAGCGACTACAACACTAAACCACTATACACCAGCGACTACAACACTAAACCACTATACACCAGCGACTACAACACTAAACCACTATACACCAGCGACTACAACACTAAAAAACTATACACCAGGGACTACAACACTAAACCACTATACACCAGGGACTACAACACTAAACCATTATACACCAGGGACTACAACACTAAACCATTATACACCAGGGACTACAACACTAAACCATTATACACCAGGGACTACAACACTAAACCACTATACACTAGGGACTACAACACTAAACCATTATACACCAGGGACTACAACACTAAACCACTATACACCAGGGATAACAACACTAAACTTGTATACATCAGGGACTACAACACTAAGCCATTATACATCAGGGACTACAGCACTAAACCACTATACATCAGGGACTACAACACTAAACCACTATACACCAGGGACTACAACACTAAACCACTATACACCAGGGACTACAACACTAAACCACTATACACCAGGGACTACAACACTAAACCACTATACACCAGGGATAACAACACTAAACTTGTATACATCAGGGACTACAACACTAAGCCATTATACATCAGGGACTACAGCACTAAACCACTATACATCAGGGACTACAACACTAAACCATTATACACCAGGGACTACAACACTAAACCACTATACACCAGGGACTACAACACTAAACCACTATACACCAGGGACTACAACACTAAACCACTATACACCAGGGATAACAACACTAAACTTGTATACATCAGGGACTACAACACTAAGCCATTATACATCAGGGACTACAGCACTAAACCACTATACATCAGGGACTACAACACTAAACCACTATACACCAGGGACTACAACACTAAACTACTATACACTAGGGACTACAACCTTAAGCCATTATACATCAGGGACTACAACACTAAGCCACTATAATCAGGGACTACAACGCTAGCCCACTATACACCAGCGACTACAACCCTAAAACACTATACATCAGGAACTACAACACTAAACCACTATACACCAGGGACTACAACACTAAACCACTATACACCAGGGACTACAACACTAAACTTGTATACATAAGGGACTACAACACTAAACTACTATACACCAGCGACTACAACACTAAAACACTATACACCAGGGACTACAACACTAAACCACTATATATCAGGGACTACAACACTAAGCTATTATACACCAGGGTCTACAACACTAAACCACTATACACCAGGGACTACAACACTAAACCACTATACACCAGGGACTACAACACTAAACCACTATACACCAGGGACTACAACACTAAACCATTATACACCAGGGACTACAACACTAAACCACTATACACCAGGGACTACAACACTAAACCATTATACACCAGGGACTACAACACTAAACCATTATACACCAGGGTCTACAACACTAAACCACTATACACCAGGGACTACAACACTAAACCATTATACACCAGGGACTACAACTCTAAACCACTATACACCAGGGACTACAACACTAAACCATTATACACCAGGGACTACAACACTAAACCACTATACACCAGGGACTACAACACTAAACCACTATACACCAGGGACTACAACACTAAACCACTATACACCAGGGACTACAACACTAAACCACTATACACCAGGGACTACAACACTAAACCACTATACACCAGGGACTACAACACTAAACCACTATACACCAGGGACTGCAACACTAAACCACTATACACCAGGGACTACAACACTAAGCCACTATACACCAGGAACTACAACACTAAACTTGTATACATCAGGGACTACAACACTAAACCATTATACACCAGGGACTACAAAATTAAACCATTACACACCAGGGACTACAACACTAAGCCACTATACACCAGGGACTACAACACTAAACCATTATACACCAGGGACTACAACACTAAACCACTATACACCAGGGATAACAACACTAAACTTGTATACATCAGGGACTACAACACTAAGCCATTATACATCAGGGACTACAGCACTAAACCACTATACATCAGGGACTACAACACTAAACCACTATACACCAGGGACTACAACACTAAACTACTATACACTAGGGACTACAACCTTAAGCCATTATACATCAGGGACTACAACACTAAGCCACTATACACCAGGGACTACAACACTAAACCACTATACACCAGGGACTACAACACTAAACTTGTATACATAAGGGACTACAACACTAAACCACTATACACCAGCGACTACAACACTAAACCACTATACACCAGCGACTACAACACTAAAAAACTATACACCAGGGACTACAACACTAAACCACTATACACCAGGGACTACAACACTAAACCATTATACACCAGGGACTACAACACTAAACCATTATACACCAGGGACTACAACACTAAACCACTATACACCAGGGACTACAACACTAAACCACTATACACTAGGGACTACAACACTAAACCATTATACACCAGGGACTACAACACTAAACCACTATACATCAGGGACTACAGCACTAAACCACTATACACCAGGGACTACAACACTAAACCACTATACACCAGCGACTACAACACTAAACCACTATACACCAGCGACTACAACACTAAACCACTATACACCAGCGACTACAACACTAAAAAACTATACACCAGGGACTACAACACTAAACCACTATACACCAGGGACTACAACACTAAACCATTATACACCAGGGACTACAACACTAAACCATTATACACCAGGGACTACAACACTAAACCACTATACACCAGGGACTACAACACTAAACCACTATACACCAGGGATAACAACACTAAACCACTATACACTAGGGACTACAACACTAAACCATTATACACCAGGGACTACAACACTAAACCACTATACACCAGGGACTACAACACTAAACCATTATACACCAGGGACTACAACTCTAAACCACTATACACCAGGGACTACAACACTAAACCATTATACACCAGGGACTACAACACTAAACCACTATACACCAGGGACTACAACACTAAACCACTATACACCAGGGACTACAACACTAAACCACTATACACCAGGGACTACAACACTAAACCACTATACACCAGGGACTGCAACACTAAACCACTATACACCAGGGACTACAACACTAAACCATTACACACCAGGGACTACAACACTAAGCCACTATACACCAGCGACTACATCTCTAAAACACTATACACCAGGAACTACAACACTAAACTTGTATACATCAGGGACTACAACACTAAACCATTATACACCAGGGACTACAAAATTAAACCATTACACACCAGGGACTACAACACTAAGCCACTATACACCAGGGACTACAACACTAAACCATTATACACCCGGGACTACAACACTAAACCAGGGGCGTAGCTATAGAGGTGCAGAGGTAGCAGTTGCTATCGGGCCCAGGAGCCTGAGGGGACCCAAAGATCCTTGGGCCACATAAGAAGACACTGGTATTATAGAAAGTGCATGCTGGTCAAGTTACACCTCTGGCTGGAGGGAAGGGGTTAGGTCAAGAATTTGACATGGGAGGAGTGCGGTTTCAATTTTTGCCTCAGGGAGCACAAAGGCTATGTGCTCCCCTGCTCCTGGCCACAAAGCACTGAGGGAAAGGGCCCCAAAGCTGAACTCTCGCACCAGGGCCCATGAGCCTTCAGCTACGCCCCTGCCAGGGACTACAACACTAAGCCATTATACACCAGGGACTACAACACTAAGCCATTATACACCAGGGACTACAACACTAAGCCATTATACACCAGGGACTACAACACTAAGCCATTATACACCAGGGACTACAACACTAAGCCATTATACACCAGGGACTGGAACACTAAGCCATTATACACCAGGGTCTACAACACTAAGCCATTATACACCAGGGACTACAGCACTAAACCACTATACACCAGGGACTACAACACTAAGCCATTATACACCAGGGTCTACAACACTAAGCCATTATACACCAGGGACTACAACACTAAACCACTATACACCAGGGACTGCAACACTAAGCCATTATACACCAGGGACTACAGCACTAAACCACTATACACCAGGGACTACAACACTAAGCCATTATACACCAGGAACTACAACACTAAGCCATTATACACCAGGGACTACAGCACTAAACCATTATACACCAGGGACTACAACACTAAACCATTATACACCAGGGACTACAACACTAAGCCATTATACACCAGGGACTACAACACTAAGCCATTATACACCAGGAACTACAACACTAAACCATTATACACCAGGGACTACAACACTAAACCATTATACACCAGGGACTACAACACTAAACCATTATACACCAGGGACTACAACACTAAGCCATTATACACCAGGGTCTACAACACTAAACCACTATACACCAGGAACTACAACACTAAACCATTATACACCAGGGACTAATACACTAAACCATTATACACCAGGGACTACAACACTAAGCCATTATACACCAGGGACTACAACACTAAGCCATTATACACCAGGGACTACAACACTAAGCCATTATACACCAGGGACTACAACACTAAGCCATTATACACCAGGGACTACAACACTAAGCCATTATACACCAGGGTCTACAACACTAAGCCATTATACACCAGGGACTGGAACACTAAACCACTATACACCAGGGACTACAACACTAAACCACTATACACCAGGAACTACAACACTAAACCATTATACACCAGGGACTAATACACTAAACCATTATACACCAGGGACTACAACACTAAGCCATTATACACCAGGGTCTACAACACTAAGCCATTATACACCAGGAACTACAACACTAAACCATTATACACCAGGGTCTACAACACTAAACCACTATACACCAGGAACTACAACACTAAACCATTATACACCAGGGACTAATACACTAAACCATTATACACCAGGGACTACAACACTAAGCCATTATACACCAGGGTCTACAACACTAAGCCATTATACACCAGGGACTGGAACACTAAACCACTATACACCAGGGACTACAACACTAAACCACTATACACCAGGAACTACAACACTAAACCATTATACACCAGGGACTAATACACTAAACCATTATACACCAGGGACTACAACACTAAGCCATTATACACCAGGGTCTACAACACTAAGCCATTATACACCAGGAACTACAACACTAAGCCATTATACACCAGGGACTACAACACTAAACCACTATACACCAGGAACTACAACACTAAACCATTATACACCAGGGACTAATACACTAAACCATTATACACCAGGGACTACAACACTAAGCCATTATACACCAGGGTCTACAACACTAAGCCATTATACACCAGGAACTACAACACTAAACCATTATACACCAGGGTCTACAACACTAAGCCATTATACACCAGGAACTACAACACTAAGCCATTATACACCAGGGACTACAACACTAAACCACTATACACCAGGAACTACAACACTAAACCATTATACACCAGGGACTACAACACTAAGCCATTATACACCAGGGTCTACAACACTAAGCCATTATACACCAGGAACTACAACACTAAACCACTATACACCAGGGACTACAACACTAAACCATTATACACCAGGGACTACAACACTAAACCATTATACACCAGGGACTACAACACTAAGCCATTATACACCAGGGTCTACAACACTAAACCACTATACACCAGGGACTACAACACTAAACCACTATACACCAGGGACTACAACACTAAGCCATTATACACCAGGGTCTACAACACTAAGCCATTATACACCAGGAACTACAACACTAAACCATTATACACCAGGGACTACAACACTAAACCATTATACACCAGGGACTACAACACTAAACCATTATACACCAGGGACTACAACACTAAGCCATTATACACCAGGGTCTACAACACTAAGCCATTATACACCAGGAACTACAACACTAAACCATTATACACCAGGGACTACAACACTAAGCCATTATACACCAGGGACTACAACACTAAACCACTATACACCAGGAACTACAACACTAAACCATTATACACCAGGGACTAATACACTAAACCATTATACACCAGGGACTACAACACTAAGCCATTATACACCAGGGTCTACAACACTAAGCCATTATACACCAGGAACTACAACACTAAACCATTATACACCAGGGACTACAACACTAAGCCATTATACACCAGGGTCTACAACACTAAGCCATTATACACCAGGAACTACAACACTAAACCATTATACACCAGGGTCTACAACACTAAGCCATTATACACCAGGAACTACAACACTAAGCCATTATACACCAGGGACTACAACACTAAACCACTATACACCAGGAACTACAACACTAAACCATTATACACCAGGGACTACAACACTAAGCCATTATACACCAGGGTCTACAACACTAAGCCATTATACACCAGGAACTACAACACTAAACCACTATACACCAGGGACTACAACACTAAACCATTATACACCAGGGACTACAACACTAAACCATTATACACCAGGGACTACAACACTAAGCCATTATACACCAGGGTCTACAACACTAAACCACTATACACCAGGGACTACAACACTAAACCACTATACACCAGGGACTACAACACTAAGCCATTATACACCAGGGTCTACAACACTAAGCCATTATACACCAGGAACTACAACACTAAACCATTATACACCAGGGACTACAACACTAAACCATTATACACCAGGGACTACAACACTAAACCATTATACACCAGGGACTACAACACTAAGCCATTATACACCAGGGTCTACAACACTAAGCCATTATACACCAGGAACTACAACACTAAACCATTATACACCAGGGACTACAACACTAAGCCATTATACACCAGGGACTACAACACTAAACCACTATACACCAGGAACTACAACACTAAACCATTATACACCAGGGACTAATACACTAAACCATTATACACCAGGGACTACAACACTAAGCCATTATACACCAGGGTCTACAACACTAAGCCATTATACACCAGGAACTACAACACTAAACCATTATACACCAGGGACTACAACACTAAGCCATTATACACCAGGAACTACAACACTAAACCACTATACACCAGCGACTACAACACTAAGCCATTATACACCAGGGACTACAACACTAAGCCATTATACACCAGGGACTACAACACTAAACCACTATACACCAGGAACTACAACACTAAACCATTATACACCAGGGACTACAACACTAAACCATTATACACTAGGGACTACAACACTAAACCATTATACACCAGGAACTACAACACTAAGCCATTATACACCAGGGACTACAACACTAAACCATTATACACCAGGAACTACAACACTAAACCACTATACACCAGGGACTACAACACTAAGCCATTATACACCAGGGTCTACAACACTAAGCCATTATACATTAGGGTCTACAACACTAAGCCATTATACACCAGGGACTACAACACTAAGCCATTATACACCAGGGTCTACAACACTAAGCCATTATACACCAGGGACTACAACACTAAGCCATTATACACCAGGGTCTACAACACTAAGCCATTATACACCAGGGACTGGAACACTAAGCCATTATACACCAGGGTCTACAACACTAAGCCATTATACACCAGGGTCTACAACACTAAGCCATTATACACCAGGGACTACAACACTAAGCCATTATACACCAGGGTCTACAACACTAAGCCATTATACACCAGGGTCTACAACACTAAGCCATTATACACCAGGGACTACAATACTAAGCCATTATACACCAGGGACTGGAACACTAAACCACTATACACCAGGGACTACAACACTAAGCCACTATACACCAGGGTCTACAACACTAAACCACTATACACCAGGGTCTACAACACTAAGCCATTATACACCAGGGTCTACAACACTAAGCCATTATACACCAGGAACTACAACACTAAACCACTAGTGTTGAGCGAATTGAAGTTAATGAAGTGGACTTCAAATTTCAGGAAAAATGTGACTTGTCACAAAGACGAATATTGTCGCGCTTCGTGTTAACAAACTCTTTTTTCCTGAAATGGTGGTTTAAAGAAAAAAGAAGTACCTACTCACCTCATCCATTTGATTGCAGAGAGTTAGCTTCTCCACAATTAAATGGATGAGGTGAGTATGTACAGTCGTGGCCAAAAGTTTTGAGAATGACACAAATATTAGTTTTCACAAAGTTTGCTGCTAAACTGCTTTTAGATCTTTGTTTCAGTTGTTTCTGTGATGTAGTGAAATATAATTACACGCACTTCATACGTTTCAAAGGCTTTTATCGACAATTACATGACATTTATGCAAAGAGTCAGTATTTGCAGTGTTGGCCCTTCTTTTTCAGGACCTCTGCAATCCGACTGGGCATGCTCTCAATCAACTTCTGGGCCAATTCCTGATTGATAGCAACCCATTCTTTCATAATCACTTCTTGGAGTTTGTCAGAATCAGTGGGTTTTTGTTTGTCCACCCACCTCTTGAGGATTGACCACAAGTTCTCAATGGGATTAAGATCTGGGGAGTTTCCCGGCCATGGACCCAAAATGTCAACGTTTTGATCCCCGAGCCACTTAGTTATCACTTTTGCCTTATGGCACGGTGCTCCATCGTGCTGGAAAATGCATTGTTCTTCACCAAACTGTTGTTGGATTGTTGGAAGAAGTTGCTGTTGGAGGGTGTTTTGGTGCCATTCTTTATTCATGGCTGTGTTTTTGGGCAAAATTGTGAGTGAGCCCACTCCCTTGGATGAGAAGCAACCCCACACATGAATGGTCTCAGGATGCTTTACTGTTGGCATGACACAGGACTGATGGTAGCGCTCACCTTTTCTTTTCCGGACAAGCCTTTTTCCAGATGCCCCAAACAATCGGAAAGAGGCTTCATCGGAGAATATGACTTTGCCCCAGTCCTCAGCAGTCCATTCACCATACTTTCTGCAGAAGATCAATCTGTCCCTGATGTTTTTTTGGAGAGAAGTGGCTTCTTTGCTGGCCTTCTTGACACCAGGCCATCTTCCAAAAGTCCTCGCCTCACTGTGCGTGCAGATGTGCTCACACCTGCCTGCTGCCATTCCTGAGCAAGCTCTGCACTGGTGGCACTCCGATCCCGCAGCTGAATCCTCTTTAGGAGACGATCCTGGCGCTTGCTGGACTTTCTTGGACGCCCTGAAGCCTTCTTAACAAGAA
Source organism: Bufo bufo (assembly GCF_905171765.1). Taxonomy (NCBI): domain Eukaryota; kingdom Metazoa; phylum Chordata; class Amphibia; order Anura; family Bufonidae; genus Bufo; species Bufo bufo. The sequence goes on from NC_053391.1 coordinate 15,378,675, forward strand.
TTGAACCTCTTTCCTTGAAGTTCTTGATGATCCTATAAATTGTTGATTGAGGTGCAATCTTAGTAGCCACAATATCCTTGCCTGTGAAGCCATTTTTATGCAACGCAATGATGGCTGCACGCGTTTCTTTGCAGGTCACCATGGTTAACAATGGAAGAACAATGATTTCAAGCATCACCCTCCTTTTAACAGGTCAAGTCTGCCATTTTAACCCAATCAGCCTGACATAATGATCTCCAGCCTTGTGCTCGTCAACATTCTCACCTGAGTTAACAAGACGATTACTGAAATGATCTCAGCAGGTCCTTTAATGACAGCAATGAAATGCAGTGGAAAGGTTTTTTTTGGGATTAAGTTAATTTTCATGGCAAAGAAGGACTATGCAATTCATCTGATCACTCTTCATAACATTCTGGAGTATATGCAAATTGCTATTATAAAAACTTAAGCAGCAACTTTTCCATTTTCCAATATTTATATAATTCTCAAAACTTTTGGCCACGACTGTACTTTTTTTTTTTTTCATCACGTCAGCGCTCACAAGATTTGGCACGCTTTCTTCAATCAGGATGGCTGCAACAACACCTCCACGATCGAAAGGATGGGGTGGGTATGTACTTTTTTTTGTTTTAACCCCTGAAATGCCTTAATGTGACTCTCAAATGTGGCGATCAGCGTCTGAGGGGTTCAATGAGGGGGGGGGCAGCGCGATCGCCATTCCCCATCATTGCGCCCGTTACATACAATGGAATGCAATTTGGGACAAAGTACTTTGCAACAAATTAAATTTCTTGTTGAAGTTTGGCGAAGCAGCCGAATCGAATTTTTTAAAACTTCGCTCATCACTATAAACCAGTATACACCAGGGACTGGGCACCAAACAACTGGACGCCAAATGATCCTTAACCTCTTCAGGACACATGACATACCGGTACGTCATGCATAGTTCTGATCACCGTCGCCCGGCGGGCAGTGATCGGAACCCGGTGCCTGCTCAAATCATTGAGCAGGCACCTTGGCTAAATGCGCCGGGGGGTCCTGTGACCCCCCATGTCGGTGCAAACCGCAGGTCAATTCAGACCTGCGGTTTGCTGCGTTTCCGGGTCTCTGGGGACCCGATAACCCGAAACAGGATGGTGATCGGTGGTGTGATAATACACTACCAATCACCATCCTGCGATCCTGAGAGGTGATAGTGACATCACCTCTCAGGATCGGCTCTAATTGGTAGGTGGACGGGCGGCGGTAGGTTCAAATCATAGCAGCGCTCCTCTCCTCCTCCTTTTGTGTCCGGGAGCCGAGGAGCTGCACCGATCTCCAGCCAGCACCCCCATCTGTGCCCCAGCACCCCCCAGGTATTTAGAGAAAGGTTGGGTTAGGCAGGGATATTAAGGGAAAGTTAGTGTGAAAAAAAAAACAACAAATTTTTGTTGCATCACCCTAAATCGGGTGTCTGGGGTCCACAGCGCAGCTGTATGACCCTAGACCCCCCAGGGGTGCTGCAGCTCAGTGGCGTTGCTAGGGCTGGTGTCACCCGGTGCGGTAGAAAATGGTGTCACCCCCCCTGGGACGAGCCGCGCCGCTGACATCCCTTCACGTCCTTCACTGAGCCTGCCGACCGACCCAAGCGGTAACTCAGGGGGGGGGGGGGGAGGGTTTGGATAGTAAACAAACCGGTGACGTGGGGGAAGGTCTAAGCAGACAGATTGCCAACAAGGGGGGGAGGTGATTTTTTTTGGGGGGTTGGGGGTGCTAGCAGGCAGATCGACAACGCAGGGGGGGGGTCGGATAAAAACTTTTGAGAACAGGTTCTCTACTGAATGGCGGACGCGGGGCGTCATGACACGTACACCATATACACTCACCTAAAGAATTATTAGGAACACCACACTAATACGGTGTTGGACCCCCTTTTGCCTTCAGAACTGCCTTAATTCTACGTGGCATTGATTCCACAAGGTGCTGATAGCATTCTTTAGAAATATTGGCCCATATTGATAGGATAGCATCTTGCAGTTGATGGAGATTTGAGGGATGCACATCCAGGGCACGAAGCTCCCGTTCCACCACATCCCAAAGATGCTCTATTGGGTTGAGATCTGGTGACTGTGGGGCCATTTTAGTACAGTGAACTCATTGTCATGTTCAAGAAACCAATGTGAAATGATTCGAGCTTTGTGACATGGTGCATTATCCTGCTGGAAGTAGCCATCAGAGGATGGATACATGTTCTCATTCTGTTTACGCCAAATTCAGACTCTACCATTTGAATGTCTCAACAGAAATCGAGACTCATCAGACCAGGCAACATTTTTCCAGTCTTCAACAGTCCAATTTTGGTGAACTCGTGCAGATTGTAGCCTCTTTTTCCTATTTGTAGTGGAGATGAGTGGTACCCGGTGGGGTCTTCTGCTGTTGTAGCCCATCCGCCTCAAGGTTGTGCGTGTTGTGGCTTCACAAATGCTTTGCTGCATACCTCGGTTGTAACGAGTGGTTATTTCAGTCAACGTTGCTCTTCTATCAGCTTGAATCAGTCGGCCCATTCTCCTCTGACCTCTAGCATCCACAAGGCATTTTTGCCCACAGGACGGCCGCATACTGGATGTTTTTCCTTTTCACGCCATTCTTTGTAAACCCTAGAAATGGTTGTGCGTGAAAATCCCAGTAACTGAGCAGATTGTAAAATACTCCGACCGGCCCGTCTGACACCAACAACCATGCCACGCTCAAAATTGCTTAAATCACCTTTCTTTCCCATTCTGACATTCAGTTTGAAGTTCAGGAGATTGTCTTGACCAGGACCACACCCCTAAATGCATTGAAGCAACTGCCATGTGATTGGTTGACTAGATAATTGCATTAACGAGAAATAGAACAGGTGTTCCTAATAATTCTTTAGGTGAGTGTATATCCAACACACATACCCATAAATACACCATATACACGGTACACATACATAAATACACTATAATATACAGAAGCACATACCTCTCACATCCAGGGCCTCCAGGTGACGTCTCCTCCAATGTAGATCTTCTCTGTCATCGTCTTCTCCATTTGGTCCAGACACTTCTCTCAGCCACCTCATCTCTGCAGAGTGTGACACACGGACATCTTAGTGTCCTCACTTTTCTATCATCATCCCCTAACCTGGAGCCCCCACAGTGTTATCCTGTACCCCCAAATACTATCCTGAAGAAATAATAGTGCCCCCGTAGTAATAGTGCTCCTCGTAGTCCCACCAATAGTAATTCCCTTCTAGAGTGCCATAATTAGTAATACTGCCCCCTACACTGCCCCACATTAAGTAATATGCCCCCCACACTGCCCCACATTAATATGCCCCCCTACACTGCCCCACATTAATATGCCCCCCCACACTGCCCCACATTAATATGCCCCCCCTACACTGCCCCACATTAAGTAATATGCCCCCCCACACTGCCCCACATTAAGTAATATGCCCCCCCACACTGCCCCACATTAATATGCCCCCCCACACTGCCCCACATTAATATGCCCCCCTACACTGCCCCACATTAAGTAATATGCCCCCCCACACTGCCCCACATTAATATGCCCCCCTACACTGCCCCCCATTAAGTAATATGCCCCCCCCCCACACTGCCCCACATTAATATGCCCCCCTACACTGCCCCACATTAAGTAATATGCCCCCCCCACACTGCCCCACATTAATATGCCCCCCTACACTGCCCCACATTAAGTAATATGCCCCCCCCCCCCACACTGCCCCACATTAAAGGGGTTCTGCACTTTGTTTTAACTGATGATCTATCCTCTGGATAGATCATCAGCATCTGATCAGCGGGGGTCCGACACGCGGAATCCCCGCAAATCAGCTGTTTGAGAAGGCAGCGGCGCTATAGCTATAGCAGCACGGCCTTCTCACTGTTTACCGCCGGCCCAGTGACGTCACGACTAGTATCAACTAGCGTGGGCGGGGCTAAGCTCTGTTTACTTGAATGGAGCTTAGACGCGCCCAGGCCAGATGATACTAGTCGTGACGTCACAGGGCCAGCGGCGCTGCTGCCTTCTCAAACTGCTGATTGGCGGGGGTCCCGGGTGTCAGACCCCCGCCAATCAGGTGCTGATGATCAGTTAAAACAAAGTGGAGAACCCCTTTAAGTAATATGTCGTCGTCCCCCACTGCACTCCATTATGTAGTTTGCGGCATGAGTCATGGAGCATTAAAGTGCATTTCCACCTTCCCAAATATAATACTATAATGGGGTATAATGGGGTATTAAATTAAATCTAAATATAAAGTCAATATGCGCTCTCTGCGCTACCTACCACACCTCCTCCTCCCACAGGCGCGGCAGTGGCAGGTCTGGCTGGCTGTGTGAGTGAGTCACTGCTGTCACGTGACTCACCACCCAATCCATTAGCCTCGAGTCCTGGGCATGCTGGCTGCGGCGCTACTCACCAGGTAGTCACACCCCCTTCTCCACGTGACGGCCGGACCGACGTGCTTGCTAGTGAATAAGGAGAACTCCGTCGGCCGCCTGATGGGGTGTCACCCGGTGCGGCCCGCACCCGCCGCACCCCCCTCGCAACGCCACTGCTGCAGCTTGCTCCCCCACTCCCCCCCTCACACCCATGCCCCCACACACACGCACACTAAGTAAAGATTTACACGCACGCAGACACACACTCCCCTATGGCCTGCCGGATGTTCTCGGATGAGGATGACCCCACTTTTCTGTTGTCATCCGCATCCTCCTCATCATCTAGCGATGATGATAAGCCCCCAAGGCGGCGGAGACGCCACCAGGAGGAGCAAGGGGACCGCCATGATAGGGACCCTGTGGCCCACCCTAGTACGAGCAGCTCTGGGGCTCGTACTAGTTTTCCGGCCCACCAGTTAAATCCACCGGAGCCCCCTGCCGGTGAACTTGTCTGGTGTACCCCAGAGCGATTTGAGGCCGTGATTCCTGATTTTGTAGGCCAACCAGGAATCCAGATTTCCACAGTGGGCTTCACTGAATACGACTATTTTGTAAATTTGATGGTGGAGCAGACGAACCTGTACGCCCAACAGTTCGTTGCTCAACACCCGGGCTCCTTTTTGGCTAGGCCCGGTGACTGGACGCCAGTGAGTGCAGCCGAGATGAGGAATTTTGGGGCCTTGTGCTGCATATGGGCCTAGTCAAAAAACCTAGTGTCAGGCATTACTGGAGTGGGGACGTCCTCTACCAGACCCCACTTTACAGTACGGCCATGACAGTATAAGGACAAGAGGGATGTCCTTGTACTGTCCACAATTCACGGTAACGGCATCACCCCTGTCCCTGTGCGAGGTACCGCGGCAACGGTCCTCAAGCCCGATTGTATCGTCGACTCGGTATATGGGAGAAGTTGATCTCTCTGATCAAGTCCTCAAGCCATATAATGCCATGCGCAAAACCCGGGCATGGTACAAAAAAGTTGCGGTCTACTTGGTACAGGTTGCCCTGTACAACTCTTTTGTGCTGTCCCGGAACGCTGGCAACACAGGGACATTCCTTCAGTTATATGAGGCAGTCCTCAAGGCCCTGATCTTTTCTGACCGGAAAAGAGCAGGCCGGAGTACCTCCGGAACTGGAGGCGCCCGGATCGTCCCTGGCCAACACTTTCCAGGTGTGGTCCCCCATAGGGGGATACGGAAGGACACCACTACTCAATGTGACACGTGCCCTGATCATCCGGGTAGACATATTAGGTATAGCCGCATCCGTAAGAATCTGCTCTATAAAAATACCTCCCCAACTCCTCAGATAAACACGGTCAAAAAAATAAAATCAAAACGGTGCAAAAAAAAGTATTTCACCTTACATGACAAAAATTGTAATTGCAAGCGATAAAAAAGTCATATGCCCCCCAAAATAGCACCAATAAAACCGTCCTCTAATCCCGCAAAAAATGAGCCCCTACATGAGATAATCGGCTAAAAACTTTAAAAAAAATGACTCTTAGACTATGGAGATACTAAAATGTTTTTTTTTTCTTTATAAAAAGATAATATAATATAAAACATAAATAAATAAATAAAAAGTAGACATATTAGGTATTGCCGCATTCGTAAGAATCTTCTCTATAAAAATACCCCCCCCTAACCCCTCAGATGAACACGGTAAAAAATAAATAAAAAAAACGGTGCCAAAAAAGCTATTTTTGGCAAATTTTCCATGTTAATCCGTTTTTTTTCCAATAAAAAAGCAAGGGTTAACAGCCAAACAAAACTTAATATTTATTACCCTCATACTGCAGTTTACAGAAACACCCCATATGTGGTCGTAAACCGCTGTACGGGCACACGGCAGGGCACAGAAGGAAAGGAACGCCGTATGGTTTCTGGAAGGCAGATTTTGATGGCCTTTTTTTTTTTGGCACCATGTCCCATTTGAAGCCCCCCTGATGCACCCCTAGAGTAAAAACTCCATAAAAGCGACCCCATCTAAGAAACTACACCCCTCAAGGTATTCAAAACGGATTTTACAAACGTCGTTAACCCTTTAGGTGTTCCACAAGAGTTATTGGCAAATGGAGATGAAATTTCAGATTTTCTATTTCTGGTAACCTTGCCTCATAAAAATGTAATATAGATAAACCAAAAATCATATGTACCCTAAAAATAGTCCCAACAAAAATGCCACCTTATCCCGTAGTTTCCAAAATGGGGTCACTTTTATGGAGTTTCTACTCTAGGGGTGCATCAGGGGGGCTTCAAATGGGACATGGTGTAAATAAACCAGTCCAGCAAAATCTGCCTTCCAAAAACCATATGGCGCACCTTTCCCTCTACGCCCTACTGTGTGCCCGTACAGTAGTTTACGGCCATATATGGGGTGTTTCTGCAAACTACAGAACCGGGGAAATAAATATAGCATTTTGTTTGGCTGTTAACCCTTGCTTTGTTACTGGAAAAATTGATTAAAATTGAAAATTTGCCAAAAAATTGCAATTCTCAAATTTCATCCCCATTTGCCAATAACTCTTGTGCAACACCTAAAGGGTTAACAAAGTTCATAAAATCTGTTTTGAATACCTTAAGGGGTGTAGTTTTTTAGATGGGGTCACTTTTATGGAGTTTCTACTCTAGGGGTGCATCAGGGGGGCTTCAAATGGGACATGGTGTAAATAAGCCAGTCCAGCAAAATCTGCCTTCCAAAAACCACACGGCACACCTTTCCCTCTACGCCCTACCATGTGCCCGTATAGTAGTTTACAGCCACACATGGGGTGTTTCTGCAAACTACAGAATCGGGGCAATAAATATAGCATTTTGTTTGGCTGTTAACCCTTGCTTTGTTACTGGAAAAAATTGCTTAAAATGGAAAATTTGCCCAAAAATCTAAATTCTGAAATTTTATCTCCATTTGCCATTAACTCTTGTGGAACACTTAAAGGGTTAACGACGTTTGTAAAATCAGTTTTGAATAGCTTGAGGGGTGTCGTTTCTAGAATGGGGTCATTTTTGGGTGGTTTCTATTATGTAAGCCTCGGAAAGTGACTTCAGACCTGAACTGGTCCCTAAAAATTGGGTTTTGGAAAATTTCCGAAAAACTTCAAGATTTGCTTCTAAACTTCTAAGCCTTGTAACGTCCCCAATAAATAAAATATCATTCCCAAATTGATCCAAACATGAAGTAGACATATGGGGAATGTAAAGTAATAACAATTTTTGGAGGTATTAGGCTGGGTTCACACGGGCGAGATTTCCGCGCGGGTATAATGCGTGAGGTGAACGCATTGCACCCGCACTGAATCCGGACCCATTCACTTCTATAGGGCTGTGCACATGAGCGGTGATTTTCACGCATCACTTATGTGTTGCGTGAAAATCGCAGCATGCTGTATATAGTGCGTTTATCACGCAACGCAGGCCCCATAGAAGTGAATGGGGCTGAGTGAAAATCGTAAGCATCCGCAAGCAAGTGTGGATGCGGTGCGATTTTCACGCATGGTTGCTAAGATGACTATTCACTGTATTATTTCCCCTTATAACATGGTTATAAGGGAAAATAATAGCATTCTGAATACAGAATGCATAGTAGAAGGTCAATTGAGGGTTAAAATTAAAAAAAAAATTAACTCACCTTCTCCTCTTGATCGCGTAGTTGCCAATCTCTTCTTACTTCTTTAATCATGAGCTGTCGGCTAAAGGACCTGTGGTGACGTCACATCACATGGTCCAATCACATGGTCCATCACCGTGGTGATGGACCATGTGATTGGACCATGTGATGATCTCAGTGACGTCACCACAGGTCCTTTAACAGGTCCTGAAGAAAGAACAGGAGACCGGCAGCTACGCAATCAATTGGAGGAGGTGAGTTAATTTTTTTTTTTTTAACCCTCAATTGACCTTCTACTAAGCATTCAGTATTAAAGAATGCTATTATTTTCCCTTATAACCATGTTATAAGGGAAAATAATTACATCTACACAACACCGAACCCAAACCTGAACTTCAGTGAAGAAGTTCGGGTCTGTATATCACGCGCGTGCAAAACGCATTGCACCCGCGCGATAAAAACTGAACAACGGAACGCAATCGCAGTCAAAACTGACTGCAATTGGGTACCTACTTGACCTTATCCGGACACGCTCGTGTGAACTCAGCCTTACTATGTATTATAGAAGTAGAGAAATTGAAACTTGGAAATTTGCAATTTTTTACAATTTTTTTGTAAATTTTGTATTTTTTTATAAATAAAAATGTTTTTTTTTTTTACTTCATTTTACCAGTGTCATGAAGTACAATATGTGCCGAAAAAACAATCTCAGAATGGCCTGGATAAGTCAAAGCGTTTTAAAGTTATCACCACTTAAAGTGACACTGGTCAGATTTGCAAAGAAATGGCCTGGTCCTTAAGGTGAAATAAGGCTGTGTCCTAAAGGGGTTAAAGTTGCCCATTAGCTACATGAGAAACTGCTCATCAGACGGCCACCGCTCGGTCAGTGGACTGCAGCCTCACAAATACACAGACGAAGATTGTTTGCTGCAGGACTTATGTTCCTGAGCGGATTAGATCTATGAAAGGAAGGAAAAGAAAGTGAAGGCGACAGCGGTAATCCGCACATTGACATCAACGTCTGTGTCAATTAGGCCATGTAAAACTGGGATAATCTCTTCAGATCCCATTTAATAGCAGTGACTCAGCCGCTCATTCCTTCTAAATTGCTGTGGGGATGAAATGTATAGAAATGTACGGAGATGACGGCGATTCTGTAGCTTCAGTCCTTGCAGGTCTCACCGCTTCGCTCCGTGTAATCCTATTATAATAGGCACTAAAGCTGCACTTTTATATAACGGTCCTTGTCTGCTGTGTACACGGACACCAGATATATATTCTACCAGGATCATGGCTGAGAAGATGCAGAGAGGGGCACTTATAGACCTTCTAAGATGAAAGTGAAAAGCCCCCAAAATTGGAGTGCTTCCGTGGGTTTTCTGTCCGTGTCTCCACAGCGCAAAAAAGTAGTGCATGCACTACTTTTTTGTGGTGCGGACCGTCGGATGTGGATCGCGGACCCCATTCAAAGTGAATGGGTCCATGATCCTCATGCGTCTGCCCAACGGTTGGTGCCCGTGATTTGCATTGCGGACCACAATTTGTGGTCAGCAGCACGGGCCCGGCCAGCACATGGTTGTGTGCATGAGCCCTTATTTTGCATGAATTCTAGACTTTGGCTCTGCTGGCTTCCTCAGGGGTGCTGGCTTCCTCAGGCACCCCTGAGGAAGCGAGCAGAGCCTGGCGATACGCGTTGGGCTTTCTTTCCTGTCCACCACGCATACTCCCACCATGCTATTTCCATGATAAGTATTATACTTACATGATACATCATTCATGTTGATGGATTTTATGCACTTTAACTGAATCTTACTTATTGCTTACCTATGTGGGATTAGGCTTATGGTCAGGGTGGCGTGTGGTACTTATCTGGTCCACACAGAGATGATTTATTGCATGCAATGATTTTAATTTGTTTCTGTTGTGTTTGTTGTTTTCAATAAATTTTATATTTTTTAGATGTGCGGCTCTTATCTCGGTATTGTTTTTCTCTTTTTTGGTACATTGTATAACAGCTGTGCTTGGTATCACCCTCAGCCTCATTCACTTCATTGACTTCATGAGGGATCGGTCATGTCAAATTAATTTAATCAGTTTCTATGAGTAGGTAAGTTCTAGACTTGACAGCGGCGAATCAATGGGTGTCGTACAGTACAGACCAAAAGTTTGGACACACCTTCTCATTCAAAGAGTTTTCTTTATTTTCATGACTATGAAGGCATCAAAACTATGAATTAACACATGTGGAATTATATACATAACAAACAAGTGTGAAACAACTGAAAATATGTCATATTCTAGGTTCTTCAAAGTAGCCACCTTTTGCTTTGATTACTGCTTTGCACACTCTTGGCATTCTCTGGATGAGCTTCAAGAGGTAGTCCCCTGAAATGGTCTTCCAACAGTCTTGAAGGAGTTCCCAGAGATGCTTAGCACTTGTTGGCCCTTTTGCCTTCACTCTGCGGTCCAGCTCACCCCAAACCATCTCGATTGGGTTCAGGTCCGGTGACTGTGGAGGCCAGGTCATCTGGCGCAGCACCCCATCACTCTCCTTCATGGTCAAATAGCCCTTACTTTCAAAGCTTTCCCAATTTTTCGGCTGACTAACTGACCTTCATTTCTTAAAGTAATGATGGCCACTCGTTTTTCTTTACTTAGCTGCTTTTTTCTTGCCATAATACAAATTCTAACAGTCTATTCAGTAGGACTATCAGCTGTGTATCCACCTGACTTCTCCTCAACGCAACTGATGGTCCCAACCCCATTTATAAGGCAATAAATCCCACTTATTAAACCTGACAGGGCACACCTGTGAAGTGAAAACCATTTCAGGGGACTACCTCTTGAAGCTCATCAAGAGAATGCCAAGAGTGTGCAAAGCAGTAATCAAAGCAAAAGGTGGCTACTTTGAAGAACCTAGAATATGACATATTTTCAGTTGTTTCACACTTGTTTGTTATGTATATAATTCCACATATGTTAATTCATAGTTTTGATGCCTTCATAGTCATGAAAATAAAGAAAACTCTTTGAATGAGAAGGTCCTCGATGTGATCTGGGTTAAAATCACAGAATCCAGTAAATCGTTGTATAAGAAGACCGCGCTACTGCTCACTCCTCTGAGCCTCCTCTTTTTTCGGTACAGCGCAAATATCTGGCATGGAAACGGACCATCAAGCTCCACAGATCGGTATCTCTCCTCTACCCAACCTTCCTGTAGGCAATCAAGGAATCGCAACCATAGTGAAGCACTGACTTCCTCCGTACATTAAAAATGTCTTATTATACTCACAAGCAGAAACTTGATTAAAACGTATGTATATAAAATCACAAAGGTGCACAATCACAGGTATCGCCCTACCCGGATTTTGTTTACGAGCGTATTCAGGAGCGAACAGAAGAAGTGTGCAAGGATAGGTTTTGAGAAACCGCTGAACCACTAAGTTGAACACATGGGCTAGGCATGGTATGTGTGTGAGCTTGCCAAGCTCCAAAGCCGCCACCAAGTTACGGCCATTTTCAGGCACAACCATGACTGGTTGTAAGTTGAGTGGCGAGAGCCACAGCTCAGTCTGGTCTCTTATCCCCTGCCACAGCTCTGCGGCGGTGTGCTGTTTGTCACCTAAGCATATCAGCTTCAGCACGGCCTGTTGCTGCTTCCCCACTGCAGTGCTACACTGCTTCCAGCTACCGACTGATGGCTGACTGGTGCTGCAAGAGGAAAATTCTGAGGTGGAAGTGGAGGAGGAGGTGGAGGGGAGAAGGAGGGGGGTTGCAGCCACTAATGTAGGTGGTGGCGGAAATCCTGATGGAAGTAGGGCCCTCAATTCTTGGCGTTGGTAGCACCTGTGCCATCCCAGGGTACTACTCGCTCCCGGCCTCCACAACGTTCACCCAGTGTGCCGTCAGGGAAATATAGCATCCCTGGCCAAAAGCACTTGTCCATATGTCAGTCATTAAGCGGGCCCTTCCCAATAACTGCGATGTTCAGGGCACAGGTGAAGTGAAGTTACGGGACACATGCTGGTGTAAGGCAGGGACTGCACACCGGGAAAAATAGTGGCGGCTGGGGACTGAGTAACGAGGGACAGCCACCGCCATCAGGCTGCGGAAAGCCATAGTGTCCACAAACCTAAATGGCAACATTTTCAGGGCCAGCAATTTGGAAAGGTGCGCATTTAGTGCTATGGCCTGTGGGTGGGTGGCTGGGTATTTGCTCTTTCGTTCAAAGGCCTGGGGTATGGACATTTGTACGCTGCGATGGGACACAGAAGTGGATGTGCTAGCTGATGGTGCTTGCGAAGGTCCAGGTGCAGGGCGGGAGGCATCCGGGCCTGCGTCTTGGACAGGGAATGGCCAGCACGTAACACAGGGGAAGAGGAGGCAGTGGTGTGACCCGCAGACACTGACTGTGGCGGGTCATGCTGGTGGTGGTGAGGTTGCTAGTGTTCATGCCCCTGCTCATTTTGGTACAGCACAGGTTTTTTTTTAGCGTCCGCACTTTCCTCAAAAAAGTGACAGACTGCGGAACACCTACCCCTTGGCAAGGGATATTGCCGCAAGGGGGCGCTCCGGGGAACAGTTGCGGGCCTATTTGGTGTGACCCGCCTAATCCCTTTTGCCACCCCACTGCCTCTTCCAGCCTGTTGCGGTGCTGTGGATCCCTCCCCTCTGTACTGCTGTCCTCGCTCGGCTTGCCACCTTCCCAGGTTGGTTCAGTGACTTCATCGTCCACCACCTCCTCTTCCACCTCCTCACTCTGGTCATCCTCCTGACTTGTTGACCTAACAAGAACCTCACTTATTGACAACTGTGTCTCATCCTCATCATCAACCTCTTGAGACACTAATTGCCGTTCCCCACCATCATCTTCTTGTGACTGTGGATGCTCAAGAGTTTGGGCATCAGTGCACACAATCTCCTCATTAGTGATGAGCGGCAGGGGCAATATTCGAATTCGTGATATTTTGCGAATATTTGGGCGAATATTCGCAATATATTCGCGAATTCAAGAATTCGTTATCTCCAGTCATTTTCTTCTTGATTGCAGAAATCGGCAACTGAAAAATTTGCGATAAAAATTTGCATTACGAAAATTCGCAATCAACACTACTCCTAAAGTCAAAGATATTGCAGCCTTCTCATTGGCCCACAAGCTAGAAGCAGGGAGGGATTATGTGTACTGATTAAAAAAAAATCTTGAATATTCGAAATTATGAATATATATCATTATATTCTAAATATTCGTGAATTCTCGAAGTGCCGATATTCGCGATAGAAATTCGCAATTCGAATATTCATGATCAAAACTACTCCTCATGTCCCTCTTCAAGCGGGCTTGGCGAGAGGCCCAAATCAAGGAATGGTGATGGAAAGAGCTCCTCGGAATATCCGAGTGTGGGATCACTTGTTTGCAAAGACTCTCCATGGTGGGAGGAAGGAGGATCAGGGTGAGGATTGTGTTGACCAGACTCTTGGCTAGTGAGACTGGACTTTGTGGTAGACAGGGTGGTGCTTAACCGACTGGAAGCATTATCTGCTGCAATCCAACCGACCAACTGGTCGCACTGGTGTGACTTCGAGAGTGTTGTCCTGCGCCGCCCTGCAAACTGGGACATGAAGCTAGGTATCGTGGATGAGTGAGTTTCTTGCGCTCTGGCAACAGGCACAGTTTCACCGCGCCCAGGGCCACTGCCTCTTCGTGCACCATCAGCATCACGGCCTCCGCCCCGTCACTTACTGCTCGCCTTCTGCGTCTTAAATGGTATATAAGCTTGCAAGTATGTCACATGTACAGTAGCGCAGGTTTTGTAAGTGTATGAGCAAATAAATTAACTGAATGTCACTGATATTTTTGATGCACAAACGTTATACAGGAGATGTAGTGCAGGTAATGTAACTGTCCGCAGCGGACACCGTCTACGTAAAAAGTACACTGGATGTCACAGATATTTTTAGGCTGTGGACACGTTACACAGGAGATGTAGCGCAGATAATGTCGCAGCGGCCAAACAATTGCAAGCTATTTATCGCAGGTTGCGCTAAGAATATATATTGCTGCCAGATACAACCTAAAAGGACTTTTGGGTCTCTAACACCAACCCTGCCTAACCAAAAAATAAAATTCAATTCCCTACACTATCTGTCCGTTCCGGCCAGCCAATCACTGCAATGCCAGTAACCAACATGGCTACAGCATTACAGTGAAGGGCAGTACTTACCTGCACGTTTATTGGCTGCGTAGCAGTCAACAAACGTGTGAGGAGGAAACTCGAGCATGGTGCTCGAGCACAGGCGGTATTCGGCCGAACACCGCCATGTGCCGAGCATCGCGATGCTTGAGCTGAGCATGCTGGATCATCACTAGCGGTCAGCATTGGATAGGTTATTACTAGCTTCTAGTGCTACAGGGGGCAGTATTGAAGTGGTCACTGTTACCAGTGGGGTGCCACAGGGGACAGTATTAGAGGATAAGTGTAAGTTTATAATGCACATATGGAAGGAAGGTTTCTTTAACATTCCAGGGAATCCACGGTAGCTACAGAAACCTAATGGAATCAGGTCTCAGCACATTGCGCGGCCGCTCATCACTTCTGACAGATTTACTGCATTCGCTGAATATTTATGGCTTTGTGTGGATGACAGGTTTATACAACTGGAGAAAAAAATTGTAACTTAATGATAATCATGACTCCACCCAGAAGAATTATTTTCCATATAACATATATCATATCCTTCCAGGTGGAGACAATGGCCTAGTGCACCGTCCCAATCATCATCCACTTCACTGCAGGATCAGCTATGTACGCCGGTATCAACGGAAAGCCCTCTAAAGGTCTTCAAAATAGAAAGATCCTAAACTTTGTAATATACTTATCTGTAAATTGCTGCTCCACAGGTTAGTGGATAACTATCAGACTGGTGGGGGCCCAACTGCCTACTGCGCCCCTGCTCTATTAGTTTCTTTGGGAGCTCCGGAGATAGCAGAATACAGAGCTCAGCTATTGTAACACCTCCGAGTGGTGTTGTCACTCCTACACCCTGCTACTGTCTTTATTGGTCTAACCTCATGTCATCTTATGGATTTTTTTACAGGTCCTCCACACTGTGCATTTCTAATGTTATGTAACTGTTCAAATGTAATGTGCCTGGTTCACCAGCAGGTGGCAGAAAACACGTCAGAGCTATATTTAGATAGAATGGAACCTTCCATTCCATTCTAACCCCCCCTCTGGAGAGAGGTGGGCGAATCCTACTTTCTGTAGGAAGTTAGAGTTAGTCTAGCTTACCCCCTGCTAGGGGACAGGTGTGCAGGGACACGTCTCTGCTGGATGTGCCCACGCTAGCCAGAGCACCTTAAGCTCTGCTGGCCATGGAGGCCATTGGCTGATAGATAGCATAATAAGGATAAAAATAAATATTATATGATACTATATTCTGGATTTTCGCGAATACTCGAAATGCTGATATTCACGATAAAAATTAGCGATTAGAATATTCACACTCAACCCTAGAGGCCAAAGCTTGAAGCCTCAGGAGCCAGGAGGAAAGTTCCCTGGAATAACCTAGAGTCAGACTACAAAGTGAAGCGCAGCATACAGAAGAAGCTGAGTTATATAGCCAGCCTGTCAGTACAGCAGGTCAGAGAGAAACAGATGTAGCAAAGTGGAGTTTGCCTGCCAGTTTCATGCTAAAGCCTGCTGGAACCAAGACAAAGCCTGTAAACCATTTTGGAGAACATTTATGCAAAGTAAAGCTGCCATTGAACTTCATCTCAAGATCTGGACTCAAGTTATTCTTTTATCCCTCAATTATTCCCTTTATTTATTGCTTCTGAGCCAAACCCAGGGGTTCCAGCGGTATCCAGGTAAGAGCACCTTGACACACATAAAGAGACATTTAGGCCACATCACACCACTCGGCATTCCTACTAAACCTGGGACGCAATATAGAGGGCCCTGGGCGGCGGCGGCCCGTTGCAATTTTGGCGTCACAAACAGGATCTACTTTTGTGCCTCTATCTGTACAACCCCCTACAAGAGACTTTATAGCATCTACTTAGTGCTGGAGAGTGTGAATCTGCATCAGTTGCAGCACTGTGGCAAAACAGGGGTTAATCGGCCATCTTGGATTTGGGCATCTTGTGTTGAGAGGAAGACATCCATCCAGCAGAGGGGAGGGAACCAAACATCCCGCCTCCACAGAGGAATCATTTTTGCAGCAGAAGATACTAAAGTGTTCAGTAAAAGTTCCTAGGAGGACAGAGAAATCCACTGCACCCCTTACAGGAAGTAGAAGTGATGGCCATTTTGGAAAAGGGAAAATGCAGTTCCTTCTTCCCTGGATCCTGAGAAGCAATGTTCAGATGTCTGAGTGAGTACTGCTGGGGAAAATAACCTTGCTAGAGATTTTTAAGGGCTATAATCTGTCTGCCAGCTGAACAGGTATTGGTTTTTGTATTTCTCGCGGCAAGCAGAGTATGTCCCACAACGAAATGTACCGAGTGGCTTTCTATCAAGCCATGTCCCTATCGGGGCTGGGCGTGAAAAATGACTGTGGACCAGTCGGTCACACAACGATCTACCCCATCTGAAAGTGATACTCGGGCGGGGTAGGAGAACATCAGTAACGTCCATATCCATCAGCAGGATAGGCCAGTATTTTTCAACAATTGCTCTTACTTCCCAGTTCGCAACATCATTGGTGGAAATTATCCTAACAATATCTCTTCCTTTAACATCGGATCCCTTGGGCACTAAAAGGGTATTACGCTCCCGTGTTTCCGCATTTTGAAAAGCCTTTCTTAGATGAAACTCAATGAAACTCGAAAGTGAACGACAAACCAAGCTCATTCATATTAAGTTCTCTAACAAATAGTTCAAACTCATCAGAGCCACCATTCCAAATCAGAAATACATCGTCAATATAACGTGTCCAGAAGACAATCTTGTCACACCACCAGACCTGCATGTCCGGAAAGACCACCTTGTCCTCCCACCAGCCCAGGAGGAGATTAGCACAGGTCAGAGCATAGAGGCTCCCCATTGCGGTCCCCCTGAGCTGGTGGAAGAACCGCAAATCAAATAAGAAATAATTGTGCGTAAGAACAAATTCCAGGAGAGTCAATACAAATTTGTTTTGTGAACTATAGCAGATTGCCCTTGTTTTCAGGAATTCTTCCACCGCCATCAATCTTTTAGAATAAAGAATAGAACTATACAAAGATTCTACGTCAATGCTCGCCAAAGCATGATGGTTCTACATTAATAGTCTCAATCTTTCTTAGGAAGTCCATCGTGTCTCTGGTATAAGATGGAAGGGCTGATACAAAACCTTTCAGAACACGATCAATATAAATACCGCTATTCTGGGTGATTGAGTCTACACCAGACACAATTGGGCGACCCTTTAAAGGGGATAAACCCTTATGGTCTTTTGGTAGTCCATAGAAAGTAGCTGTTTGAGGTGAACTCGGCTTCAGAAAACGGTGTTCAGCCTCATTGATGATGCCCTTGGTAAGGCCGTCATCCAGAATGGACACAAGCTCCCCAAGAAAGATATTGGTGGGGTCTGATGACACAATACAATAGCATTTCCGATCACTCAACAGACGTTCACACATCTGTCTATATTGGGTACACCCCATAACAAGGTTCCCCCCCTTATCGGCCGGTTTGATGACTATTGAGGTATCCCTTTCTAAACTCAGAAGGGCCTCAATCTCAAGACCAGACAGGTTATGAAAATAAGTTGTAGATAAGGGCAATCTTTCTATATCCTATATCCTTAATAACCATTTGTAAAAAGATGTCTATGTGATCATAGTTCATGGGAGGCGG
Organism: Bufo bufo; assembly: GCF_905171765.1. Lineage (NCBI taxonomy): Eukaryota > Metazoa > Chordata > Amphibia > Anura > Bufonidae > Bufo > Bufo bufo. Next base: position 15,396,595 of record NC_053391.1, read on the forward strand.
TAATTTAGTACTCCACCACTGCCATAGAAATAAATAAATAAAAAATGTTAAAAATAGAAAAAATAAAATAAAATAGATATATTTGGTATTGCCACGTCCGTGACGGTCGGCTCTATAAATATATCACATGATCGACCCAGTCCGATAAACACCATAATTTTTTTTAAAAAAAAACAATTTTTGTCACCTTACATCACAAAAAGTGCAACACCAAGTGATCAAAAAGGCGTATGTCCCACAAAATTGTACCAATAAAACCGTCACCTCATCCTGCAAAAAATTAGCCCCTACATAAGAAAATCTCTCAAAAAATAAAAAAAACTATAGCTTTCAGAATATGGAGACACTAAAACATCATTCTTTTTGTTTCAAAAATGCTATTATTGTGTTAAAGTGAAATAAATAGAAAAAAGTATACATATTAGGTATTGCCACGTCCGTAACAATCTGCTCTATAAAAAGTCACTTGACTGAAACCCTCAGGTGAACGCTGTAAAAATAAATAAATAAAAATGTGCTAAAACAACCAATTTTTTGGTCACCTTGCCCCATAAAGTGTTATAATGAATGATCAAAAACTAATATGTACCCAAAAAAAATACCAATAAAACTAGCACCTTATCCCCTAGTTTCCAAAATGGGGTCACTTCTTGGGAGTTTCTACTGTAAGGGTGCATCAGGGGGGCTTCAAATGGGATATGGCATCTAAAAACCATGTGGAGTTCCTTTTCTTCTGTGCCCTGCCGTGTGCCCATACAGCAATTTATGACCACATGTGGGGTGTTTCTGTAAACCGCAGAATCTAAGTAATAAATATTGAGTTTTGTTTGGCTGTTAACCATCGATATGTTAAAGAAAAATTTGGATAAAAATGGAAAATCTGGCAATAAGTGAAATTTTTTAATTTGATCTCCATTTTCCTTTAATTCTTGTGGAACACCTAAAGGGTTAACAAAGTTTGTAAAATCGGTTTTAAGTAACTTGAGGGGTGTACAGTCGTGGCCAAAAGTTTTGAGAATAACATAAATATTGGAAATTGGAAAAGTTGCTACTTAATTTTTTATAATAGCAATTTGCATATACTCCAGAATGTTATGAAGAGTGATCAGATGAATTGCATAGTCCTTCTTTGCCATGAAAATTAACTTAATCCCCAAAAAAACTTTCCACTGCATTTCATTGCTGTCATTAAAGGACATGCTGAGATCATTTCAGTAATCCTCTTGTTAACTCAGGTGAGAATCTTGACGAGCACAAGGCTGGAGATCATAATGTCAGGCTGATTGGGTTAAAATGGCAGACTTGACATGTTAAAAGGAGAGTGATGCTTGAAATCATTGTTCTTCCATTGTTAACCATGGTGACCTGCAAAGAAACACGTGCAGCCATCATTGCGTTGCATAAAAATGGCTTCACAGGCAAGGATATTGTGGCTACTAAGATTGCACCTCAATCAACAATTTATAGGATCATCAAGAACTTCAAGGAAAGAGGTTAAATTCTTGTTAAGAAGGCTTCAGGGCATCCAAGAAAGTCCAGCAAGCGCCAGGATCGTCTCCTAAAGAGGATTCAGCTGCAGGATCGGAGTGCCACCAGTGCAGAGCTTGCTCAGGAATGGCAGCAGGCAGGTGTGAGCACAAAGCGAAGATTTTGGAGAGAAGTGGCTTCTTTGCTGCCCTTCTTAACACCAGGCCATCTTCCAAAGCGAAGACTTTTGGAAGATGGCCTGGTGTCAAGAAGGGCAGCAAAGAAGCCACTTCTCTCCAAAAAAAACATCAGGGACAGATTGATCTTCTGCAGAAAGTATGGTGAATGGACTGCTGAGGACTGGGGCAAAGTCATATTCTCCGATGAAGCCTCTTTCCGATTGTTTGGGGCATCTGGAAAAAGGCTTGTCCGGAAAAGAAAAGGTGAGCGCTACCATCAGTCCTGTGTCATGCCAACAGTAAAGCATCCTGAGACCATTCATGTGTGGGGTTGCTTCTCATCCAAGGGAGTGGGCTCACTCACAATTTTGCCCAAAAACACAGCCATGAATAAAGAATGGCACCAAAACACCCTCCAACAGCAACTTCTTCCAACAATCCAACAACAGTTTGGTGAAAAACAATGCATTTTCCAGCACGATGGAGCACCGTGCCATAAGGCAAAAGTGATAACTAAGTGGCTCGGGGACCAAAACGTTGACATTTTGGGTCCATGCCCTGGAAACTCCCCAGATCTTAATCCCATTGAGAACTTGTGGTCAATCCTCAAGAGGCGGGTGGACAAACAAAAACCCACTAATTCTGACAAACTCCAAGAAGTGATTATGAAAGAATGGGTTGCTATCAGTCAGGAATTGGCCCAGAAGTGGATTGAGAGCATGCCCAGTCGAATTGCAGAGGTCCTGAAAAAGAAGGGCCAACACTGCAAATACTGACTCTTTGCATCAATGTCATGTAATTGTCGATAAAAGCCTTTGAAACGTATGAAGTGCGTGTAATTATATTTCACTACATCACAGAAACAACTGAAACAAAGATCTAAAAGCAGTTTAGCAGCAAACTTTGTGAAAACTAATATTTGTGTCATTCTCAAAACTTTTGGCCACGACTGTAGTTTCTACAATGGGGTCATTTATGAGGGTATCCACTATGTAGGCCCCACAAAGTGACTTCAGACCTGAACTGGTCCTTAAAAAGTCGGTTTTGGCAATTTTCTTAAATATTTTAAGAATTGCTTCTACACTTCTAAGCCTTCTAACATCCTAAAAAAATTAAATGACATTTCCAAAATGATGCCAACATAAAGTAGACATATGGGGAATGTTAAGTAATAAATATTTTATGAGGTATCACTTTCTGTTGTAAAAGCAGAGAAATTTAATTTTAGAAAATTGCGAATTTTTCCAAATTTTGGGTAAATTTGGGATTTTTTCATAAATAAAGGTGAAATATATTGACTCAACTTTATGACTATCATGAAGTACAATGTGTCACGAGAAAACAATCTCTGAATCACTTGGATAAGTAAAGGCGTTCCAAAGCTATTACCACATGAAGTGAGATATGTCAGATTTGCAAAATTAGGCCTGGTCAGGAAGGGGGCAAATGTCCCAGATGGGAAGTGGTTAAAGGGGTTTTCCAGTATCATCAGTATCTGATCTGTGGGGGGTCCAACATCCTGTGAGCACAGCGGCCTTCTTGCAGCATACCAAGCGCAGCGCCGTACATTGTATAAGAGCTGTGCTTGGTATCACCCTCCGCCTCATTCACTTCATTGGCTTCATGAGGGATCGGTCATGTCTAGCTAATTTAATAATTTTCTATGAGGAGGTAAGTTCTAGACTTGACAGCGGCGAATCAATGGACTTCTCCAAAGCATTTGACACTGTTAAAAGGTTAGTATATAAAATGAGAATGCTCGGACTGGGAGAAAACGTCTGTATGTGGGTAAGTAACGGGCTCAATGATAGAAAACAGAGGGTGGTTATTAGTGGTACACACTCAGATTGGGTCACTAGTGGGGTACCTCAGGGGTCAGTATTGGAGGAGTCACTGTCACTAGTGGGGTACCACAGGCACCAGTACTAGAGTGGTCGCTAGTATTAATAGAGTACAGGGGGAAATATTTGAGGGGTCACCCTTAGTAGAGATCTACTACAGGGGTCAGTACTGGAGAGGTCACTGTTACTAATGTGGTGCTATGGCAGTCAGTATTGGAGGAGTCACTGTTAATAGCGGGGTATCACAGGGGTCATTATTGGAGGGGTCACTGTTACTAGTGGGGTATCATAGCGGTCAGCATTGGATAGGTTATTACTAGCTTCTAGTGCTACAGGGGGCAGTATTAAAGTGGTCACTGTTACCAGTGGGGTGCCACAGGGGACAGTATTAGAGGATAAGTGTAAGTTTATAATGCACATATGGAAGGAAGGTTTCTTTAACATTCCAGGGAATCCACGGTAGCTACAGGAACCTAATGAAATCAGGTCTCAGCACATTGCGCGGCCGCTCATCACCGCTGACAGATTTACTGCATTCGCTGAATATTCATGGCTTTCTGTGGATGACAGGTTTATACAGCTGGAGAAAGATTGCAACTTAATGATAATCATCTATCTACGGTGACTCCACCCAGAAGAATTAATTTCCATATGATATGACATATATCATATTCTTCCAGGTGGAGACAATGGCCTAGTGGACCTTTCCAATCATCATCCACTTCACTGTAGGATCAGCTATGTACGCCTAAAGTCCTCTAAAGTTCTTCAAAATACTTTGCAGAACAGGGGGTTCTGTTCCAAGGGATGCATAAGACGCGTTTCAGAGCCGAACGGGCTCCTTCTTCAGATAACATACAGATGATGGATGTTATCTGAAGAAGGACCCGTGTGGCTCAGAAACGCGTCATATGCATCCCTGAATAAAGAATTTGAATGAGATTGTTGTCTCTTACCCGTTCCTCTCCTGAGCAAGGACTTTCTTCTGTTCCCTACTGTCTATAGAAATTAATGGAGCAGGGGAACGTTTTACCAACCGGCCGCTCTATCCATTTCAGGGGGGCTCCACAGGGTGGGAGTCCCAGCAATTGGATAGGGGAGAACTTTCTATACTGTAACTGGAATACCCCGTAAAGTTATTTTCTGTTGGGGTTTTCCGATCCTTTGAACATGTGACAGCAAGACAGATGTGTAGCAGTATCTGAGAAGATCACAGATAACCTGGAACCGTTTAGGTGGCTATGTCACCTTTCACGGGCTGCAAAGCATCAAATGGTGGGGTGTCAGAGAAGACCCCAATGTTATAAATGGCACTTGGTAGATGGGGCCCCTGTCATAGATTTGACATTGGGTTCAGGAGCTTTGTGATAGTTCTGGTTGGAAGCAGAGGAAATAGTGAGGAGCAGATAGATAGATTAGAGTGGACTGGTTTTATTTGCTGCCAGGACAGAGGGTATTAGCTAGGACAGTGAGGAAACGGGTCCTATTGATTCTGCCCCTAGGGCCTTAGGGACCGGAGAGCCAACTCATCTGCGAGACCACTACTCCAAAGAGACTTCAAAAACAAAACTACAGATATTCCGCATTACAGTCAGCAGAGTGACCAGCAACCACACCTATCCAGACTTTGCTGCAGGTGAGGGACTATGGCTCAGACACCCATCACTTTAGATCATATCCAAGCTCAAAAAAGCCTGCATTACACAATGGAGACCTACAGCCACAAATTCAAACTTTCAGCTGTTATCCAGTAGCTTTAGTAAAAGTGCCATTATCTACCCCTTTGCCAGCCATCATACCTCATCATCTGAGGAGAGAAACTGCACTTGCTGTGTGAACCCTAAAAGAGACTTGCTTTGATGGAGGGAATTTAGTGCCAGGTGCACCTAATCTCCACCCCTCCAGAGTGGGAAACCAGAGAGAATGCTCAGCAGAGGAGCAGCCGAGACGTGTCTCTCCTTTGCTCCGCTGAGTGTGAGGGTTCAGCACCTTTAGCCAGGCTCCCGTTTATTATTTTACAAAGGTCCAGAAGAAAGCCTGTCCCTGGAGTAGAGAAGGTTGTATGACTCCAGAAGCTGTCATCTCACTTAGGTTGTGAAGCCAGAGGAGATTGTCACAGGCTGAAAGATGGTGGGCAGAAGACTAAAGCCTACCTGGTAGGTCATGATGTGGGGCGACAACTGTGAAACTCAAGAAGTAATTAAGGAGGTATGGGTGGCTCAAGTAAACAGTCAGTCACCTGCGACATGTACGTGAACTGTACCGGCCAGTGTGATGGTCACTGTTGTGGCTTCCGTTCCTCCAACCTGGCAAGGGAAGACCAGAGCATCGGTTTCCAGCAATGATAGGCCGTGGACGGTCACGATACTACTGGTGAAGAAGGGCCTCAAGATCCCCTGCGACACAAGACGGAAATGAAGTATTGAGTCATCTGCGTGTTGGACCATTATAGGCCCAGGGACCCTGTGTTGGAGTGGCATGTGGGGACCGTCAAGTGGTTCTCTGTGGAGAAGGGTTTCAGCTTCATGCTGAACAATGAGGTGCAAGATGAGATCCTCGCCAGTTGTAGGTCAATAAAGAAACTGTATCTGCCATCACCCCTCCATAGTCTGTATTGAGAGAACCAAGTGGAATACACCCCCCATGCCAGGTCACTGGGGCCCCTTCGCTGCTGATATTGGTCATAGCCCAACCAGCCTAAATAGGGCTTCTTCACCGCAAGGCCTGCTTAAGTCTACTGATGAGGTTCTCCGCTATGGGCCATTGCTAACCACTTCCCTGATATCAGGATTTCTAGAAACTACCACCTGATCTGGCGCAGAAGTTCTTGCTGTCTGGTGACCATTAACCCGTCACTGTAAACTCCAGACCCTGTGTCTCTTATGTACTCCCTTGGAAGCAATCCAAGGCCCAGCAGGTGCAGAGTGGAGCATACTACAGAACCAAGGTCCTCCTGCCGGCTCCTCCAACAACACCATTGGAGCCATCATTCCTGCATTCTGCAACAGTGGCTGTAATTTCTGCCAGCAGGGGGCAGCTTGTGAGTGAGCTTGTGGCCTACCGGAAGAGGGGGCAGAGCACCACAGTACCCACCAGGGCTGTGGAATCAGTGACAGAGCCTTCTGGTTGCCTTCAGGATGCCCCCCCTGGAATGATTTGAGGATGACCACGAGGAAGATCTTCTGCTATGAAGCCCTGGCAAGTCAAGAAGCCCTAAGAGCATCATCAGGATAAGACACAAAGGACTGGCTCCTTTTTGTTTTTATGTTTTGGGCCCTGTGCAGCCGCCCACCTGCCACTTCACCACAGGGACCCTCCTTCATCTATTTTATCCAAGTTGTGCACGTTGCACTTTCCCTTTCTCACTCAGGTCCACCTAAATCACTTAAGATGTTTTATGCAATGTTTTTAAGTCGTGGGCCTCAAAGAAAAACTCTGAGCCCATTGGAGCTCTATGTGCCTGTATTTTATGCTACAATTTTAAGCATAGTACCTAAGGAAGAGGCTCAATTGTGACCTGAGCTCCTTGTGACCCACCTTTTGCTTCCGGGACTCTATCTATGACAGGACCACAAGTTGGGATCTGTTTCCCCTGCAACATTCACCTGCAACTTTTTATAGCTAGTTAGATAGTAACCTGATGGATCGTCCCTTGGGACTTGGATCTTCATTTTCCACTGCTGTAGTTAGTGAAAGCCTAGGCTGTATTGATGTGAATGTTGTGCATATGTCATTAACCTTCTTTCTTTCCCCAGCATAGGGAGGGGAGGGAGCAGCTGAGATCTGCGTCTTTGGTTATGTGTAGTCGTACTACCACAGATGGATCCAAGCACAAATCCGAGGACAGCTTACATTCCAAAAGGGGGGTGTGCAGTACCCCAGTACAGGGGGTTTGCAAAATTGTTTGGTTTGTAATGTTATACACTAGCAGGCGAGGTATGGTTGGCATCAGGAATGGGGGCTAAACACTCCTTTCCTCCCCTCTTGGTAGGAGTGGGCTAGTCCTATTTCATGCCAGGAGAGGGAAGTGCCAGCCACCATACCTCATCTTCTAGGTAGAGAAATTGCACTGATAAAACTTCTGCTGTGGTTTGTCGATCCGGTTGTTACATGCAAAAATGAGAATTCATTATCTATATATGAAAGTAATAATTATAACAATTAGTTTTACAGGAGCCGTTTATATCTCTGCTGGCGGCAATCTGCATTTTATAGAATATTTTTGGCAGTCAACTGACCTAGTTTGCAGTGCATCATGGTCCTGATATGTACAGGCATCAAAACACTATTTAGGGTTAAGTATTACACTGTATAGTACAAACAATAAAAAAATCACAGGTTCAAGTTCTCTAATGGGAGTAAAAAACGTGAAAAATATGTAAAAGAAATAAATAATAATAATTCAGAAAAAAACATTGAACCATTTTATATATATCTACAAAATCTGTATCGCCACGTCCGTGTTAAATTATCTGATTAATTAATACATCTGTGCATGCCATAAGAAAAAAATCCCTAATGTTTTTAGGTCACCTCGCCTCCCCATGATCAAAAGGGTACCTGTAGCACAAAATGGTATCAATGCAGGCGGTCTTTATGTAGGAATAATAGAGGAATGGCACCACATACAGTCATGAGAATAGATGCTCCATGATTATTATTACATGGGGAATGCAAGTAGTTACTAAGACAGACCAAAAAAAAGGGATTAAGTAAGAATGCGGCAAATTTTGAGCTTGCAGAAGCATTTATCGGTTTATTGGTAGGTAAGATGGATGATTGACCCTATACAATTTACGTATGGAGGCGATAAGAAAAATAAAGACGCTGCTTCTTTATGTTGCACAAAAATAAATAAACATATTCTGCCATTTTTGTTTTTTTTTCCATATTCTTCTCCATCAATTCTGCGTTGCGTGAAAATCGCAGCATGTTCTATATTCAGCGTTTTTCACGCAACGCAGGCCCATAGTAATAAATGGGGCTGCGTGAAAAACGCACTGCATCCGGATGCACTGCGTTGCGTTTTAAATGCAAGTAACTTAGCAACAGTGAAGGGATTTAATCCAGGAAGTTCAGTTCTCAGCGTGTGGCTGCGGGCACTGCAAGGGAAAGAAGAGTAGGAGGATTTGTCTTGCCCTTGCGGAGCTAAATTGAGAATGCGAAAGGCCCCAAAAGCCATGGATGTAGAGAAAATGATCAACCTGGTCGAGGAGAGGCCATGTCTTTGGAATACCTCGACCGGTCCAAGAAGGAGGACGCATGGCAAGAAATTGCCAAGGATCTATTTTCGACCGTTTGGGAGAATAGTCAAGAGGTTGGGTAAGTAAAGTGGACAATCTATACATGTTTGATCCTAGCTGTCCTCCCTAGCATAGCACATGGCATACGTTATCCTCTCTAGCATAGCACATGTCAAACGCTATCCTCCCTAGCATAGCACATGTCAAATGCTGTCCTCCCTAGCATAGCACATGTCAAACGTTATCCCCCCTAGCATAGCACATGGCATTCGTTATCCTCCCTAGCATAGCACATGTCAAATGCTGTCCTCCCTAGCATAGCACATTTCAAACGCTATCCTCCCTAGCATAGCACATGGCATATGTTATCCTCCCTAGCATAGCACATGCCATACGTTATCCTCCCCAGCATAGCACATTGTCATACATTATCCTCCCTAGCATAGCACATGGCATTTGTTATCCTCCCTAGCATAGCACATTGTCATACGTTAATCCTCCCTAGCATAGCACATGGCATTCGTTTTCCTCTCTAGCATAGCACATGTCAAACGCTATCCTCTATAAGATTGTATTGTTTGGTAAATGCTTGTTTGTTGTATTTTTATTACAAGTTGATGAAGTAAAGAGTCGCTGGAGGAGCTGCCCGGACCAGTTCCGGAAAGAAATCCAGCTTCAAGGCCGCAGTGGGTCCGGGACATCCCGAAAAAAGGCCATATCTTTTTAAGGACCAACTTATGTTCCTGCGCCCGTTAATAGAGCTGCGTCCATAGGTTCATTATAAACAATGCTGACTACTAAGTAGTTGAACAACATTACAAGTGGAATAGGAGTATTTGCCAAGGCCACTTCTAATGTCCATAATGTCACTACATGACCTCATATGTAATATGTTGGTTAGTTCAAACATGACCTGTCACCTCTCCTGACATGGCTTTTTAAATAGCTTTATGTATTCCCCACGTAATAACAATTCAGGAGCATCGATTCTTATGACTCTTTATGACGTGGCATTCCTTTATTATTCCTGCTAGAAGTTATAATTGAATTGCTATTAGACTTCAATAATAAGGGTACAGAGGGGTGGTAACACGTTGGGGGGTTGTACCTGCGCCTGCTGTGTTCATATATTAATGTACATGTTATATTTGTTTAAATGTTTCAGAACGGAGGACAACCTTGTGGAGGAGGCTGAACAGAGTGGTCCGCCGGAGCGCAAGACTTGCGATGAGGAGCCTCTCAAGCTACGCAAGACAATGCTGAAGGGCCCAGCACTTCGTCCGCCTCCGCTGTCCCCCCCCCCCCTACCAGGCCGCCACCGCAGACAAATAACTCCTGTCGAGGCTGGGATAAATAGCCACGTTTTGGGATATTTGTCTTGAGCTCGGCAGGAGGATCATTTTGATTTGTTTGCGCTGTTTTTGAGGAGCCTGCCTCCAGAACGAGCACTGAGAACCCAAGCGGCTCTCGGTATCGTTCTGGAGGAAGCCGCTCCACCTAATGACCCCACAGACATATTTCTTGCCCTGGCGGTCCCATGGCCCCCCGCCAAATTCCCCAGGCTCCACAGGTGCCCCCCAACCATTTCCTATAATTAGGGAACATCATGGTCCACAACCTTCGCCCATATGGGCAACCATATAGCCAGCCTGGCCCCTCCTCGTCACAAGCTGGCCCCTCTCTGCAATCTTTCCACCCTTCCCAACCGTCCTACCAAGGGCCCCAGTTTCAGCCTCCACCATTTTCCCCAAGCCGTTTCTTAAATTTATAAATGTTCCTTTTCATTATTTTTTGATGTTATTTCTTTATTTTATTTTTTTTAATACTCTGTGTGCAAAATAAACATATGGTCGTTTTATTTTCATCTATTTTATTGTTTGATGTCTTTTTTATGCACATTAAAAATTATATTTATGTAGCACACACACATATGACACATTATAAATTGTACATGTTTCCTATTAATGAATATAAATGAAATGCACTTAACTATATAAAAGTTATTTATAAATCATTTACACACATAAATATTACTTTATTTAGAAACCATATAAAACAATTGAAATACTTTATTGTACATGTTGGATTTTATTACACATATCTTCCGATAAAAATGTTTCACAATGTTATGTCCGTATGCACACGATAGTATAGACAATAGAGAGGGAGTCTAGTGACATGACACGTCATGATAGTGTTAGTAATTTATAATGAGGCCAACTACTACTTTATTATGGTGATACTGGCAGACATTTAATAGTGCTTACATTTAAGCGTTCAGGTATTTTAACATATTTCACATACCGAATTTAAATCAATAAATTTTTTCTGAAAATTAAAAACAAATAACCCAACACACAAACCAGCCTCAAAACCCATTTCCCTAAACAAAAAGGAAATTTCCTTAAAAATAATGTAGGCTGGTGATTTTCATATCTCTTGGCAGTAAAAGGTGAATCAAGAGAAGGGTTCAGTTTTTTTTTTCACTCCGTATGTCACCCGTGCGGAAAAAACGCAACGCAATCGCATACAAAACTGACAGCAGTCGCAAGCAAAATCGCGTGATTTTCTCTGAACGCACCCTGAACGCAATAACCTGCGTTGTAATATAGGAAATATTACACTGTATTGTACAAATAATCAAAAAAATCACATGTTCAATCATTGTAACGGGAGTAAAAAAAAATTGAAAAACACTTAATAAAAAATTTATAAAAAATAATCTATCTATTCAGAAAAAAACATTGTACCATTATATATATACTGTAGATATCACTGTGCCCATTCCATTAATTAACAAGCCTGTGAACACTGTAAGTAGAGATGAGCAAACTTCTCAAAACGATTCGATTCGGCAGCTTCGCTGAACTTCTTTAAGAAATTTGATTAGTTACAAATCATCAAGAATCAGACGAGGGTTTTAGAGTCCAAACAGTGCTTTATTGTGGCACCAGCAAAACATAAACAATACAAAGTAAATGCCTGCCCTTCTGGGCACTACCTAATACATCAATGGAATCCCTGACTCACGTACAGGATACAGTTCATACCTGACATCAGGCCCGGATTTCTCAGCCAAACAGTCCACCAGCCCCCAGGCTGTGCCAATACAAGTACCGTTGGGGATTGTGGTCCAGCAGTCCTCCCGACTCTGACCTTGTGGCCCTTGTTCCACAGGCGTCACTGCGTCCCCCAAACTTCAGGCTGTCACCTAGCCTCGTGCGGCTGAGACCACTCAGAACCTCTGCAGGTCTCTGTTCCAAGATAACACTCTCACCAGACTGACACATTGGGAGGTGCTTTATGCCAGCCTGATCAGAGCAGGCTTCACCTGCGATCCCCTCAGGGCATAGGGAACACCCGTACTGGAAGGGTGTGGATTGGCAGATCCCACCACCAGACCTATCTGCCAATCCAACTAAATTCCAGCCCAGAACACACCTTAAACAACCTGGTCTCAGAAAACTACAGTCGTGGCCAAAAGTTTTGAGAATGACACAAATATTAGTTTTCACAAAGTTTGCTGCTAAACTGCTTTTAGATCTTTGTTTCAGTTGTTTCTGTGATGTAGTGAAATATAATTACACGCACTTCATACGTTTCAAAGGCTTTTATCGACAATTACATGACATTTATGCAAAGAGTCAGTATTTTTGCAGTGTTGGCCCTTCTTTTTCAGGACCTCTGCAATCCGACTGGGCATGCTCTCAATCAACTTCTGGGCCAATTCCTGACTGATAGCAACCCATTCTTTCATAATCACTTCTTGGAGTTTGTCAGAATTAGTGGGTTTTTGTTTGTCCACCCGCCTCTTGAGGATTGACCACAAGTTCTCAATGGGATTAAGATCTGGGGAGTTTCCAGGCCATGGACCCAAAATGTCAACGTTTTGGTCCCCGAGCCACTTAGTTATCACTTTTCCCTTATGGCACGGTGCTCCATCGTGCTGGAAAATGCATTGTTCTTCACCAAACTGTTGTTGGATTGTTGGAAGAAGTTGCTGTTGGAGGGTGTTTTGGTACCATTCTTTATTCATGGCTGTGTTTTTGGGCAAAATTGTGAGTGAGCCCACTCCCTTGGATGAGAAGCAACCCCACACATGAATGGTCTCAGGATGCTTTACTGTTGGCATGACACAGGACTGATGGTAGCGCTCACCTTTTCTTTTCCGGACAAGCCTTTTTCCAGATGCCCCAAACAATCGGAAAGAGGCTTCATCGTAGAATATGACTTTGCTCCAGTCCTCAGCTGTCCATTCACCATACTTTCTGCAGAAGATCAATCTGTCCCTGATGTTTTTTTGGAGAGAAGTGACTTCTTTGCTGCCCTTCTTGACACCAGGCCATCTTCCAAAAGTCCTCGCCTCACTGTGCGTGCAGATGCGCTCACACCTGCCTGCTGCCATTCCTGAGCAAGCTCTGCACTGGTGGCACTCCGATCCCGCAGCTGAATCCTCTTTAGGAGACGATCCTGGCGCTTGCTGGACTTTCTTGGACGCCCTGAAGCCTTCTTAACAAGAATTGAACCTCTTTCCTTGAAGTTCTTGATGATCCTATAAATTGTTGATTGAGGTGCAATCTTAGTAGCCACAATATCCTTGCCTGTGAAGCCATTTTTATGCAACGCAATGATGGCTGCACGCGTTTCTTTGCAGGTCACCATGGTTAACAATGGAAGAACAATGATTTCAAGCATCACCCTCCTTTTAATAGGTCAAGTCTGCCATTTTAACCCAATCAGCCTGACATAATGATCTCCAGCCTTGTGCTCGTCAACATTCTCACCTGAGTTAACAAGACGATTACTGAAATGATCTCAGCATGTCCTTTATGACAGCAATGAAATGCAGTGGAAAGGTTTTTTTGGGATTAAGTTAATTTTCATGGCAAAGAAGGACTATGCAATTCATCTGATCACTCTTCATAACATTCTGGAGTATATGCAAATTGCTATTATAAAAACTTAAGCAGCAACTTTTCCAATTTCCAATATTTATGTAATTCTCAAAACTTTTGGCCACGACTGTATGCATTCTGGATTTTAGTTATCCCACCCAGCTGAGGTACCTGAGTGGGATATACACGCCTTCCCGCACTGTACACCTTACTACATCACCTCATGCTTGATCGCGGAGAGACCGTCCTCTCCCATCTTGATTGATGAAAACCCGCCAATAGACCTGCGTTGAGCCTGATGATGTCACTTGATCGCGCTGATCAAGGTGGATTTTTGTGCAACTGTTGCAGCATGTCACATGTTGCAATGCGACACAATTGATTATCATTACAAAAACTTTCCCGCGACATTTCTGCGCCAAATAGTCACATGACAAATGTCGCACTGTAGTTATACTCTTTTTGTAACGCGACTTATCGTTGTTGTGTAGCCGTACCCTACACGCGACACAGAACGCGGTTAATTTTGACCTTACAGAAGCAGTTTATTTTTGTGAATTCATCAGTTGGTAAGATGGATGATTGACTTTATGCAATTTACATATGGAATCAATAAGAAAAATAAAAGCACTGCTTCTTCATTTTGCAGGGAAAAAAAAAAATATATATATTCTGCAATTTTTTTTCTGTACGTTAACTTTTCATCATAATGTCTAACGAACTGTCTGTAGATGTGAAAAGCACCGGCAGCTGTTAGGACCCACCTCAGGTAGCTATCCACAGGATGATCAAGGGACAAGGACAGCACCCAGGTCCGTCCGTCCCCCCCGCCCCGCTATTGATTTCGCCATCACGGGGGTTAAGCAGGCATCATTACTCCCACCCATTACCTTGACAGACCTAAATCATCGAAAAAGACTAATGGTTTGTATTCAGAAGATTCAGAGAAAGATGAATAAAAAAATGGCACAAAAATATAAAAAGACTCAGTATAATATAAACAGTTTGGATACTGAAAAGTGCAAGTCTGGGTATCGATGACAGAAAAGAGACAATACAGTGCACACCGCCAAAAATACATCTCCCTGCTATAAAGCATGGCGGTCGTGTCCTGCAAGCTTTATGCATGTGGCTTTTGACTATTAGAACAATATCTTAGCAAAATCATAAACTGCAGAATATTATGCTTGAAAAATAGCATCTCTATATTAGTAATGTAAATTTATATTGCTCTTACAGAAGAGACTCCATGGTGTGACTGCTCTTACAGAAGAGACTCCATGGTGTGACTGCTCTTACAGTAGAGACTCCATAGTGTGACTGTTCTTACAGAAGAGACTCCATGGTGTGACTGCTCTTACAGTATAGACTCCATAGTGTGACCGCTCTTACAGTATAGACTCCATAGTGTTACTGTTCTTACAGTAGAGACCTCCAGAGTGTGACTGCTCTTACAGTATAGACTCCATAGTGTGACCGCTCTTACAGTAGAGACCTCCATAGTGTGACTGCTCTTACAGTATAGATTCCATAGTGTGACTGTTCTTACAGTAGAGACCTCCATAGTGTGACCGCTCTTATAGTATAGACTCCATAGTGTGACCGCTCTTACAGTATAGACTCCATAGTGTTACTGTTCTTACAGTAGAGACCTCCATAGTGTGACCGCTCTTACAGTATAGACTCCATAGTGTTACTGTTCTTACAGTAGAGACCTCCAGAGTGTGACTGCTCTTACAGTATAGACTCCATAGTGTGACCGCTCTTACAGTATAGACTCCATAGTGTTACTGTTCTTACAGTAGAGACCTCCAGAGTGTGACTGCTCTTATAGTATAGACTCCATAGTGTGACCGCTCTTACAGTAGAGACCTCCATAGTGTGACTGCTCTTACAGTATAGACTCCATAGTGTGACTGTTCTTACAGTAGAGACCTCCATAGTGTGACCGCTCTTACAGTATAGAATCCATAGTGTGACCGCTCTTACAGTATAGACTTCATAGTGTTACTGTTCTTACAGTAGAGGCCTCCATAGTGTGACCGCTCTTATAGTATAGACTCCATAGTGTGACTGCTCTTACAGTATAGACTCCATAGTGTGACTGTTCTTACAGTAGAGACCTCCATAGTGTGACCGCTCTTACAGTATCGACTCCATAGTGTGACCGCTCTTACAGTATAGACTCCATAGTGTTACTGTTCTTACAGTAGAGACCTCCAGAGTGTGACTGCTCCTACAGTATAGATTCCATAGTGTGACCGCTCTTACAGTAGAGACTTCATAGTGTGACTGCTCTTACAGTATAGACTCCATAGTGTGACTGCTCTTACAGTAGAGACTCCATAGTGTGACCACTCTTACAGTAAAGATTAGATAGTGTGACTGCTCTTACAGTATAGACTCCATAGTGTGACTGCTCTAACAGTATAGACTCCAGAGTATCACTGCTGTTACATTAGAGACTCCATAGTGTGACTGCTCTTACAGTAGAGACCTCCAGAGTGTGACAGCTCTTACAGTAGAGACCTCCATAGTGTGACTGCTCTTACAGGATAGACTCCATGGTGTGACTGCTCTTACAGTAGAGACTCCATGGTGTGACTGCTCTTACAATAGAGACTCCATAGTGTGACTGCTCTTACAGTATAGACTCCATAGTGTGACTGCTCTTACAGTAGAGACCTCCATAGTGTGACTGTTCTTACAGTAGAGACTCCATAGTGTGACTGCTCTTACAGTATAGACTCCGTAGTGTGACTGCTCTTACAGTATAGACTCCAGAGTGTGACAGCTCTTACAGTAGAGACCTCCATAGTGTGACTGCTCTTACAGTATAGACTCCATAGTGTGACTGCTCTCAAAGTATAGACTCCAGAGTGTGACAGCTCTTACAGTAGAGACTCCATAGTGTGACTGCTCTTACAGTAGAGACCTCCATAGTGTGACCGCTCTTACAGTATAGACTCCATAGTGTGACTGCTCTTACAGTATAGACTCCATAGTGTGACTGTTCTTACAGTATAGACTCCATAGTGTGACTGCTCTTACAGGATAGACTCCATGGTGTGACTGCTCTTACAGTAGAGACTCCATGGTGTGACTGCTCTTACAGTATAGACTCCATAGTGTGACTGCTCTTACAGAAGATACTCCATAGTGTGACTGCTCTTACAGGATAGACTCCAGAGTGTGACCGCTCTTACAGTAGAGACTCCATAGTGTGACCGCTCTTACAGTATAGACTCCAGAGTGTTACTGCTGTTACAGTAGAGTCCTCCATAGTGTGACTGTTCTTACAGTAGAGACTTCCATAGTGTGACTGCTCTTACAGGATAGACTCTATAGTGTGACTGCTCTTACAGTATAGACTCCATAGTGTGACTGCTCTTACAGTAGAGACTTCCATAGTGTGACTGTTCTTACAGTATAGACTCCATAGTGTGACTGCTCTTACAGTATAGACTCCATAGTGTGACTGCTCTTACAGTATAGACTCCATAGTGTGACTGCTCTTACAGTATAGACTCCATAGTGTGACTGCTCTTACAGTATAGACTCCAGAGTGTGACTGCTCTTACAGTAGAGACTTCCATAGTGTGACTGTTCTTACAGTATAGACTCCATAGTGTGACTGCTCTTACAGCATAGACTCCATAGTGTGACTGTTCTTACAGTATAGACTCCCTAAATTGACTGTTCTTACAGTATAGACTCCATAGTGTGACTGTTCTTACAGTATAGACTCCCTAATGTGACTGTTCTTACAGTATAGACTCCATAGTGTGACTGCTCTTACAGTAGAGACTCCATAGTGTGACTGCTCTTACAGTATAGACTCCATAGTGTGACTGCTCTTACAGTATAGACTCCAGAGTGTGACTGCTCTTACAGTATAGACTCCATAGTGTGACTGTTCTTACAGTATAGACTCCCTAATGTGACTGCTCTTACAGTATAGACTCCAGAGTGTGACTGCTCTTACAGTATAGACTCCAGAGTGTGACTGCTCTTACAGTATAGACTCCAGAGTGTGACTGCTCTTACAGTAGAGACTCCATAGTGTTACTGCTCTTACAGTAGAGACCTCCCTAATGTGACTGCTATTACAGTATAGACTCCAGAGTGTGACTGCTCTTACAGTATAGACTCCATAGTGTGACTGTTCTTACAGTATAGACTCCAGAGTGTGACTGCTCTTACAGTATAGACTCTATAGTGTGACTGCTCTTACAGTATAGACTCCAGAGTGTGACTGTTCTTACAGTATAGACTCCCTAATGTTACTGTTCTTACAGTATAGACTCCCTAGTGTGACTGCTCTTACAGTATAGACTCCCTAGTGTGACTGTTCTTACAGTATAGACTCCCTAATGTGACTGTTCTTACAGTATAGACTCCCTAGTGTGACTGCTCTTACAGTATAGACTCCCTAGTGTGACTGTTCTTACAGTATAGACTCCATAGTGTGACCGCTCTTACAGTATAGACTCCATAGTGTGACTGCTCTTACAGTATAGACTCCAGAGTGTGACTGCTCTTACAGTATAGACTCCCTAATGTGACGGTTCTTACAGTATAGACTCCATAGTGTGACTGCTCTTACAGTATAGACTCCATAGTGTGACCGCTCTTACAGTATAGACTCCATAGTGTGACTGCTCTTACAGTAGAGACTCCATAGTGTGACTGCTCTTACAGTATAGACTCCATAGTGTTACGGCTCTTACAATAGAGACTCCATAGTGTGACTGTTCTTACAGTATAGACTCCATAGTGTGACTGCTCTTACAGTATAGACTCCATAGTGTGACTGCTTTTACAGTAGAGACTCCAGAGTGTGACTGCTCTTACAGTAGAGACCTCCATACTGTGACCGCTCTTACAGTAGAGACCTCCATAGTGTGACCGCTCTTACAGTATAGACTCCAGAGTGTAACCGCTCTTACAATAGAGACCTCCATAGTGTGACCGCTCTTACAGTATAGACTCCATAGTGTTACTGCTCTTACAGTATAGACTCCATAGTGTGACTGCTTTTACAGTAGAGACCTCCATAGTGTGACTGCTCTTACAGTATAGACTCCATAGTGTGACTGCTCTTACAGTAGAGACTCCAGAGTGTGACTGCTCTTACTGTAGAGACCTCCATAGTGTGACCGCTCTTACAGTATAGACTCTATAGTGTGACTGTTCTTACAGTATAGACTCCATAGTGTGACTGCTCTTACAGTATAGACTCCAGAGTGTGACTGCTCTTACAGTATAGACTCCATAGTGTGACTGTTCTTACAGTATAGACTCCCTAATGTGACTGCTCTTACAGTATAGACTCCAGAGTGTGACTGCTCTTACAGTATAGACTCCAGAATGTGACTGCTCTTACAGTATAGACTCCAGAGTGTGACTGCTCTTACAGTAGAGACTCCATAGTGTTACTGCTCTTACAGTAGAGACCTCCCTAATGTGACTGCTCTTACAGTATAGACTACATTGTGTGACTGCTCTTACAGTATAGACTCCATAGTGTGACTGTTCTTACAGTATAGACTCCAGAGTGTGACTGCTCTTACAGTATAGACTCCATAGTGTGACTGCTCTTACAGTATACAGGGAGTGCAGAATTATTAGGCAAGTTGTATTTTTGAGGATTAATTTTATTATTGAACAACAACCATGTTCTCAATTAACCCAAAAAACTCATAAATATCAAAGCTGAATATTTTTGGAAGTAGTTTTTAGTTTGTTTTTAGTTTTAGCTATTTTAGGGGGATGTCTGTGTGTGCAGGTGACTATTACTGTGCATAATTATTAGGCAACTTAACAAAAAACAAATATATACCCATTTCAATTATTTATTTTTACCAGTGAAACCAATATAACATCTCAACATTCACAAATATACATTTCTGACATTCAAAAACAAAACAAAAACAAATCAGTGACCAATATAGCCACCTTTCTTTGCAAGGACACTCAAAAGCCTGCCATCCATGGATTCTGTCAGTGTTTTGATCTGTTCACCATCAACATTGCGTGCAGCAGCAACTACAGCCTCCCAGACACTGTTCAGAGAGGTGTACTGTTTTCCCTCCTTGTAAATCTCACATTTGATGATGGACCACAGGTTCTCAATGGGGTTCAGATCAGGTGAACAAGGAGGCCATGTTATTAGATTTTCTTCTTTTATACCCTTTCTTGCCAGCCACGCTGTGGAGTACTTGGACGCGTGTGATGGAGCATTGTCCTGCATGAAAATCATGTTTTTCTTGAAGGATGCAGACTACTTCCTGTACCACTGCTTGAAGAAGGTGTCTTCCAGAAACTGGCAGTAGGACTGGGAGTTAAGCTTGACTCCATCCTCAACCCGAAAAGGCCCCACAAGCTCATCTTTGATGATACCAGCCCAAACCAGTACTCCACCTCCACCTTGCTGGCGTCTGAGTCGGACTGGAGCTCTCTGCCCTTTACCAATCCAGCCACGGGCCCATCCATCTGGCCCATCAAGACTCACTCTCATTTCATCAGTCCATAAAACCTTAGAAAAATCAGTCTTGAGATATTTCTTGGCCCAGTCTTGACGTTTCAGCTTGTGTGTCTTGTTCAGTGGTGGTCGTCTTTCAGCCTTTCTTACCTTGGCCATGTCTCTGAGTATTGCACACCTTGTGCTTTTGGGCACTCCAGTGATGTTGCAGCTCTGAAATATGGCCAAACTGGTGGCAAGTGGCATCTTGGCAGCTGCACGCTTGACTTTTCTCAGTTCATGGGCAGTTATTTTGCGCCTTGGTTTTTCCACACGCTTCTTGCAACCCTGTTGACTATTTTGAATGAAACGCTTGATTGTTCGATGATCACGCTTCAGAAGCTTTGCAATTTTAAGAGTGCTGCATCCCTCTGCAAGATATCTCACTATTTTTGACTTTTCTAAGCCTGTCAAGTCCTTCTTTTGACCCATTTTGCCAAAGGAAAGGAAGTTGCCTAATAATTATGCACACCTAATATAGGGTGTTGATGTCATTAGACCACACCCCTTCTCATTACAGAGATGCACATCACCTAATATGCTTAATTGGTAGTAGGCTTTCGAGCCTATACAGCTTGGAGTAAGACAACATGCATAAAAAGGATGATGTGGTCAAAATACTCATTTGCCTAATAATTCTGCACTCCCTGTAGACTCCAGAGTGTGACTGTTCTTACAGTATAGACTCCCTAATGTGACTGTTCTTACAGTATATACTCCCTAGTGTGACTGCTCTTACAGTATAGACTCCCGAGTGTGACTGTTCTTACAGTATAGACTCCCTAATGTGACTGTTCTTACAGTATAGACTCCCTAGTGTGACTGCTCTTACAGTATAGACTCCCTAGTGTGACTGTTCTTACAGTATAGACTCCATAGTGTGACCGCTCTTACAGTATAGACTCCATAGTGTGACTGCTCTTACAGTATAGACTCCAGAGTGTGACTGCTCTTACAGTATAGACTCACTAATGTGACTGTTCTTACAGTATAGACTCCATAGTGTGACTGCTCTTACAGTATAGACTCCATAGTGTGACCGCTCTTACAGTATAGACTCCATAGTGTGACTGCTCTTACAGTAGAGACTCCATAGTGTGACCGCTCTTACAGTATAGACTCCATAGTGTTACGGCTCTTACAATAGAGACTCCATAGTGTGACTGTTCTTACAGTATAGACTCCATACTGTGACTGCTCTTACAGTATAGACTCCATAGTGTGACTGCTCTTACAGTAGAGACTCCAGAGTGTGACTGCTCTTACAGTAGAGACCTCCATAGTGTGACCGCTCTTACAGTAGAGACCTCCATAGTGTGACCGCTCTTACAGTATAGACTCCAGAGTGTAACCGCTCTTACAATAGAGACCTCTATAGTGTGACCGCTCTTACAGTATAGACTCCATAGTGTTACTGCTCTTACAGTATAGACTCCATAGTGTGACTGCTTTTACAGTAGAGACCTCCATAGTGTGACTGCTCTTACAGTATAGACTCCATAGTGTGACTGCTCTTACAGTAGAGACTCCAGAGTGTGACTGCTCTTACAGTAGAGACCTCCATAGTGTGACCGCTCTTACAGTATAGACTCCATAGTGTGACTGCTCTTACAGTAGAGACTCCATAGTGTGACTGCTCTTACAGTATAGACTCCATAGTATGACTGCTCTTACAGGATAGACTCCATAGTGTGACTGCTCTTACAGTAGAGACCTCCATAGTGTGACTGCTCTTACAGTATAGACTCCATAGTGTGACTGCTCTTACAGTATAGACTCCATAGTGTGACTGCTCTTACAGTATAGACTCCATAGTGTGACTGCTCTTACAGTATAGACTCCATAGTGTGACTGCTCTTACAGTATAGACTCCATAGTGTGACTGCTCTTACAGTAGAGACCTCCATAGTGTTACTGCTCTTAAGGTAGAGACCTCCATGGTGTGACTGCTTTTACAGTAGAGATTCCATAGTGTGACTGCTCTTACAGTATAGACTCCATAGTGTGACTGCTCTTACAGTAGAGACTCCATAGTGTGACTGCTCTTACAGTAGAGACTCCATAGTTTGACTGCTCTTACAGTAGAGACATCCATAGTGTTACTGCTTTTACAGTAGAGATTCCATAGTGTGACTGCTGTTACAGTATAGACTTTATATTGGGACTGCTCTTATAGTAGACTCCATATTGTGACTGTACTTACAGAAGAGACGTCATAGTGACTGCTCTTCGAGTAGAGAATCCACAGTAGAGACCTCCATATTCCAGATTGTGACTGCAGTTAAAGTAGAGACATCCACAATGTAAATGCTCTAACAGTAGAGACTCCATAGTGTGACCGCTCTTACAGTATAGACTCCATAGTGTGACTGCTCTTACAGTAGAGACCTCCATAGTGTGACTGCTCTTACAGTAGAGACCTCCATAGTGTGACTGCTCTTACAGTATAGACTCCATAGTGTGACTGCTCTTACAGTAGAGACCTCCATAGTGTGACTGCTCTTACAGTAGAGACTCCATGGTGTGACTGCTCTTACAGTAGAGACTCCATAGTGTGACCGCTCTTACAGTAGAGACTCCATAGTGTGACTGCTCTAACAGTAGAGATTTCGTAGTGTGACCGCTCTAATAGTAGAGACTAGGGTTGAGCGAACTGTAAAGTTCGGGTTTGTACCGAACTTTAGGATTTTTGGAACCCGGACCCGAACCCGAACATTTCCGTAAAAGTTCGGGTTCGGTGTTCAGCGATTTCTGGGCGCTTTTTGAAAGGCTGCACAGCAGCCAATCAACAAGCGTCATACTACTTGCCTACTAATGGCATGGCTGTGATTGGCCAGTGCAGCATGTGACCCAGCCTCTATATAAGCTTGGGTCACGTAGCGCCGCTCGTCACTCTGCTGTTACTAGTGTAGGGAGAGGATAGGAGAGAATGTAACTCAGCGATCTACCTAGAAATAGTTGTGTGGGTGCAGGGCACTATCGTTTTACCCTGCCCTGAGCTCATTGACCAAAAAAAATAATAACTTTTATAATTCTGTTAGTTAGGTGTGTGGCGGCGGCGGCCATTTTATGCATGCTCAGTGCACCAGCACTGCATCTGAGCTTTTGGGACATTGTAAATCACCATTTTTTTGGGGCAAACTACAACATCTGGATTAGTCAGTGTGCAATTTAAGGTAGAAGTTCACCCATCATTTTCTGGGGTTTTAAAAACACACATTTTTATTTTAAAAAAACACTTTATTCAGGCCTTGCAGTATCAGCACGTGTGAAATTACAGGCTTATATACTGCTGTCAAATTCAGTTGTTAAAAATTTTTTAGTTGGCAACCTTTGATGCAGATGTCATTGTGAGATACACCCTTAATACATTTGGGTTAGATTCTGAGATTTTAAATACAGCCATTTGGTGCACCAATATTGAATTCAGGCCTACACTGGTTCAGGCCCTGTGAGATACTCCCTTTACATACAGGGGTTTGAATTAGGCATTTGAAATACAGCCATTTTGGGCAAAGAAATAATGAATTCAGGCCATCTGAAATACCCCCTCTACATACAGGGGTTTGATTCAGGGATTTGAAATACAGCCATTTTGTGCAAAGAAATCTTTTATTGAGGCCTAGTCTGGTTCAGGCCGTGTGAGATACACCCTGTACATACTGTCGTTCTATTCTACTATTAATTAAACACCCATTTAGGGCAAAATCCTAAATTCCAAAAATATGAGGAGAGCGTCAAATAAGGGACGTGGACCCAGTCGTGGTGCTGCTGGTGGAGCTCCTGTTGCAGGGAGAGGACGTGGTCGATCTGTGCCAGCTACACACACAGGTGAAACCCCTTACTCAGGTGCGAGTAGGCAACAGAACCTGCAGCGGTATTTGGTCGGGCCTAATGCTGCTCTACGAATGGTGAGGCCTGAACAAGTACAGACGATAGTAGATTGGGTTGCTGACAGTGACTCCAGTTCCTTCACATTGTCTCCCACCCAGTCTCCTGCTGAAAGATCAGAGTTGGCACCTGCAGCCGATGTCCATCAGTCTTTCACCTCACCCCCTTGCAAATCACCCAAGCAGTCTGAGCCCCAAGTCATGCAGCAGTCTCTTCTGCTTTTTGATGACTCTGTTAGCAGGGTTTCCCAGTGCCATCCACATAGCCCTGCCCCAGAAGTGGAAGAGATTGAGTGCACCGATGCCCAACCACTTATCTTTCAAGATGAGTACATGGGAGGACCATCGCAGCACGTCTCGGATGATGACGAAACACAGGTGCCAACTGCTGGGGCTTTCGAAAGTGTGCAGACTGACAAGGAAGTCAGGGGTGAAGACTGGGTGGAAGATGATGTGGAGGACGATGAGGTCCTCGACCCCACATGGAATCAAGGTCATGCGAGTGACCAATGTAGTTCGGAGGAAGGGGCGGTGGTCGCACAGAGCCACCAGCACAGCAGAAGAGGAAGCAGGGTGCAAAAGCGGAGCGGCCATCCCCTAGTCAGTACGCCTGCTACTGCCCACCGCAGCAAGGGACCGAGCACACCAAAGCCAGCTCCAAGGAGTTCCCTGGCGTGGCAGTTCTTCAGACAATGTGCTGACGACAAGACACGAGTGGTTTGCACGCTGTGCAATCAGAGCCTGAAGCGAGGCATAAACATTCTCAACCTGAGCACAACCTGCATGACCAGGCATCTAAGTGCAAAGCACGAGCTGCAGTGGAGTAGACGCCTCAAAAACCAAGAAAGGTCTCTGGCTCCTCCTGCTTCCTCTTCTACTGCAGTCTCGGCCTCTTCATCCACCTCTGCAGTGACAGTGGCACCTGCCACCCCGCAAACAGAGGATCTGCCAGCAACACCAACACCTGGGTCACCAAGTGCAGCGTCCCACTACATGTGCCAGGAGCGTTTTTTCAAGGAGGCATAGAAGTGGGATAGTAACGCTGAGAACGGCGTTATCGGCACTGGCCATGATGGTGGAGTACTCGAAACAGCGCAACAAGGAACACAGGTCTCGCATTCCTTAAAAATTACCCCGATATGTCAGAGCTGCTGCATAAAGTGCGGGCCGTCTGTGCGCGCTTCCGGCGTTCTCACCCTGCTGCTGCTCGCCTGTCAGCGCTTCAGCGTAACTTCGGCCTTCCCGCTCACCGCCTCATATGCGACGTACCCACCAGGTGGAACTCCACCTTGCACATGCTGGCCAGACTGTGCGAGCAGCAGCAGGCCATAGTGGAGTTTCAGCTGCAGCACGCACGGGTGAGTCGCTCTGCGGAACAGCACCATTTCACCACCAATGACTGGGCCTCCATGCGAGACCTGTGTTCCTTGTTGCGCTGTTTCGAGTACTCCACCAACATGGCCAGTGCCGATAACGCCATTCTCAGCGTTACTATCCCACTTCTATGCCTCCTTGAAAAAACGCTCCTGGCGATGATGGAAGAGGATGTGGCCCAGGAGGAGGAGGAGGAAGAGGGATTATTTTGTAGGGTTTCCGGCCAGTCATACCCAAGTGGCTCCGAGAGTGGGTTCCTGCACCCACAAACCCAAGGTACACAATTGTCCAGCCAGGGCACAGTTCTGGAGGATGAGGAGGTGGAGGATGAGGAGGAGGAGATGTAGGAGGAGGAACTATGTTCACAGCAGGGTGGCACCCAGACCAGCTCATGGCCATCACTGGTGCGTGGATGGGGGGATACAGAGGACACAGACGATACACCTCCCACAGAGGACAGCTTTTCGTTGCCTCTGGGCAGCCTGGCACACATGAGTGATTACATGCTGCAGTGTCTCCGCAACGATCGCCGAGTTCCCCACTTTCTAACCAGTGCTGATTCCTGGGTGGCCACCCTGCTGGATCCCCGTTACAAGGACAACGTTTCCGTCCTTAATTCCCTCACTGGAGCGTGATCATAAGATGCGCGAGTACAAGCGCACGCTGGTAGACGCGCTGCTGTTGGCATTCCCACCTGACAGCGGGGGCACAGTGGAAGCACAAGGCGAAGGCAGAGGAGGAGGAAGAGGTCGCCAACGCAGCTGGGGCACCGCCAGCACCTCAGAAGGCAGGGTTAGCATGGCCGACATGTGGAAAAGCTTTGTCAGCACGCCACAACAACCAGCACCACCAGCTTATATGGAACGTCTTAGCAGGAGGCAGCATTTCACCAACATGGTGGAGCAGTATGTGTGCACACGCCTACACGTACTGAATGACGGGTCTGCCCCCTTCAACTTATGGGTCTCCAAATTGGGCACATGGCCTGAGCTTGCCCTTTACACCTTGGAGGTGCTGGCCTGCCCTGCAGCCAGTGTATTATCTGAACGTGTGTTTAGCACGGCAGGAGGCGTCATCACAGACAAGCGCAGCTGGGGTCAAGTTCACGTTCATTAAAATGAACCAGGCATGGATCCCACAGGACTTGTCCGTACCTTGTGCAGAATAGACATGTATACCGGCCTTACCCAGCCATTGTTATACTGCAGCGCAATTGCTCATTGTTGTATTTTGGATATTTCACACTCTTTTGGAGTGTACCCTAATTTTACAAAATTAAAATAAAACTAAAAACCTGTGTTGTCTATCTCGTCCTCCTCTACCGCCGCTTCCACCTACTCCGGTACGTCCACCGCCTCCTTAAACTCCTACTCCATATGGAACTCCACCTCATAAATCCTTATTTTTTTTTGTACGTGTTTTATTTTATATCATTTCACTACTTTGTCATTTACATTTTAGGGTGAAATTCACCAATTTTGGTGTGTATAGTACCACTGCTCTACCTAGTGGACCGGTAAAAAAAAAAATTGTCAGTTACATTTTATGGTGAAATTAACAAATTTTTGGGTGTAATAGACCCCTCCTCTACCTAGTTGACAGCTTAATAAAGTTCAATAATTTTTCTGTTACATTCTGGGGTTGACATTATACAATTTTAGACGTGAATAAACCTGTGAATAAAATTTTATAAATTATTCAGTAATTAATGCGCACAACATCCTTTCATTCAACGCTTTAATAATTTCTCCCATATTTCAACTCGAATTTTAAATTTTAAAAAATGAATCCTCCCTTGAATGTGGTCTCTCTTTCTCAGACTCCCTCTCTGGCCTGGAACCCTGATTCCCCGCCACCCGTGATCACCATGGTAGGCGCATAAAAGAACATCGAAAGTTGATAGAGCAGATATCCAATTGGATTGTGAACATCACGGGGACGTGCGACATGGTTGGTGGGGCAGTACACAAACTGACTGACAGGGGTCAGCCCCTGCAACTTCTGGGTCTCCAAATTGGGCACATGGCCTGAGCTTGCCCTTTACGACTTGGAGGTGCTGGCCTGCCCTGCAGCCGGTGTATTGTCCGAACGTGTGTTTAGCACGGCAGGGGGCGTCATCACAGTTATATTTCACAATGTTTGGGGGTGTACCCTAATTTTAAAAATATAATTTAAAACCAAAAACCAGTGTAGGCTACCTCCTCCTCCACCGCCGCTTCCACCTCCACCGCCTCCTCAACCTCCTTCTCCATATGGACCTGGTACTCCTAGATCAAGATTATTATTTTTTATTTTTACGTATTTTATGTTATTTTAAGTCATTTCCCTCTCCACATTTGTTTGCAGAGCACTTGCCATGCTCTTAACCACATTTTGATGACATTTGCAGCCCTCTAGTCTTTTCATGACATTTTTACAGCCATTTTAGTGTTCAAAAGTTCGGTTCCCCATTGACTTCAATGGGGTTCGGGGTCAAGTTCGGGTCCCGAACTCGAACTTTTTTCCGAAGTTCGGCCGAACCCGTCGAACCCGAACATCCAGGTGTCCGCTCAACTCTAGTAGAGACTTCATAGCGTGACTGCTCTTGCAGTAGAGATCCCCATAGTGTAACAGCTCTTCTAGTAGAGACTCCATAGTGTAACTGCCCTTACAGTAGATATTCCATACTGTGCCCACTCTTACAGTAGAGCCTCTATAATGTGAATGATCCTACAGTAGAGTTCTATAGTGTGTCCGCTCTAACACTAGAGCTCTAACATTAGTGCCCTTACAGTAGAGATTCCATACTGTGCCCACTCTTACAGTAGAGCCTTCATAATGTGACTGGTCATACAGTAGAGACCTCTCTTACAGTTCAGTGCTCCACAGTGTGACTCTTCTTACAGTAGATATTCCATACTGTGCCCACTCTTACAGTAGATTTAACAAACAGTTAGACCAACCTATAAGACAAAACTCAAATTGGGTGTATAGAATACACTGGGGCAATCAACGAAAAAACCAATAACCCCATAGAAAGTGAGAGAACACACATATAAAATATATATGTAGTTTATTAAGACACAATACAATAACAATTAATATGACACAAAGGCACAAGGTAAAGGAGGGTGGGACGCCCCGTGTAGCGGGACCATAAGCAACCACCCTCACATATACCCGAATAACAGGGAAAAGGGGTCACAAACACTGGGTATAAAACCGCATGAAGATGGGAGAGCTGTAAGATCGCCCAAAGTGACCTATAGACATATGTGTGCTGCATGCATGTGAAGAGTCAATATGGTCACACATAGCAGACTTGCCCACCATAGGTAACATGAATGGCCATCAGGGGAATACAGATAACCAAGTTGTATCACAAGTGGGGGCGAGGCAAGAATGCAATGTGTAAGCAGTAACACTAAAATAACAAACAAGCCATGCATGAAACAGAACATTAGTTACCCATGGTATGCTGGAACCCAAGGTCTGTGACCAGAGCTGCACCTCGACGCGCGTTTCGCCGAGAAAGGCTTCGTCAGGAGGTAAGGATAACAATCAGTGTCCATCTTTAAATAGTGTGGTCCACAGCCGGCAGTCGATTAGCGCATAAGCTCAGTGATGCAGAGCGTGACATCACATCGGCGCGCCACCCACTCCCAGAGACCAGACGAGGCGCGCCCATCGCGTCACATGGCCAGGCAGGGAGGAGGGAGCCTCGCTGACAGCGCGCGGCCACACCACCCTCCCGTCCGATCACATGACACGAGCCGGCTCACAGGGGACCAGGTATGGGAGAGCCACTACGATGCCACTCCGCAGCGCACCGGTGCGATGCGCAGTTGCCAGGTGGAGACAGGGAATAGAGAATACAGCGATTCGCGGTGTTTGTCAAAAAGTATTAAGAATCCAGCATACCAAGGTAGCGATAAATGGACAATACAATACTAAAAAGATACAATTAATCTTCCATTCCAATGCATGTGAGATCGAGGTCCCTATGTAAACCCCATGTTAGTATAACTATAAAACTGAAAACAGTAATAGAAATAAAATAATTATAGTGATAAAATATCGGCAAGCAGGTTAATCCCCTGCTCAATCATACCATTATGAATAGATAAAGGTAACCTATATCATGAACGAAGAACTGGCACTATAAACATATAGGAAATACAGTGATATAGTACAATAAAACATAATCCTAGTGTAATTATACATACTTAATTATAGATGAAAAATTTAATGTGACGAATTGATAATAAAAGTGCAATGATGAGAAACAGTCACAAACATAAAAAATGTAAATGGCGGTCTCCCATAACCCTATTCTGATGTCATATATAAGTATATAAATAAATAAATTCATATGATCAATACACCAAAAACAATAATTCATATATACGTGCAATAAAAATGTCAAATACATAAACACAATGGATGTTAAAAAAGTGACAGATACATAAAAAATGGAAAGGTGATGATAAATGAACGTAAGAATGATGAAGTGACAGAATCAAGTGCATAGTGCAAACAGGCCCTGAGGTAATAGCCGCAGAGCTAATGAATGCTAGGCGCATAGTCTGTGCCATTCCCCTAACCACTTCACATGGTAGCCAAAATCTAACAACAAAGGGTTATAAGGGACAAGGAGCGGCGGTCAAAAGTCCCCTCCCACACCATTGTGTAGGTGTTGGGGTTTTGATAGCGCTCTGCCCAGATGCCAGCTCTTTCGCTGGGGTAGCCAGTGGGGAGTCAGCCTCTGGACAAGAGGATAGGGGAGGGCAGAGGCTGACTGCACTCTGCCCAGATGCCAGCTCTTCCACTGGGGTAGCCTGTGGGAAGTCCGGCTCTGGAGAAGAGGATAGGGGAGGGCAGAGGCTGACTGCACTCTGCCCAGATGCCAGCTCTTCCGCTGGGGTAGCCTGTGGGAAGTCCGGCTCTGGAGAAGAGGATAGGGGAGGGCCCGGGCCGACTGCGCTCGGCCCAGATGCCAGCTCTTCCGCTGGGATGGGGTCAGGGAATCCTGCCCCCAGGACCTTGTTGCGGATCAGCTGTGGAGAGGAGGGATCGTTTACCTCCTCCTCCTGGCATTCCTGCAGGGTTGGTCCGTCCAGCATCCCGGTAGGCCTGGTGCAGAGACTGCGGTCGCATCTGCACCATCGGAGTTAGGGGTGCTGTCCCCCTGTGGTTGGGGAGAGAGACCGGTTGTCTCCTCTCCCTTCAAAGTACACTGCCACTGGGGAGTGAGTCCGACTGTCTCCACTACCCGTGATGCTGGTTATTGCAGGGGTGAGGGACCGACAATCTCCTCTCCCTGTACTCCCAGTGGCAGTTGAGGATCTGGGCCGCCTCCCCAGCCAACCTGTTGGGCCGGTGGAGTGACTACGGTCCCATCTCCACCTGCCGACTGGGGTTCCTCCCAGTACCAGTCTATGAAGTCCCCTACCTCCACGGTTGGTGAGGAAGTAGGGGATACCTCAGCTGTGACTTGCCAGGGGTAGGGCTGCAGGTCTGGGCCTGGTATCCAACTGTCTTGTATCTTGCGCTGGGCTTGAATAGAGCGAAACAACTGTTGATAATCTTGCTCCAGCTCCCACTCCCTTTGGACCAGAAAGGTCAGATCTGCCCTCACCCCACTAGTTGTAGGCCAATTGTGCAAGTCCCCCCTGTAGTCAGTAATGTCCCAAAATCTAGATTCTTCTGTGCTCCCAAAGTCAATGTCTTCAAAAGACTCCCACAATAACCCAGGGCAATTATATTCCTCACCTTCGGGCTTGGCATACTCCTCCATGCATGGAGACTGTCGTACTGTGTCCCACCATAGTGCTTGGTAAGCGTCATCCAGCCAGGTTTCCTGCCATACCAGTGTCTCAAGCTCTGACGCCCACTCCGTCAATGGTTGCTCTCCCAGTAGAGGTAGTCGCAGCGCCAATCGCATTCGTAATCTCTGCTCCTCACTGGGAAGACTCTCACTCCTCCGACGCTGCACGTCCTCCAGGGCCTGGTGCCATATGCCTTTCCGCTCGGCATCCCTGTAATCCGGGTGATCTTCCTCATGGAATGCTGTGCAGGAACCAACGGCATCCATATTGCTGTAGCCAGGGGTGCTGTACGGATACTAGCGTTGCCCTCAATTTTGTAAATCCTTGAACGGTGTCTCCGAGCTGCTTCTCCTCACACTAGGACGCCATCCCACTGCTTGCCACCAATGTAACGGAACGCCTAGCACCCCGACCGGGTACCTCCGTTGATAGGTGCTCCTAGTGCTTCCAGAGGACTCCAAGCACTCCACTTGACACCGTCAGCACTGCAGACCCCACGAACCGCCGAAGCTTGGTGGAGGTCTCGCCGTCTCCTACCCACCCTGGACCTACGACAAGGCTCCAGGCCCCAGTGGGTGAACCTCTCCTAAATGCAGAGAGCAGGAACCATGAACAAGCTCTTACAAGAGCTTATACTCAGGGGAGTATTGTGATATAGCAATCCCCAAGAGTGTAGTAGTTATCCCATTCCCCAAACATGAGCCAAAACTTCATGAAGGTGAACTCTCTTTATTTGAACACACAAGCATTGATTTATACACATCTTCCAACAAGGTAACCACCCACAGGGTTTTGTAAAAACAGCCAATCACATGCATTTACAGTATTCAAACCTTCCCAGCAATTGTACACAAAATCTCCTTCCCTCTGTCTGTAACGCAATCAACAAAATACAATGAGCATTGTCTGAGACGCAATTAACTAACACACTGCCATTGTCTGAGACGCAATCAACAAAATACAATTACCAAACGTACTGGGCTAACTTAATCACTCACAGACAGAAAACACACATTTTTCCCCAAAACACAGAAAACACCCCAAAACCCCACACATCCCCATAATGTATATATCCATGGATAGCTCTGATCTGGGTGAACAACATATCCAAAAATCACCCAGATCCGAGCAGGGGTTCCCGAATTCCATGGAAGTCACATTTGACCGGCCGCAAGCATGGCTTTCTTGCCCAAAACAGTTCCACAGATTTAAGCTGTGCGGCCGGTCTGTCTTCTCCTTCAAAGTTAGTATGGGCCATAATCCTGGGGCAGGAGGCTGGCAAACAGCCCCCTCCAAAACACAGTGGCGAGGTTGGTTTCACCACAATTCCACTGTAGGTGAGAGTCTGATATGTTGGGTTAGCGAGTTCCAGAGTGTGGGGGATGCACGGGAGAAATCTTGGAGGCGATTGTGGGAAGAGGCGATAAGAGGAGAGGAGAGGAGAGAAGGAGGTCTTGTGAGGATCGGAGAGTGCGTGTGGGGGTGTATCGGGAAAGTAGCTCAGAGATGTAGGGAGGGGACAGGTTATGGACGGCCTTGTATGCATTTGTTAGCACTTTGAAGTGAATTCGCTGGGCAATGGGGAGCCAGTGAAGGGATTGGCAGAGGGGAGAGGCAGAGGAGTAAAAGGGTGAGAGGTGGATTAGTCGGGCAGCAGAGTTGAGGATAGATTGGAGGGGTGCGAGAGTACTAGATGGAAGGCCACAGAGGAGAGTGTTGCAGTAGTCTAGGCGGGAGATGATGAGGGCATGTACAAGCATTTTCGCAGATTCAAAGTTAAGGAAAGCGCGGATGCGGGAGATGTTTTTGAGTTGGAGGCGGCAGGTGGTGGAAAGTGCTTGGATGTGCGGTCTGAAGGAGAGGGTAGAATCCAAGGTCACTCCAAGGCAGCGGACTTGGTTGACCAGGGAGAGTGTGCAGCCATTGATCGTGTTAGATAGGTCTGTTGAGGGGGTTGTGCATGATGGGGGAAAGAGGATGAATTCTGTCTTATCCATGTTAAGTTTTAGAAAGCGAGAGGAGAAGAAGGATGATATAGAAGATAGGCATTGTGGGATTCTGGATAGTAAGGTGGTGATGTCTGGACCAGAGAGGTAGATTTGTGTGTCGTCAGCATAGGAGTGATACTGAAAGCCATGGGACTCTATGAGCTGTCCCAGGCCAAAAGTGTAGATAGAGAAGAGCAGGGGTCCTAGGACAGAGCCTTGCGGGACACCAACAGAGAGGGAATGAGACGAGGAGGTGGTGCGGGAGTGGGAGGCGCTAAATGTCCATTCTGTAAGGTATGATGTGATCCAGGAGAGGGCTAGGTCAGTGATGCCAAAAGATGAGAGAGTTTGCAACAGAAGGGAGTGGTCAACAGTGTCGAAGGCAGAGGACAGGTCAAGGAGAATGAGGACAGAGTATTGTTTCTTGGTTTTGGCTGTCAGTAGGACATTGGTGACTTTGGTGAGGGCAGTCTCAGTCGAATGGTGGGGTCGGAAGCCAGATTGTAGGCGGTCAAAGAGGGAGCAGGAGGAAAGGTGAGAGGACAGCTCGGAATGGACATGTTGTTCAAGTAGCTTTGAGGCATACGAAAGAAGTGATATGTGGCGATAACTGGAGAAAGAGGATGGGTCAAGTGAAGGCTTTTTGAGGATGGGTGTAATGGTAGCGTGTTTAAAAGCAGAGGGGAAGACACCTATCAAAATCCCAACACCTACACAATGGTGTGGGAGGGGACATTTGGCCGCTGCTCCTTGTCCCTTATAACCCTTTGTTGTTAGATTTTGGCTACCATGTGAAGTGGTTAGGGGAATGGCACCGACTATGCGCCTAGCATTCATTAGCTCTGCGGCTATTACCTCAGGGCCTGTTTGCACTATGCACTTGATTCTGTCACTTCATCATTCTTACGTTCATTTATCATCACCTTTCCATTTTTTATGTATCTGTCACTTTTTTAACATCCATTGTGTTTATGTATTTGAGATTTTTATTGCACATATATATGAATTATTGTTTTTGGTGTATTGATCATATGAATTTATTTATTTATATACTTATATATGACATCAGAATAGGGTTATGGGAGACCGCCATTTACATTTTTTATGTTTGTGACTGTTTCTCATCATTGCACTTTTATTATCAATTCGTCACATTTAATTTTTCATCTATAATTAAGTATGTATAATTACACTAGGATTATGTTTTATTGTACTATATCACTGTATTTCCTATATGTTTATAGTGCCAGTTCTTCGTTTATGATATAGGTTACCTTTATCTATTCATAATGGTATGATTGAGCAGGGGATTAACCTGCTTGCCGATATTTTATCACTATAATTATTTTATTTCTATTACTGTTTTCAGTTTTATAGTTATACTAACATGGGGTTTACATAGGGACCTCGATCTCACATGCATTGGAATGGAAGATTAATTGTATCTTTTTAGTATTGTATTGTCCATTTATCGCTACCTTGGTATGCTGGATTCTTAATACTTTTTGACAAACACTGCAAATCGCTGTATTCTCTATTCCCTGTCTCCACCTGGCAACTGCGCATCGCACCGGTGCGCTGCGGAGTGGCATCGTAGTGGCTCTCCCATACCTGGTCCCCTGTGAGCCGGCTGACGCGCTGGCTGCGCGCTGTCAGCGAGGCTCCCTCCTCCCTGCCTGGCCATGTGACGCGATGGGCGCGCCTCGTCTGGTCTCTGAGAGTGGGTGGCGCGCCGATGTGATGTCACGCTCTGCATCACTGAGCTTATGCGCTAATCGACTGCCGGCTGTGGACCACACTATTTAAAGATGGACACTGATTGTTATCCTTACCTCCTGACGAAGCCTTTCTCGGCGAAACGCGCGTCGAGGTGCAGCTCTGGTCACAGACCTTGGGTTCCAGCATACCATGGGTAACTAATGTTCTGTTTCATGCATGGCTCGTTTGTTATTTTAGTGTTACTGCTTACACATTGCATTCTTGCCTCGCCCCCGCTTGTGATACAACTTGGTTATCTGTATTCCCCTGATGGCCATTCATGTTACCTATGGTGGGCAAGTCTGCTATGTGTGACCATATTGACTCTTCACATGCATGCAGCACACATATGTCTATAGGTCACTTTGGGCGAACTTACAGCTCTCCCATCTTCATGCGGTTTTATACCCAGTGTTTGTGACCCCTTTTCCCTGTTAGTCGGGTATATGTGAGGGTGGTTGCTTATGGTCCCGCTACACGGGGCGTCCCACCCTCCTTTACCTTGTGCCTTTGTGTCATATTAATTGTTATTGTATTGTGTCTTAATAAACTACATATATATTTTATATGTGTGTTCTCTCACTTTCTATGGGGTTATTGTTTTTTTCGTTGATTGGCTCACTCTTACAGTAGAGCCTCCATACCGTGAATGATTCTACAGCAGAGAGCTCTATCGAGAGACTGGTCCTACAGTAGAGACTCCATAGTGTGACCGCTCTTACAGTAGAGTTCTCCATAGACCGCTCTTACAGTAGAGTTCCCCATAGACCGCTCTTACAGTAGAGTTCTCCATAGACTCCTCTTACAGTAGAGGCTCCAGCTCTGACTCTTGGTGTCGCAGCCCCTCTGAAACAGCTGCTGTGCAGTGTGTTGGACCACCACTGATCAGGTATTGATAGCCGAGGTTTAGCCGAGAAGACCAGATGATGATCAGGGGTCAAGTTGGCAACTATCGTCATGAACAACCTGTACATTGCCAGATATCTCCAAAGAGCCAACAGGTCCAAGCCGTGTCATCCCTAAAACATGTTGAGAATCAAAAAGTAGGGCAGCATTGATGTTTTTACTAGGGCCTGGAAAGGTATGAAGAGCATGGAGACACCTGTAATAAAGCATCGCCCACTGCTCACATGTGGGGCAGGCAAGTAATACATCATAGCTATGTGGCAAAGACACATGATAACGTCCCGTGACTCATTTTATGGAAGGATTCCTGCATGTCCTCATTAGCCAGGCATGAAATACATAACTGCAAACTAATAAAGAATAATAATAGTAATAAGTGCATATTTATACTGCAGATTGTTTCTCCCCAAATGCTGATGTAGAATGAACTCTGATGAGGAAACGCCCACAGCAGCACAAATATTACTCAGGATTTACCCATAGATGTGAGATGGATTGTGGCTGTAAAGAGCGTCCATCGCTGTGGAGGACCCAACATGTCCACACTATTACATAGACCATGTAATTCCTCATTTCTCCTGCGGTGTCACTGCAGAAAAGCTGAACACTTGCCTTCATGTTCCTGCTGAGATCACGGCCGATCACTGGAGACTCTGTGAGCGGTTTATCGCCCAAAGTGGTAAAATCTGCACCATGGTATCAGTTTAATCATGATAACGGTCCAGTCAGTGCATCTGCGGGATCTGTGTCAGGAGTGGAGTGGTACTGCCGCAACTGCCTGGATCAGAGAAGATTGCCGATCTTGGCCACTAACACCTTCAGTACTGAGATCAAACATGATCACAGCACTGTACAAGGAAAGAAGGCCCGGGAATTATGAAGATCACGGGTCATGGCAGCACCATTGAGACACAAAGGTACTCACTGTACCTGGCAATTTACAGTAGTCCCATAGAGAGTGTAGATGGGTATACAGGGACACCGATCGCATAGGGGGCTCCTGATCAGGCACAACCCCTTTAAAGTCCCCATCTAATATGGAAAAGAAATGTAACAAAAAATAAACAACTAAAGTTCTGTATAAATAAATACATTTATAAAAAAAAATACACAAAAAATAACAATTATGAAATAAAAAATTGAAAAATAGATAAATTAATAAATTACACAAAAACATGGAAAAATATGGGAAATAAATAAAAAATACACAAAAACATAAAAAACAAATGTAAAAAAAATACATGAAAAACAACACAACAAAGGAAAAAAAATAAAACATGGAGGATTTAGTGGATGTTTTTTTTTTTTCTTGTACCCTCAAAATTCAATGAATAAAAATGGAATACTGATGTATGTGTATCCCATAATGGTAAAAACTAAAAATACAACAACTTTAGATGATCTGGAAAGATGAAAAAAATAATAATTAAAGAGTCGAGCAAAAAGCATAATTGTCCCATCCGTAGTAATGTACCTTATTTTTGCAGTGTCTTTTTATTCTGTGCTGGCGCCAAAAGCAGGCAAATTGTGCACTCCTCCCCCCCCCCCAAAAAAAAAATTATAATCTATTTAAAATGACATTTCCTTATAATAAAACACATTTGATGTCTCCATGGATTTCAGTTGATCCAGACCAACATGCACAGACATCTTTGGTCAGGGGTGTGCAGCCCCATCTGCCACATAAGAAGACACCAGTATTACTATACGGCACATGGTAGTTGGGGGACAGCTACAGATTTTGCAATTCAGCCCCAAAATTTATACAGACCACAGATCAGCCCCCAAATTTATACAGACCAATGTCATCCTGCTGCTACTCCCAGTACTGTGCCCACTGTGCTCCCCCATGCAAACCAATACTATATTGTCAGAAAGACCAGTCTCATAGAGATAATCCCCCATATTAATAATGCTCCCAGACTACCTTCTTTAGTAATACTGCCCCCAATAGTGATGTTTCCCAAGAGTGCCCCACTACTAGCAATGCCTATATTTTGTATAATAATGCCCCTTATAATGCTCCCCCTTAATTCCAGTATAAAATGCTCCTCCTTTCCCCCTCTCTCCATAGTGCCAGTATTTACATGTATATGCCCCCTGTAGTGCCCTGTATATCTATTATCTATCTAATATATATATATATATATATATATATATATATATATATATATATACAGGGAGTGCAGAATTATTAGGCAAGTTGTATTTTTGAGGATTAATTTTATTATTGAACAACAACCATGTTCTCAATGAACCCAAAAAACTAATTAATATCAAAGCTGAATATTTTTGAAAGTAGTTTTTAGTTTGTTTTTAGTTTTAGCTATTTTAGGGGGATATCTGTGTGTGCAGGTGACTATTACTGTGCATAATTATTAGGCAACTTAACAAAAAACAAATATATACCCATTTCAATTATTTATTTTTACCAGTGAAACCAATATAACATCTCAACATTCACAAATATACATTTCTGACATTCAAAAACAAAACAAAAACAAATCAGTGACCAATATAGCCACCTTTCTTTGCAAGGACACTCAAAAGCCTGCCATCCATGGATTCTGTCAGTGTTTTGATCTGTTCACCATCAACATTGCGTGCAGCAGCAACCACAGCCTCCCAGACACTGTTCAGAGAGGTGTACTGTTTTCCCTCCTTGTAAATCTCACATTTGATGATGGACCACAGGTTCTCAATGGGGTTCAGATCAGGTGAACAAGGAGGCCATGTCATTAGATTTTCTTCTTTTATACCCTTTCTTGCCAGCCACGCTGTGGAGTACTTGGACTCGTGTGATGGAGCATTGTCCTGCATGAAAATCATGTTTTTCTTGAAGGATGCAGACTTCTTCCTGTACCACTGCTTGAAGAAGGTGTCTTCCAGAAACTGGCAGTAGGACTGGGAGTTGAGCTTGACTCCATCCTCAACCCGAAAAGGCCCCACAAGCTCATCTTTGATGATACCAGCCCAAACCAGTACTCCACCTCCACCTTGCTGGCGTCTGAGTCGGACTGGAGCTCTCTGCCCTTTACCAATCCAGCCACGGGCCCATCCATCTGGCCCATCAAGACTCACTCTCATTTCATCAGTCCATAAAACCTTAGAAAAATCAGTCTTGAGATATTTCTTGGCCCAGTCTTGACGTTTCAGCTTGTGTGTCTTGTTCAGTGGTGGTCATCTTTCAGCCTTTCTTACCTTGGCCATGTCTCTGAGTATTGCACACCTTGTGCTTTTGGGCACTCCAGTGATGTTGCAGCTCTGAAATATGGCCAAACTGGTGGCAAGTGGCATCTTGGCAGCTGCACGCTTGACTTTTCTCAGTTCATGGGCAGTTATTTTGCGCCTTGGTTTTTCCACACGCTTCTTGCGACCCTGTTGACTATTTTGAATGAAACGCTTGATCGTTCGATGATCATGCTTCAGAAGCTTTGCAATTTTAAGAGTGCTGCATCCCTCTGCAAGATATCTCACTATTTTTGACTTTTCTGAGCCTGTCAAGTCCTTCTTTTGACCCATTTTGCCAAAGGAAAGGAAGTTGCCTAATAATTATGCACACCTAATATAGGGTGTTGATGTCATTAGACCACACCCCTTCTCATTACAGAGATACACATCACCTAATATGCTTAATTGGTAGTAGGATTTCGAGCCTATACAGCTTGGAGTAAGACAACATGCATAAAGAGGATGATGTGGTCAAAATACTCATTTGCCTAATAATTCTGCACGCAGTGTATATATATATTGTGGCACAGTGAGAGGCTATATCTATTGTGACACAGTGAGAGGTTTGGTCTGGGAAAACAGGTATTTTCCTCCCAGTATGGACTGCTGGGCTGATTTACAGCCAGGTGATGTCAAATACCGGACCGGATTGTAAATGCCGGTCTGGGTTTTGGCAGCACCTGGCTGTCCTTAAATAGGCAGCTGGGCTCAGAAGCCGGGTTTCTGTGTTGGCATCTGGGAGCCTTGTGTCTGGATGAAAGCTTGCTACCCGTTTGGCGTAAAAACAGGTTGGTGACGCTATCAGAAAGGATTCTTTGAGGCAGAATTGCCGCATGGTGTAAATTACCACCAACACCGCAAGGTGACTTTTTGTTTGAATATGACTGCTTGTTTTATCACTTGCCTTGCTGTGTTGGTGGTAAATCACACAATGCGGCAATTCTGCCTCAAAGAGTCCTTGCTGATAGCAGCACCAACCTTTTTTCACGCCAAACCGGTGGTAAGCCTTCATCCAGACACAAGGCTCCCAGATACCAACGCAGAGACATCACTTCTGAGCCCAGCTGCCTATTTAAGGACAGCCAGGAGCTGCTAAAACCCGGACCGGCATTTAAAATCCGGTCCGGTATTTGACCTCACCTGTCTGTAAATCAGCCTAGCAGCACATGGAGGGAGGAAAATACCTGTTTTCCCAGACCAAACCTCTCACTGTGTCACAATATGTATATATATATATATATATATATATATATATTTATATATGTATTACCCCACCATAGTGCCAATATGTAATGCTCCTTCATGCCCCCTTTAGTGCCAGTATATATACACTCACCTAAATAATTATTAGGAACACCTGTTCTATTTCTCACTAGTCAACCAATCACATGGCAGTTGCTTCAATGCATTTAGGGGGGTGCTCCTGGTCAAGACAATCTCCTGAACTCCAAACTGAATGTCAGAATGGGAAAGAAAGGTGATTTAAGCAATTTTGAGCGTGGCATGGTTGTTGGTGCCAGACGGGCCGGTCT
The DNA here is from genome assembly GCF_905171765.1 of Bufo bufo. Classification (NCBI taxonomy): domain Eukaryota; kingdom Metazoa; phylum Chordata; class Amphibia; order Anura; family Bufonidae; genus Bufo; species Bufo bufo. Next base: position 15,437,229 of record NC_053391.1, read on the forward strand.
GAGTATTTCACAATCTGCTCAGTTACTGGGATTTTCACGCACAACCATTTCTAGGGTTTACAAAGAATGGTGCGAAAAGGGAAAAACATCCAGTATGCGGCAGTTCTGTGGGCAAAAATGCCTTGTGGATGCTAGAGGTCAGAGGAGAATGGGCCGACTGATTCAAGCTGATAGAAGAGCAACGTTGACTGAAATAACCACTCATTACAACCAAGGTCTGCAGCAAAGCATTGGTGAAGCAACAACACGCACAACCTTGAGGCGGATGGGCTACAACAGCAGAAGACCCCACCGGGTACTACTCATCTCCACTACAAATAGGAAAAAGAGGCTACAATTTGCACGAGCTCACCAAAATTGGACTGTTGAAGACTGGAAAAATGTTGCCTGGTCTGATGAGTCTCGATTTCTATTGAGACATTCAAATGGTAGAGTCCGAATTTGGCGTAAACAGAATGAGAACATGTATCCATCATGCCTTGTTACCACTGTGCAGGCTGGTGGTGGTGGTGTAATGGTGTGGGGGATGTTTTCTGGGCACACTTTAGGCCCCTTAGTGCCAATTGGGCATCGTTTAAATGCCACGGGCTACCTGAGCATTGTTTCTGACCATGTCCATCCCTTCATGACCACCATGTACCCATCCTCTGATGGCTACTTCCAGCAGGATAATGCACCATGTCACAAAGCTTGAATCATTTCAAATTGGTTTCTTGAACATGACAATGAGTTCACTGTACTAAAATGGCCCCACAGTCACCAGATCTCAACCCAATAGAGCATCTTTGGGATGTGGTGGAACGGGAGCTTCGTGCCCTGGATGTGCATCCCTCAAATTTCCATCAACTGCAAGATGCCTTCCTATCAATATGGGCCAACATTTCTAAAGAATGCTATCAGCACCTTGTGGAATCAATGCCACATAGAATTAAGGCAGTTCTGAAGGCAAAAGGGGGTCCAACACTGTATTAGTATGGGGGCACTAATAATTCTTTAGGTGAGTGTATATATATATATATATATATATATATATATTGTGGGGATTCGCTCTGGTAGTTGGGATAACCAGGTGCAGTACAGAGGCAAAGTAAAAGTTCGTAATTCAAAAGTCTGTGTTTATTCACACATAAGGTCAAACAAGAAACACTTTTTGCGGGGTTGGTGTTTGTTCCCACCGTAGAAAGTTCGTGCATAACAAAAAACTTCAGCTTGTCGGCGGTTCTGCCTCCAGCAGTCAAAATGCAGGCTTTAGGTGGCCTGCTCTCCCAACACGCAGGTCTCAGCTTTTCAGCCCAGCACAGGGCTCAGTTCCCACACCAGCGATTGCCAGAGCTCCTCTGTCAGAGAGAGGTAATCACTCACAGCTGACACTGCTGGCTGGGTTTTTTATAGGCCAGTCAAGACCCGGCCTGGAACGTGGGGAGTAGTCACCCACCCAGCACTTTGACTACTCCCAGTAAGAGCCGTCCCGGATCAGCTATAACAGCCATACTAAAATAGCAAAGTGTCAATCAGCATTAGCTGCCGCTGACACCTGAAAATACCGGCTCTTACTTCACCGAGGCCAGGAACCTCGGTGACACATACCTTCCGTCAACGACGGACCCTTGCGCCTTCCTACAATATATAAATATATAATACCCCCTGTAGTGCCAGTATATAATGCTCCTCCTTGCCTCCTGTATTACCAGTATATACATATTCCCCCCCCATAGTGCCAATATGTAATGCTCCTTCATGCCCCCTGTAGTGCCAGTATATATAATGCACCCTGTAGTGCCAGTAGATAATAATCCCATTGTAGTGCCAGTAGATAATGCCCCCCTCTGTAGCACCAGGTATATATAATGACCCCCCTTGGTGCAGTACCAGGTATATATAATGCTCCCTCTGCTTGGTCTCCCCCTCTGTAGAGCCAGTTATATACAGTCAGGTCCATAAATATTGGGACATGGACACAATTCTAACATTTTTGGCTCTATACACCACCACAATGGATTTGAAACGAAACAAACAAGATTTGCTTTAACTGCAGACTGTCAGCTTTAATTTGAGGGGATTTACATCCAAATCAGGTGAACGGTGCAGGAATTACAACAGTTTGCATATGTGCCTCCCACTTGTTAAGGGACCAAAAGTAATGGGACAGAATAATAATCATAAATCAAACTTTCACTTTTTAATACTTGGTTGCAAATCCTTTGCAGTCAATTACAGCCTGAAGTCTGGAACGCATAGACATCACCAGACGCAGGGTTTCATCCCTGGTGATGCTCTGCCAGGCCTCTACTGCAACTGTCTTCAGTTCTTGCTTGTTCTTGGGGCATTTCCCCTTCAGTTTTGTCTTCAGCAAGTAAAATGCTCAATCGGATTCAGGTCCGGGATTGACTTGGCCATTGCAAAACATTCGACTTCTTTCCCTTAAAAAACTCTTTGGTTGCTTTTGCAGTATGCTTTGGGTCATTGTCCATCTGCCCTGTGAAGCGCCGTCCAATGAGTTCTGAAGCATTTGGTTGAATATGAGCAGATAATATTGCCCGAAACACTTCAGAATTCATCCTGCTGCTTTTGTCAGCAGTCACATCATCAATAAATACAAGAGAAGCAGTTCCATTGGCAGCCATACATGCCCACGCCATGACACTACCACCACAATGCTTCACTGATGAGGTGGTATGCTTAGGATCATGAGCAGTTCCTTTCCTTCTCCATACACTTCTCTTCCCATCACTCTGGTGCATGTTGATCTTGGTCTCATCTGTCCATAGGATGTTGTTCCAGAACTGTGAAGGCTTTTTTAGATGTTGTTTGGCAAACTCTAATCTGGCCTTCCTGTTTTTGAGGCTCACCAATGGTTTACATCTTGTGGTGAACCCTCTGTATTCACTCTGGTGAAGTCTTCTCCTGATTGTTGACTTTGACACACATACACCTACCTCCTGGAGAGTGTTCTTGATCTGGCCAACTGCTGTGAAGGGTGTTTTCTTCACCAGGGAAAGAATTCTTCGGTCATCCACCACAGTTGTTTTCCGTGGTCTTCCGGGTCTTTTGGTGTTGCTGAGCTCACCAGTGCGTTCCTTCTTTTTGAGAATGTTCCAAACAGTTGTTTTGGCCGCGCCTAATGTTTTTGCTATCTCTCTGATGGGTTTGTTGTGTTTTTTCAGCCTAATGATGGCTTCACTGATAGTGACAGCTCTTTGGATCTCATCTTGAGAGTTGACAGCAACAGATTCCAAATGCAAATAGCACACTGGAAATGACCTCTGGACCTTTTATCTGCTCATTGTAATTGGGATAATGAGGGAATAACACACACCCGGCCATGGGACAGCGGAGAAGCCAATTGGCCCATTACTTTTGGTCCCTTAACAAGTGGGAGGCACATATGCAAACTGTTGTAATTCCTGCACCGTTCACCTGATTTGGATGTAAATACGCTCAAATTAAAGCTGACAGTCTGCAGGTAAAGCACATCTTGTGGTGGTGTATAGAGCCCAAATTTCAGAATTGTGTCGATGTCCCAATATTTACGGACCTTACTGTAACATGCTGCCCCGTTCCTGGGTGCCCCTTCTGTAGTGCCAGTTATATATAATGGTCCCCTTCCCCTCGGTGCAGTGCCAGGTATACAGTACATAATGGTTCCCCCCCTTCCCCACGCTTGGTGCTCCCAGTAGTGGTGACCTTTAGTGTAAAAACAAACAAACAAAAAAAACACTTACCTTACTCCCATTTCCATAGTGGCCTGAGGCCTATGAGGCTAAGTGGCCATGATTGCGCCCCCATAATAGGTAGCAAGGGGATGATCTATGCGGGCGCCTATACTTACCTACCCATCGTCCCAGCCCTGTAGGATTGCCTCTGCTTTTCGCAGGTTTGTCCTGCTTGCCAGCAAGGCCTCTCGTTCCGTGCCCTCTTGAGCTTAAAGGGCCAGCATGCACACTCTAATCTTCACTAGCCAATGGTTTGCAACCCAGGGGTAATTCAGGCACCTTCCTCCATTGGAGTGTGCATGGGCTATAAAATTCCTTACCATGCTAAGTCCTCTGCAAAGGTGTTCTGATCTTCTGTCTGCCTGTGTACTGACCTCTGCCCATTTACTCATATTGACCCTTTGCTGTGTGCCCTGACAATGGACCTATTACCATATTGCACCTATTCTGCCTGCTTTGACCTCGGCCTGTAACTATGATTCTGCCTGATCCCTCGGTGCCCTGCACCACAGTTTTTGTCCATATGGGTCTGCAGTCAATCACATGGACGCTGCTCCAAGACGTAGCAGCCTGGTGGTTCCCCTGCAGCGAAGTCCAGATCCCAGTATTAGGGTTAAAGGGTGAATACTAGGAAACTACCAGGATAACGCCTTTAGTCCAAAGTCAAATCTGTTGGTTAACACAGTGGTTCCACATCCATTGTCATACCAATCAAGCCCCCCACCGCTTTCTCTGTTGAGGAATACTGTGTCCTATGGTCACACCCATCCCCCAAATTCCAACATTTATTGATTGTGGCAGAAAAAAATGGTGCCCGTGTCCTACAGATGAGACCTGTCATACCAGTTTCTTAACAGGGGAAGTACAAAAATGTCTAAAGTGCTTCACGTCTTCATAAAAATATGTGTTGCCATTATCTGCAGGGACATAACGCTATCGATACACAACCCCCATGCTGCATGGACATGGTTTACATCCATTTACAATAGGATGATTGGGGGATGGAGGAGCCGATCTGCACCATCAAGTCACTTTGCAGATGAATATTCATGTGGCTTCTTCGTCCTTTCAACAGTAAATGGATTTCTTTGTTTGTGATGTTCTAGGAGGTGAAATGCTGAATGTTTTCATTCCTCACATTATCAGGGATGCATTCATGGGCAGACACACCAAGCAGGTTTTACAGAAATCCCCTCGACCGCTCCCAGCCCATGACCCTTTCCTTACCGGGCTTCTGCTAAGTGTCCACTCAATGACTGAAGGCTACTCCAAGATTGATGGATGCCATCTTCCTAGGGTTTTTAAAAGGGGTCATAATGGGGTCACTATGATGAGTTCCAGCACAGAAGACCAAGTTTCCGAGCTGAAGCCAATATGGTCATTGACCTAATAACCCCCCAGAGCCTATGTATCAGAGAGGCAAAACAAGCTTAGGACTCCTGGAGAACTGAGTAATTGGCAAATAAGGTGACCAAAGGTACATCGAAAGAGCGAAGAGTGGGAATAATACACCAGAGCCTTCTGTTCTGGGTGGCCAATCCCGAAGCCATCATGAGGGTTTGTTCTGACCCCTTCTCTTAACCTCTACAAACTCTGATTTCTTCACCCATAACAAGGTAATTATTGAGGGGTGTCTTTGGACTGTAAGGGGTGTCTCCAGGCCCCTAATATTGATGACCTATCCTCAGGGTCCGACACCCCACACCCCCATGATCAGCTGACCCCTGCAGCCTCTGGCACTAGAACTAGCACTTTGGAGGGAACAGGAAGTACAGCTCCGTTCAAAACACAGTGGCCGTGCTAGGTTACTGCAGCTCAGCTGCCATTCACTTCAGTGGGCGCTAAGCTGCAGTAACACAGCACGACCACTACACTTGGAACGGCGCTGTATATCCTGTTCCAATCTAAATGCTAATTCTAGTACCAAAGGCTGGAGAGAACAACTGAGAGCTGGCGGTGCAGGATGCAGGACCCTTACAAATCAGACATTAATGACCTCTCCTGAGGATAGGTCATCAATATCAGTATACCCACCGGTGACATTTATTGGGTGCAATTCAAAACGTCTGCTTCCTTCTTTCTTAATATACTTTGTGCTTCAACTTTTTTTCAACTGAATTAAGATTTATCGATAGATAGATAGCAAATGCTAGATGAGTCAGTGTCTTAGTGGACTGCGTACTTCTGGGGCAATGCTAGGCCAAAACATCCAGGGCTTGGGCCCCCCATTGGGCCCTGAAAGTAATTGCCACCGCAGATAAAACTGCATCACCTTCGTCAGAACGGCAATACAGTTGAATAGCTGAATAGTGCGACGGGACATGGAAACCAAGGGTTCCTGGCACTGCTGTTCACTCTCATAGGCCACAGGCCACTAGGCCTGAAGCCTATCAGCCAGCACAGGTGGTCACGAAGCAATGACATCATTGCGACAGCCTAAGACTCGACGATGACATGTTTGTCATAGGATGCAGGCAGAACGATGACTTCATGACAAAGACAACTTAGGCCACATGCCAGAAGAGGCCTATCTGAGACACTATAGTCACTATTGGGGATGTTATAACTATTAGGGGCACTGTAGATGGGCCTTTTTACTACTGGGGGCACTATAGAGGGGTCCTATTAGTACTGGAGGCTCTACAAGTGGCATTATTGAGGGGCCTTTTTACTAATGGGGGCACTATAGAGGTCTTTATAACTACTGAGGCACCGCAGAGGAGCCCTATTTGTTCAGGATGCGTCCCGGGTGTATTGCGGCAAACCCGCGCGAGTAGGTACCCAATTGCAGTCAGTTCTGACAGCGATTGCGTTCCGTTGTTCAGTTTTTATCGCGCGGGTGCAATGTGTTTTGCACGCGCGTGATAAAAAACAGACTGTGGTACCCAGACCTGAACTTCTTCACTCAAGTTCAGGTTTGGGTTCGGTGTTCTGTAGATGTAATTATTTTCCCTTATAACATTGTTATAAGGGAAAATAATAGCATTCTGAATACAGAATGATTAAAGAAGTAAGGAGATCGGCAGCTACGCAATCAAGAGGAGGAGGTGAGTTAATTTTTAATTTTTTTTTAACCCTCAATTGACCTTCTACTAAGCATTCTGTATTAAAGAATGCTATTATTTTCCCTTATAACCATGTTATAAGGGAAAATAATAACATCTACACAACACCGAACCCAAACCTGAACTTGAGTGAAGAAGTTCGGGTCTGGGTACCACAGTCCGTTTTTTATCACGCGCGTGCAAAACGCATTGCACCCGCGCGATAAAAACTGAACAACGGAACGCAATCGCTGTCAGAACTGACTGCAATTGGGTACCTACTCGCGCGGGTTTGCCGCAATACACCCGGGACGCATCCTGAACAAATCAGTCACGCCCGTGTGAACCCAGCCTAAGAGTTAATGGCACTTTGTCGCCATCCTTCCCCATACGCAACGGGACACGTCAGGGCTGCCCCCTGTCCCCAGCTCTCTACATCCTGGAGATGGAGACTCTTCTCCAGACTATCAGAGACCACCCCGCTATACGGGGAGTCAGAGCCAACGATGACTCCATTGAATACACCAATGTAACATATGCAGACGATTTACTGATAATGGTGTCTAACCCTGTCGAGGCCGTCCCGCAACTCCTGTCCCTATTCGAGCGGTACGGTAAAGTGTCAAACTACAAGATGAACTACTCGAAGTCGGAAGCAATGAACATAACAGCTCCCCAACTCCCTTCCACTGGCAATCTGAGTCCATCTTTTACCTAGGAATCAAAATCCCCCCCCCCGACCCAAATAAGTTGTTCCAACTTAACTACACGCCATTACTTACGGAGATTCAACAACAACTTCAATCACTGCGCATTCCCTACACTACATAGATGGGAAGGAAAAACCTGCTGAAAGCATTTACACTCCCTAAAATCCTCTATGTTATGCAAATATTACCCATTTTTCTCCCCAACTCATACCTTTCTCGCCTCAGGAGACTATTCTCCACATATCTTTGGAGAGGAAAAGGATCTAGATTGACTCACAAGAGGTTAATACTGAGACGCAATCAAGGGGGTTTCGCCCTACCTGATATTCACACATACTACCATGCCATCCACCTGAAGAAATGGCTACAACTGCACGTCCCCTGTCACCGCACCATGGGCAACGAACTAGAAATATTACAACTATCCCAGGGTCAAAGGGCGGCTCTGTGGGACCCGACCTCCACATCACTACACACACAAGTGCTGCTTAAAGGCACTAGCTCAGTCATTAAACACCTTAACAAGGAGCATGATTTACTTCCTACTCCATCAGCGGTGTCTGCAGACTTAGCCCCATTCGCAGCTAGACCCAAGGTACAACGAACACCTCAGATCTGGAGCCGGTTCGGGGAATACGTGATAGCATATTTTCTTAAAGGTACTAGAGGCGAGCTTCCAAACCAGCACCTTCTTAGACAGGTTTGGGATGAATCCAATTTTCTAGACCTTATAGAACTAAGATCCGTGGGCAAGACACTTCTGTCTAAAGGGAACCCTGGCACGGCACCAACATGGTTTGAGAGGTTACTAACACCCACCACGCCCCAACGCAAACTGATCTCTCTACTGTACCTAGCCCTGAACACCCCTCAATCTGGAGCAACCCCACAATATATACAGACATGGGCCGCGGATTTGAACACAACATTTTCTGAAACAGATGTACTACGCATTCATTCCCACTCACATGGGTTCTCCCGATGCGTGAAAGTTCAGGAGCATTCAAATACAGTTCTCACACAGTGGTACCACACACCAAAGAGCTTATTGCTCAGTGGTCTTAATGACAATGACAAATGCTGGAGGTGCAAGGAAGGTAGAGGGACTCTGCTGCACATATTTTGGACCTGCCCCAAAATAAGACCATACTGGGACCAAATCTCAAGGGCCATCAACTTGACTTTGGGTACTAATATACAACTATCACCGGAGTTGGTGCTTCTATGGCTGCCCACAAAAGCCCTATCACCCTCAAAAGGCAACCTTGCAAAACAGCTAATACAAGCAGCTCGTCTGCTCATCCCTCAATGATGGCTTAGTATGGAGCCTCCAACGTTCTCTCACTGGGTATCCAAGGTCGACTGCTTGCACAGGCTAGAAGAACTAGTTAGTTGGGGCACTAGGACTCATGAGAAACACAGGACACTCTGGAGCCCTTGGTTGACTTCTAAGAAATCACTTGGGGCTTAAACTCTCCAGACCCAAACATAGGGACCCCTGATACACTATCACCTATACACCTGACTGGGTGTAGGATAAGTACACTAATAGGAGTTACAGAATTGGGTTCACCAAGGCTCTGGTCAGACATCTCGGACTTTCCCATCGACCACACTGCCCAGTTAGAAGGGCAAGTTTCCCCTTCTCTCCCGGTTACTGTTCACATATAAATTGCGTTATGTCATTTATTGCAACTGCTCAAGTATAATGTATGACCTTCCATACTGCTTACAGGTCTCCTATATATATTATTCTAATAAGCCACATGACATTGCATGGACAGGTATACTATGCACTATATACTATGTTACATGCTATTATAGTAGTTATATTCTTGTATATAGGAGGCAGTATTATAGTAGTTATATTCTTGTACATAAGAGCAGTATTATAGTAGTTATATTCTTGTACATAGGAGGCAGTATTATAGTAGTTATATTCTTGTACATAGGAGCAGTATTATAGTAGTTATATTCTTGTACATAGGAGCAGTATTATAGTAGTTATATTATTGTATATAGGAGCAGTATTATAGCAGTTATATTCTTGTACATAGGAACAGTATTATAGCAGTTATATTCTTGTACATAGGAGCAGTATTATAGTAGTTATAGTCTTGTACATAGGAGACAGTATTATAGTAGTTATATTCTTGTACATAGGAGGCAGTATTATAGTAGTTATATTCTTGTACATAGGAGCAGTATTATAGTAGTTATATTCTTGTACATAGGAGCAGTATTATAGTAGTTATATTCTTGTACATAGGAGGCAGTATTATAGTAGTTATATTCTTGTACATAGGAGCAGTATTATAGTAGTTATATTCTTGTACATAGGAACAGTATTATAGTAGTTATATTCTTGTACATAGGAGCAGTATTATAGTAGTTATATTCCTGTACATAGGAGGCAGTATTATAGTAGTTATATTCTTGTACATAGGAGGCAGTATTATAGTAGTTATATTCTTGTACATAGGAGCAGTATTATAGTAGTTATATTTTTGTACATAGGAGAAGTATTATAGTAGTTATATTCTTGTACATAGGAGCAGTATTATAGTAGTTATATTCTTGTACATAGGAGCAGTATTATAGTAGTTATATTCTTGTACATAAGGAGCAGTTTTATAGTAGTTATATTATTGTACATAGGGGCAGTATTATAGTAGATATATTCTTGTACATAGGAGCAGTATTATAGTAGTTATATTCCTGTACATAGGAGCAGTATTATAGTAGTTATATTCTTGTACATAGGAGCAGTATTATAGTAGTTATATTCTTGTACATAGGAGCAGTATTATAGTAGTTATATTCTTGTACATAGGAGCAGTATTATAGTAGTTATATTCTTGTACATAGGAGCAGTATTATAGTAGTTATATTCTTGTACATAGGAGCAGTATTATAGTAGTTATATTCTTGTACATAGGAGGCAGTATTATAGTAGTTATATTCTGGTACATAGGGGGCAGTATTATAGTAGTTATATTCTTGTACATAGGAGCAGTATTATAGTAGTTATATTCTTGTACATAGGAGACAGTATTATAGTAGTTATATTCTTGTACATAGGAGACAGTATTATAGTAGTTATATTCTTGTACATAGTAGCAGTATTATAGTAGTTATATTCTTGTACATAGGAGGCAGTATTATAGTAGTTATATTCTTGTACATAGGAGGCAGTATTATAGTAGTTATATTCCTGTACATAGGAGCAGTATTATAGTAGTTATATTCTTGTACATAGGAGCAGTATTATAGTAGTTATATTCTTGTACATAGGAGCAGTATTATAGTAGTTATATTCTTGTACATAGGAGGCAGTATTATAGTAGTTATATTCTTGTACATAGGAGGCAGTATTATAGTAGTTATATTCTTGTACATAGGAGCAGTATTATAGTAGTTATATTCTTGTATATAAGAGCAGTATTATAGTGGTTATATTCTTGTACATAGGAGCAGTATTATAGTAGTTATATTCTTGTACATAGGAGCAGTATTATAGTAGTTGTATTCTTGTACATAGGAGCAGTATTATAGTAGTTATATTCTTGTACATAGGAGGCAGTATTATAGTAGTTATATTCTTGGACATAGGAGCAGTATTATAGTAGTTATATTCTTGTACATAGGAGGCAGTATTATAGTAGTTATATTCTTGTACATAGGAGCAGTATTATAGTAGTTATATTCTTGTACATAGGAGGCAGTATTATAGTAGTTATATTCTTGTACATAGGAGCAGTATTATAGTAGTTATATTCTTGTACATAGGAGCAGTATTATAGTAGTTATATTCTTGTACATAGGAGGCAGTATTATAGTAGTTATATTTTTGTACATAAAAGCAGAATTATAGTAGTTATATTCTTGTACATAGGAGGCAGTATTATAGTAGTTATATTCTTGTACATAGGAGCAGTATTATAGTAGTTATATTCTTGTACATAGGGGGCAGTATTATAGTAGTTATATTCTTGTACATAGGAGCAGTATTATAGTAGTTATATTCTTGTACATAGGAGCAGTATTATAGTAGTTATATTCTTGTACAGGAGACAGTATTATAGTAGTTATATTCTTGTACATAGGAGCAGTATTATAGTAGTTATATTCTTGTACATAGGAGCAGTATTATAGTAGTTATATTCTTGTACATAGGAGGCAATTTTTATTAGTATAAACAAGCAAAAATACAATAGTACATTTCAAAATAAGAATGAACAAACAATTATTAAACTGAAATCATACATATCATCAAAATAATAAATTTATAATAACTTTAACTTAAGAGTCCATTGCAAATAAATGGGAGAAAAGATGAATACATAAACATAATTTCAGGATACATGAACCAAAAATTACTCCAAATATACATTCCTCCATAATTTTTCATTCTCGCCCTTTCTCCTAACTTCTATAGATCTGATCCACCTTAGCTCCGACAGGATGAGGTTTACGGCTTTCTCATGATTGAAGGGCTCACTGTGGATGGACACTCTTGTTCTTGTATGCCAGTGATAGTATTTAACGATGGTAATAATCAGATGCATGGTCCCCCAGTCAATGTCAGCTACCTGTGATGTCACACCATATACAATGTCTGGGTAGGTCAGAGACTGCAGTCTTGGGATTTTTAGCTTGCTGGTTATCTCCTGCCATATCTGTCGCCCTCCCCAGCACTCGGTTATAAAATGTTCCATAGTCTCCTCCTGCTGACAGCCCAAGGGACACATGCGATCTAGAACACTCAGGAACTTTAAATTGCCTCTGACAAAAAGCTTCCCATGGAATGACAGCCAGGCAATGTCAAACAACTTTGCAGGAAGCCTTGGTCCGTTGAGGAACCTAAGACTTTTCTGCAAGGTGGCTGTTGTGCAGTCTCTCAGTGCTGGCTGCAAGTTATAGAAGGTCCTACAGATCCTTATATAGAGATCCTTCCTGGTCTTAGTCTCCAGATACACCTTGTCTATTCCCCATTTCTTCACACACTTTAGACCATATTCCAGGTACTGGGGGAGGAAGCCACGAGTAAACCGGCCCCTCTTGAGACTGCCGCCTCGCACCCAAGACTCTGCAAAAGGCAATATCCAGTCCCTGACACTGTTCACCCACAGGGAGCTGCTGTTTGAGTCCAGGCAACCAAAATTAACTTTCAGAAACATGGAGTCAAAGAACACCCTTGGATTTAACATATCCATCCCACCCTCTCTCCTCTGTAGGTAGGTGATCCCTCTTTTTATTGGGTTCAACCTGTTCCCCCACAAAAGTTGGAAGAACAGGCTAAAGAGCCTAGCCGAGAAAGGTTCTGGCAAAGGAAAGACAACAGAGACGTACAAGAAGACGGGGACCAGGTAAGTCTTCAACATAGTAACCCTTTCTCTATAGGTCAGCCTCCAGTTCTTCCATCGCTGAACCTTTGCATTTCCGGAATCCAACTTTTCTTCCCAATTTAGTTTGGCATTATCTTCCCTCCCAAATTTGACCCCAAGGATTTTAATATAGGTGGAGGCCTTTGCAAATTGTGGCAGATCAAAGTCTGGATCAGTACTTAAAGTCCAGAGAGCTTGACTCTTCTCAAGGTTGACTAGAGACCCTGAGGCCTCCGAGTAGCTTCTGATGGCTGCAGACAACATCTCCACCTCTCGAGGCTCAGATATCACCACAGTCACATCATCCGCATAGGCAACTACTTTCAAAGGCAAGCAGTGGGGGACCAGCACCCCCTGAAAATCACACTCCTGTAGTGACCTCAGGAACGGGTCCAAGGCAAACACATACAGCAGTGGACTCAAAGGGCAACCCTGTCTCACCCCTGCCTCTACTTCAAAAGTGTCCCCTTGCCAACCATTTATTAGAGGAAAGCTCTTCGCCTCACAATATAAAGTTTTCAGCCAATCTACAAATTGTCCTGGAATACCGTACTTTGACAAAGTGGCCCATAGATACTCGTGATCCACTCTGTCAAAGGCTTTAGCCTGGTCCAGACCAACAACATATCTCCCACACCTCAGAGCTTTACATCTCTCAAACATCTCCCTTATCGAGATGACTGCTCCAGAGATGTTCCGCCCTTTTACTGTGCCAAACTGACAGCCTGCCAACAGTGCCCGGGACAAACAGACTAACCTAGAGAACAGGATTTTTGCCAGAATCTTCCTGTCGACATTCAAGAGGGCAATCGGCCTCCAGTTCTTGATGTCTTTAGGCTCCTTACCTTTAGACAGCAGAATTAGCGAGGACACCCTCATGGACGGAGGCATCAGGTGATTTTCTAGACAATTTTTGTACACGTCCACGAGGATTAGGGCCAAGTGGTCTCTGAACTTCTTATAGAATTCTGCTGTTATACCATCTGGACCTGGTGCCTTCTTCAGATGTAACTGATCAATGGCCACTTTAACTTCCTCCACCGTTAATTCTGCTGTCAAAGGAGAAAAGTCCACATCATTAGTATCAGGGCCTGGAGTTGCCTCCAAGAATTGCGTCATATTCTCTTTATCCAAAACCTTCTTCTGAAATAAGTCAGCATAGTAAGATCTCACCACCCCCAGGATACCCTCCCGAGATTCCTGCAAAACACCCTGGGAGTCAGTGAGACCTGCCACCGATTTATTAGCCACACGTTCCCTGCAATTCTCAAAGGGATCAGGAGCCCCTAAGGTCCCATAATCCCGTTCCAGAACCAGGGAGGTGTACCTGCTGTACTGATACTGCCTTATCTCAGATTTCAGTCGGTCGATCTTTTGTTTTTCATCCCCACCCGCCGAATACAGTGACTCCAATTCTTTCCGCAGCCTGAGATACTGGCTATACTTACTCTTCCCTCTTTTAACTGACAGTCTCTGTAAGAGGGATCTGATCTCCACCTTGACATCCTCCCACCAGTCGGCCACGTTGTTATAAAAGTCCACTCTCTGTAGCTGAACCTGGAAAAGAGAGTGGACACAATCCTGGACATAGACATCATCCAGGAGGCTGGAATTAAGCCTCCATAGCCCTCTACCAATATCAGAGCGTCTAGTGGCTCCCAAGCAAAAAAACAAAGCCAGGTGGTCAGAGTAGGGGACGACCTTCTCACTTATCCCGCTAACAGTCTCTGTGGGGTTCACAAACGCCATGTCGATTCTACTGCTTCTGTCAGCACAAGAATATGTGAAGTTTGGCTTTCTGCCACCCCATGTGAAGACATCACTTAGGCCAGCCTGCGATATTATGTTACTTAAGACTCTGGAGTCTCTGACCACCGCTCTGCCCGAGGACCGGTCACCTGATGACAAAGTGACATTAAAGTCCCCTGCCATTACCACAGGTATAGAGGTGAAAAGATACTGCTTCACATCATTAAACAGCTGGATTCTCTCAGCCACTGTCTGTGGGCCGTAGATGTTAATAAAGCGGAGCCGTCTACCATGGATGGTCACTTCCAGCACCAGGCACCTTCCCATAGCTACCTCCGTTAACCTGTGCACAGTCACGTCATTGGTGTTAAACAATATGGCCACCCCGGCATAAGGCTCCACAGCCAGCGACCAGCAAGAAGGACCGGACCGCCATTCACTCTCAGCCTCACGTAGATGCCCCAAGGTGTTCAAACGTGTCTCCTGCAGAAAGATGACATCTGCATCCAGGTATCTGAGGTGATCGTATACCGCGTGTCTGGTCCTTCTTACTTTGATGCTGTTCACATTGCTCGAAGCAACTTTTAGAAAAAACCCAGCCATCACAAGACAACAGAGAAAGAGCAGATAAGTGACTCCCATCATCATAGGTCAGGATCAGAGGCTTCCTGCCTACCACCGATCTCCATATCTGACTCTACAGGGGCTTCTACAGGAGGGGGCTTCTTCTTTGTTGGGGGGTCCCCTGTGTCTGCCTCACACTCATTATCTATTCTCTGTTGCTCTTCCTCATAATCCCCATCAGACTCTGATAACGCCTCATATCTGTTTGATAGGACCATGACGCCTGCACCGGTACTGACTTTTTTCCTGGTGTTTTGGCCCAGGTTATGTTCCTCCTCAGACTTACGGGAAGACTTATCTTTTTTCCTCCTTTTGTTCCTCTTGGCCTCTTCATATACAGAAGGTGATACAGAGGCGGCTGCCTGAGACTGGTCCTGAGTGACCACCTCCATGGTGCCCTGTGTGTTCTCTGAAGGCTGAGGTTCGGGTGTTGTCTCACCTGACCCCTGTTGTACCTCGTGCCTCGTCAGTATGGTCCCTGACATCAAAGCCTCCTCCTCTATAGCGTCTGCGGCCTCCACTAACTCCTCATCTGGAAGCTCCCTGCATACGTTATGCCAGGCATCTGGGCAATCCTTATGTGAGTGGCCTATCTGTCCGCAGAGATTGCATCTAACGTTCTTACACGTGGCACTCAGATGGCCGAGCTCACCACACAGGTTGCACTTGACCACTGTGCACACATTTGCCACATGACCGACCTTGCCACACTTGAAGCACTTTCTAGGTTGCCCAGGATAGAAACAGACGCCCTTCTCTCTACCGATAAAGAAGGAGTTAGGGAGATGTAAGGAGATGTTATTGTGCTGGCGCAGCTTCACCAGCACCTTCCACCCTCCAGTCCAGACACCATCATCGTTCCTGTTCTTAGTGAGGTCGGACACGAGGTCACAGTGCCTCCGGAGCCACACCACAATGTCCTGGGGAGGGACAGATTCATTCCAGAAAATAACATTCACAATAACAGTGTCTGGCTTGGAAATGGGAATGAAAATGAACTTATTCCAGCCCTCGGTGTCTCTAACCCTGGCAAAGTTTGCCCAGAACCTGTCCAGACTAGACATAAGCTTAAAGCTGACATCATAGCCCTGCCTGTCTGGTAGATTTATCACCGCCAGGATGTCCTCTGGAGCAAACCCCATCTGGTGGCACAGGAGTTCCCTCACCACAAACCTCCTATCGGGGAGGTCTTCTTTGGTGCCTCGGTGTTTAAACCTCACCACGTTCCTCCTCTTAAACGCCTGGCCTGTATAGCCTGCACTGGAGGTGAAGGATGGAGCGCCGCGGCTCCAGGCATTTCTGGGAGGATCCTGACGGGGCTCACTACCCTGAGTATTGGGGCGAGTGTCTCCACTAGAGGGGCTTGATGGGGGGGCACTACCCTGAGTATTGGGGTGCGCGTCTGCACTAGAGGGGACAGTCTCATCCGATGTGGGTTGTGTTAAGGGGGGGAAATTACAGACATCATTCTGTACACCTTCCTGACCGCCATCCACCTCTATATCCCACACAGACTGTACAGTATCCCCAGCCCCCAACCCCTCAGGTACAATATCAATGTCCCCGGTCTGTGCCCCAGTAACAGAGCTCTCCTGCGTCTCCGCATCACCCTGACCCATGGATACATGTCCACTGTCCTGCCGTTGGGCTGGCTCTGCTGGGACTTGTGGTGCCACATATCCAGGATGTTGCTCAGGGACAGCTGAAGGTTCTTGCGGCTGCACTTGCCCACCTCCCTTCTGGAAAGAGAAACTTGCAGGCTTCAGTATTAGTTGTGTCACTCGCCGGGGCTCATCTGTGGACACGGACCCTGATTGTGCTCTAGAGGAGCGGGATCCAGAGTCACTGTTCTGTCTCTGCTGTGAGAAGCGTTCCTGGTTCCCGTAGGACTCGGCCAGGGGCCCCATCCTCTCCAGGACACAGTCCATCTCCTTCACCACCTGTGCCAGCTCTATGCTCAGTGAGTGCAGCTTGGTATCATACAATGTGTTACTATCGGGGTGCGCAGTTTTCAGGTTATATACACAGTCTATCTGCATCTGCAGCAGTTGTTTGTGGTGCTTTAACTCCCCCATTCTCCTTACCAGAGCCGGGATCTCCTCCGCCATCTGCAGCTCAGGTGCTCGCGTGGTCTCCTTCACCTGCTGTCCTGGTCGGGGCAGGGGTCCAGGCTGTTTGGATTCACCGGTCTCCTGCAGCTTTGCCTTTCCAGCTTTACTGCTAGTACTTGCAGTTGCATCTGCTGAGGCCTGTTCACACTTTGCAGTGTTTGTAGACATGGCATTCCTGGTTACCTGTAGAGGCATTGCTGCAGATCTGGTGCGGCCTTGGCAGGCCATGCTGGAAGCCACAACTTGCTGTTTCAGGTTTTCTTGCAATGTTTGTTTCTCCAGTGACGTCCGTCTCTGTCTGTGTGCAGGAGAGGGGAGCTGCTCACCTGCTGCACGGCCTGTGCTCATCACCTCTGCACCTTGCTGGCTGGACTTGGGATCCGCTTGCATCTTCACTGCACTCACTTCCTTCTCTTCTTCTTTCTTCAGAACAACAATATTTCCTTCATTCTGCTGCTGACTGGAAACTTTGGGATTAGTATCCACTTTAGAAATGGCTTGGGAGTTTCCTCCCAGTGTAGGCCTGGAAGCCTGGGCCTTGCTGAGGGAAGTTCCCCGCCCGGGCTGGCCACACCCTGGGCTCTGGACAGACATCCACAGGCTCAGGAGAGCTACTCACACACGTCCTCACAGCTAGGAGGCAGTATTATAGTAGTTATATTCTTGTACATAGGAGCAGTATTATAGTAGTTATATTATTGTACATAGGAGGCAGTATTATAGTAGTTATATTCCTGTACATAGGGGCAGTATTATAGTAGTTATATTCCTGTACATAGGAGCAGTATTATAGTAGTTATATTCTTGTACATAGGAGCAGTATTATAGTAGTTATATTCTTGTACATAGGAGCAGTATTATAGTAGTTATATTCTTGTACATAGGAGCAGTATTATAGTAGTTATATTCTTGGACATAGGAGCAGTATTATAGTAGTTATATTCCTGTACATAGGAGGCAGTATTATAGTAGTTATATTCTTGTACATAGGAGGCAGTATTATAGTAGTTATATTCTTGTACATAGGAGCAGTATTATAGTAGTTATATTCTTGTACATAGGAGGCAGTATTATAGTAGTTATATTCTTGTACATAGGAGCAGTATTATAGTAGTTATATTCTTGTACATAGGAGCAGTATTATAGTAGTTATATTCTTGTACATAGGAGGCAGTATTATAGTAGTTATATTCCTGTACATAGGAGCAGTATTATAGTAGTTATATTCTTATACATAGGAGCAGTATTATAGTAGTTATATTCTTGTACATAGGAGGCAGTATTATAGTAGTTATATTCTTGTACATAGGAGCAGTATTATAGTAGTTATATTCTTGTACATAGGAGCAGTATTATAGTAGTTATATTCTTGTACATAGGAGGCAGTATTATAGTAGTTATATTCCTGTACATAGGAGCAGTATTATAGTAGTTATATTCTTATACATAGGAGCAGTATTATAGTAGTTATATTCTTGTACATAGGAGCAGTATTATAGTGGTTATATTCTTGTATATAGGAGGCAGTATTATAGTAGTTATATTCTTGTACATAGGAGGCAGTATTATAGTAGTTATATTCTTGTACATAGGAGCAGTATTATAGTAGTTATATCCTTGTACATAGGAGCAGTATTATAGTAGTTATATTCTTGTACATAGGAGGCAGTATTATAGTAGTTATATTCTTGTACATAGGAGGCAGTATTATAGTAGTTATATTCTTGTACATAGGAGCAGTATTATAGTAGTTATATTCTTGTACATAGGAGCAGTATTATAGTAGTTATATTCTTGTACATAGGAGGCAGTATTATAGTAGTTATATTCTTGTACATAGGAGCAGTATTTTAGTTACTAGCATGGTGATGTACATTTTTCGTTGGCTTTGTTAGGTATTGCAGTTTAACTAATTTCACTGATTCCTTTTGCTATAGATGCTACAGAACATAGTCCTTTAAACCTGGTCTTTGACATAGGAAGCGACACCCCATTTAAGTTACATCTTTCTCTTTGGCTGCTGGAGAACTACAAGTGTCAGTGCAGAATTCCGCTCACATTTATATAATGCATTTAATGATTGGCAATTAATCCAACTGATTCATAATTTGTAGTAACACAGATTAGAACATGGGTGGATCACCGCGCATACATGTCTCATGTTATCCCAAATTTTCTGGCTTGTCTCCCATTTCCCAGCCCTTTGCCCCCGTGAATCACTGCACATCCCTTTAGCAATGTCAGTCAGGGTTTTAAAGCAACATTCACGCATAGCAGTGAAATAGCTGACATGCCTCTCTGCAGCAACCTGTTCAACCAGACACAGGAGGGGGGGCACATGATAGCCTCTGTCCAATCACAGCGCTGCAAGCCAGAGGGCTTAAAGAGTTGCAGGAGTACACCTGTATGTGCTAGCAGTGAGGATCCGGACAGGTGTAAGCGACTTTGGTGAGTATACTGCTGGATAGAGAAGGCAGTGCTCTGAGAGCAATGTGCAATGGAAATTCGTGTAGCAGAGCTGAGTTTGTCATGTTGCTTGATGGTTTATGTGCAGTTTTTTCTTTATTTTGCTGTAGGTTATGTACTACATAATTTTATCTCTTGTGCATCAATCCCATGATGAAATCAACACTGCTACATCTGTGTATATGCAGATTTAGATTGAATCTTGGCACAGCTCACCGTGCTGTCGGTGTATGCAACATGTTTTAGCTCTGGGACTGATATTTCAGGAGTGAGCTAAGAAATTCAGCTCTGCTACATCCGAGTCGGTTCGTTAACCACCTCTGTTCTGATTTATTTCACATTTGCAATTCTATGTAGATTGTTTGTACAAAAGTAGCAAAGCTGAGTTTGCTGTTTGGCATTGCAATCATGCCGATATCCTTTTATTACATGAGGCTGCAGGTAAAGTTACTGAAGTATCGCACGGAACAAAGAAACAAATTCAGCACTGCTACATCTATCTATACTATATTGTTGGGTATATGCAAAGCCATGTCATAATAACCCTTTGTTTTATAATCCTTTTTTTTTTTAACCTATTTGTTTAGGGCCACCGACGCCTAATTTTTAGTATCTTATAACACTCTCCTGCATAATGGAAACGGGACGGATCCGATCTGCAGCCCATAGACTTCTATTATAACGGAATTCATTCCGTTATGCATTTCGGTCCGTAGTAACGGACTCCATAACACAATTCGCCTTTTACCAGTAATCTAATTTAAAAAATATGAAATTCGCTCATCTCTAGTCATGGGGGGTCAGGGATGTTATTTATTTATTTATTTATTTATTTATTTATTTTGTTTTGTTTTTTAAACTTCTGTTAGTCATCAAATACAGAAACCCTAGATCAGGTCTGTCTGTAGCCGGACATGGCTGATACCAGGGGACAATAGACGGCATTGAAATGCACAGTAGAAGGAAGTAAGATTTTTATTTTTTATTTTTTTGGTGTGACTACTCCTAGCAGCTGGTATGTCTGTTATTCGGCATTTAATGAAAAGTGACATTTTTCAGTAGAGCGTCCCTTTAAGCTGGGGGCTATATGACTAAATTTAGGTTGTGCGCAAGTTTCCGTATGTTTTACGTGACGATGCAGCTAGAGATGTGACCTGAATCTCCCACGCCCAATGCAAAAGCTTTTAAAGTTTTTTTTTTTGGGCCCCCTGCTCCTGTGTTGAGCACCCCTTCAATTCAGTTTGGGTTTTTTTTTATATTTTATTTTTTTGCAAATTCCTGTATCACGGCTACAAGAATGTGAAAGATGTTCCCTCTTCCGCTCGCTGCAGGTTTTCCATTGCGCATAAGCTGCATTTGTTGCTAAAGGGCATTTAGGTGCGGCCCCTGTACGTGTCTGGGTAAAAGCGGAGATGCTTCACGCCCCTCATTGTATGTCGCGCTGCTATGGTAAACAGGCTGTACACGCACAGATTTTTATTTTCTGAGCATTTGATGACGCCGAACTTAAAACACAACTTCGCTCAACACTAACGGTGACCCATTCACTTAAATGGGGCTGCTGCATTGCGCGGCACCCGAGGAAAAAAGAATAGTACATGTCCTATTTATTGTCCGTATTATGGACAGGTCTACAGCAGGACGGACGTTTCGTTTCGCTGAATGCGCAACGCGTGCGGCTGGTGTCCGTGCAAAAAATGGCTGCAGCCGCGTGCGTGAGCAGTCTAGACCCACCCCGGGCTTATCTCGGGGGTTCAGGCCGGATGATAAATGTGGTGCAGGGATGAAATTTTTTATTTTCGATTTTTCTCTTTTCCAGCGATTGGTTGGCTTACTATGAGACAGAATTTTATGCCAGAATTGTGGTGCAATCTTGGTGCAAAAGGGCGTGTATAAGGCCATGCGCATTTCTTTTCAAGCAAGTTGGGAGGGGGGGGGGGGGGCAAATGTAGAAAGTTTTGTTTTGCTAAATTGTCCCAGAATTCAGCTAATTTGTGCCACTTTTTTTAAATTCAGATTTCAGGTGCAGTAACGTTAGTAAATCTGGGTCAGTGTGACTTCCCACTAGCATTTTCTCCAGTGTTTTTTTTCCCTATAGAGAAGCTGATGTCAAAAATCCAGTATGTGACGGGTATAAAAAAAAAAAATCACCACTGGTTTTGCTATTTTTGGCAGCAAATACACCACAGAAAAAAAAACTGTTTAAAAACTGCTTAGGCTTGATTTGCGTTAAACCAGATCCTGCAGGCCGTTCCGAATCCATGAAAATCGTGCGCTGTCGAGGTTCACTATAACAGGGACCGGCGCCGGAGATCCGGCTGCAACCCTGCAAATATGCTGATGGGCAGCAAGGTGAAAACTGCTGAATGAGGCCGGACGGAACCTCGTTGGCGCTCGATATTCACGGATCCCGCAGGCTGTTCCCAGACGGAAAAGCCTGCCGGATCTGGTTTAGCGCAAATGTGAAACAAGCCTTAGTTGTTGTGTTTTTTTATTGTCCGTATTATTCAATATAATTTTATTTTTTCCTCCCCTTTAAAATCGATTGAGAAAAAATCCTCAATGTGATTGTTGCTGGCAAAAAATAAATAAATAAACAAACACCAAATTGTGACATTCGTACATTGTGTCCAAGACATAGGTGAGGCGTCCACGCTTGCCATTCCCTTCTATGGAAGTTGTGGAAATGGTCAAGGGAGAGCTCTATGCACATGCGCAGTGCGCGCTCGACCCCATTCTAGAGATAGGTGTGTGTGTGACAGAGGTGGTACCCGCACCTATCTGATATTAAGGACATATCCTATCCTAGCAAAATGGCGCCAGTATGTGAGATGGGCCAACCCAATTAAAAGGGTTATCCAGGATCACAAAAACATGGCTGCTTTCTTCCAAAAACATAACATTTATGACCATGCAGGTTCTTTGTGCCTAAATCCGCGACTTTTCCTCGCTCATGCCAGGTCTACAAAAGTGGGCATGGTGTGGGCGGGCAAAGGAATGGGCCACAAGCCCGTCTCATTCAGCATTTTTGTAAGCCTGTTTTAGGCATAGAAAATGATCTAAATCTACATCAGAGAGGGAGCTGGCGTAGATTTACAAGTGGGGCTGGATCCACCGAAGTTATGTAGAGGCCGGTGCCAGAGGCGGATCCACCGCCAGCGCAGGACCTTAAGACTGGGGTCTAAAACATCAGTCTTAATAAGTGACCACCTTTGTCTTTTAGTGCGTCATCATTTCTCTGCTTGCTGCCCGTAAATGACACTATTTGGTTTATGGTCTAAAAACCTGTACAGACCTCGCTCTTACTCGCCTGCAGTCTGCCTGACTGCCGCTCCAGAGACTCCGCCGCCTCCGAGGGGACAGCCCCTTAGAAGGGCCACTAACCCTTTAGTCAACTTCTTAAGTGGCCTTTTTATATTTATGGATATTTCTAGATCATACATGAAGTAGTCGTCTAGACCATGCTCTGTGAGCTAAACCAATCGGCAACTGCTCATACCTCTTTCCTACAATGTATCAGTCCAGGGTGTCTACATCGCAGAGCATTGTCTAGACTGGATACAATGGTGTCCACTTCTCAGCGGAGAGCAGGACTATGGACGTGTTTACTGCCTCTCAATGGAAACCAGAGTGTTTCCATTCAATGATGGCAAGCGGAGATGGTGAAGGAGCTAAAACGTAAAGTCTGGGTTACCAAGTTGAGAAAACCTCTGTGCGTTGTAAGTTCTTGATAGTTTGGTGTGAGGACAAGTCACTAGGTGCCCGATGGGAGCTGATATGGCTGCCAAAAAGCTATGTCCTATTCTAGAGTATGAAGGCCAAAGCAATCTGGAGCCAGTAGGGCAAGGATTCAGAGCATAGTGAGGGCAAAAGAGGTATACTGTGACCAACATGTGGTCTTCTCCAGGTCTTCGATACTTTGAGCCTTACATTGGGTCAAGACTAGTTGAATTCAATAAACTGTAAAATATCTTCTAATGTTTGAGTAGGAATGTTGGGTTTTTGTCTGCAAGTGCATCAGTCCCTCCTGAATACCTGAGCAGTGGCCGAAACCTCCTGTGTAAAGGTGAATCTGAGAACGTGTAGGTTTCTGGTTATCTAGGGTCAGGAGAAGACCTCCTAATGAATGCCACAGGACGTCAATGAGAAGAATGTGCACTGTGTGATGGGAGTAGTTACAGTAGCATTGATATGTGGGAATGTGGTTCAACCAGGTCAGTGACTAGATGCAGGGTCTTCAAAAACACTCATGAGAACGTGTTTTTTTTTTTTTTGGAGACTGGGAGAATTTATTGCTCCCTTTCGTGTATCTCATTGTTGCAAAACATTTTGAAATGGTTTGTGATTTTATTTTATTTTTTTTGTTTACACCGCTCTCTGCACTGATATGTGGTTAGCTATGTTACGTAGGTATTCGCCATATTTATCAACTGTAACTTTTTGCAAGTTGCAAAAAAAAACAACCCTGCACTCTTACCCCAGTAGGGAGTAGCATACAGAAAAATGTTTTTGCACAAAAGGGTTAGTTCTAAAGATTTAGGGGAAAGAGTTAGCATCCCCTGTGCACCAGAAAACTGGTGGCGCAAACTTTTAGCAAATTTTTGTTTTTTTTACTAACCACTCGCCATTTTGAAAAGTGCCAAGCGGTGAGAGGATGGAGTAGGCAGCCTGTCATGTGTATCTACGGCAGATAGCTGGCCTAGATTATAGCTGACGGGTACACCAGATCCCTCACTGGTGTAGATCTCCCCTACGGTGCACAGATACCCCACAAATTTGCCCCTCTTAATTGTGGTGCATCTAAATCAAGCAGGGGAGAGATTAAAGGGGTTTTATGAGATATTTTTATGATGACCTATCCTCAGTATAGGTCATCATTATCAGATCGGTGAGGGTCTGACACCCGGAATCCCTGCCGATCAGCTGGTTAAAGAGAAGGCTGCATGTTGTGCCATTGCAGCCTTCTCTTCAAAGTTTATCTGCTCGACATCGCAGCAGGGAGCAGGTGTAATAACAAGAAGCCGTCCCATTCACATTCTATACAAGTGTATAGGGTGCTGGGTGTCCGCATGCCAACTGATATTGATGACCTTTAAGGCCAGACACGCGTGAGCGAGTTCAATGAGATAAACTCGCTGCGTGAGTCTGTGTGCGGTCTGCAGCACGGGCGCACACACTCATGGGCATGTGCCCCAAGAGTGGGTCTTTCAGACACCAGACTTAACAGTTACATCCCTCTCTCAACATTCCCACAAGGCTCTTAAATAATGTTTTGGCGAGGCTATCTTATGACTTCTGTGCTCTCAATCTGTAGTGACCCTGGAGTGCACTAGAGAAAAAGCCGGTTAGGCCAAGTATTGCTTATACTCGATGTTAATGTATTCACAATGGGGGAAATATTAAGGACGGTTATGGCGCCCCTGAAAAATCAATTCCACTTTGATTAGATTGCAAATAAGTAGATTAAGATGAAATGAGTGGTTATTGTCTTGTTGTTCATGGTCTATGACCACTTGGAGTTTTCTGTACCTGGAAGACACTAGGTGGCAAATTACAGAAAAACTACTGTATATTGTAAGATGGTTTTCGAGACCGCTATAG
Organism: Bufo bufo; assembly: GCF_905171765.1. Lineage (NCBI taxonomy): Eukaryota > Metazoa > Chordata > Amphibia > Anura > Bufonidae > Bufo > Bufo bufo. Next base: position 15,462,634 of record NC_053391.1, read on the forward strand.
GGGTTGTGGAGGGAACTGCAGCTAGGCTCTGCTACCTCATGGCGCCCAATGGTCCCTCTACTACATAAGAAGTATTATGTAAGTAACGTAGTAGGTGGAGGCTCAGTTATAGGTTTTACATCGGGTCCTAGGAGTGTCAACCTTTTTTATAGTCTGATTCTTGACCCAAATGTTTCTATTCAATGTGGGAAAAGTCTTCCTTAGAGGACTACCAAGGAGTTAAGTCAAGCCTTTCTTTTGGGCAACGGCCTGAAGATCGATTTGTGGTCTACCTCGAGGTTGTCCTACCTACTACATGTGGTGGTACATCAGATGCCCTTTATAGTAAGACTTGGATAATATATTTCTTCCATGTGTCCACTAAGCATATCATATTTGGTTATTTCTTCTTTGCAGACTATCCACGCCTTGAGACAATGACGGAAAATTCAGGAGTTCGCTGTTTGCAAGTGATTCTAATAGTCGGCAATGTGATCACTGGTGTAAGTAGAGCGTTTGGTTTAATTTCCGTTTTGCTTGTATCACTTTTCATCAGATGTTTTGCACCTTAGAGCTTAGCTCCCATTCACTTTAAAGAGAGTTGAAATGCAGGACGCTGCCGAAAGCTCTACACCGTGGCCAGAGCTATCTGCAACTGTTTTGGTGAGGGTAGCTGCCAAAAATAGCTGATCAGTGGGGGTACTCAATGTTTGAGTCCCTTCAATCTGCTATCGATGACATCCTGAGGATTGGTCATTAATAAATTGAAACTGGAGAACCCTTTTAAACCCCTTTTTTATATGGACAGAGTAGATCCCTAATGTCCAACTTTTCTCTATGATCAATCTGAGTTGAGTCAGAAGAAGGACCATAGAAGACCCTCCTTGGGCTTTGTCAAATTTGGCCATACAGTTCTCCTCTCCTGACTCCTTGTAGGTAATCTCATAGATGCCTGGATTAACATTTCTTTCCGTTAAAAGGTTTCTCAGTCTCCATTCATACAAAATTGAACTGCAGAGTGCTTAGGGATCATCCAAGCTTCCTTTAACCTTTGCACGGTGACGGCCTTGTCTTGAACTGAAGACCTGAGCAGCACCAGGTGTATTTCTTATGAACCAGCCCCCAAATCCTTGTCTAGTCTACCATAAGACAATATTCTGTTGACTTTAATGGCAGCAGACTGGCATTTCACTTGATGATAAATTTAGTTTATGATCATTAAGAAAACCTTGGTCTTTGTCCAGAAGTGGTCCACTAGGGTCAGGCACCCTAAAATAATAGCCATGTAGGCTACTCATGGTTGTAGCCTATCGCCTGGTACTCTTGTAGCTCAATAAATCTTAATAGAATATTATAAAACTTTTACACCCTGATTAAACAGGTAGTTACTTATCTAGATCTATTTCCCCACATGACCATTGGAATCTATTAGTTTGGGTCATTAGACTCTCTTGAATTTGCAACCATATCGCACTCATGTGAGGTTGTTCTGGGACATGCGTTTATGGATTTTGATGGCTTTCTGCTTCCCTCTAGCTGGCTGGTCTAGCCCTGACGGCCGAGTGCATCTTCTTTGTGTCAGACCAGAATCGCCTCTACCCACTTCTTGAAGCAACCTACAATGATGATATCTTTGCAGCTGCATGGATTGGCATATTCACTGGTTTCTGTTTTTTCTTGCTCTCCATCTTGGGTATTGTCGGCATCATGAAATGTAACCGGAGGATGTTGATGGCGGTGAGTGTTCACTTAATTGAATGAAAGTTCTTGACCTTCTCCTACGATATAACCATGCCTTTATACGCCTCCTAGAACAATACAAAGCTAATTGGGTTTAATGATTAGTGTTCTGGCCATTTCAATCTTGCGAATCCCAAAAACAGGTCATTCTCCTATGAAGTGTGTGGGTATTCTGGCTACTCCAATGGTTTAATCGGAAAGTGACCATAAAGGTGTGACCGCTTCTCCATTGATGGTCGGTATTAGCCCATTCTCGAGATCATCATATTTTCACAGATTAAGCTACGTCTTCTTAATTTTTCAGGCTAGCCTGTTAAATCTCTGTAGTTTTCCCAACTATGAATTGGATGAAATGAGTCTTAATTCTTTGGACTAGAAGTCAAAAGTCTTGTGTCTCAATTTCACATTGCATTTCAATTGTCACGGAAGCTCTTCTCGCATATGTTAGTTATTGACTAGGCGTTCTTTGGGATTGCTTTTGGGTTGCATTCTTCTTGGGAGCCCCAATAAGATTGGTGGGGATAACTGGGTTAAAAAGTTAATCACAACTTTTATTTGCTGTATGGTTCAGAATTGTTTATTATCTGCTTTTTTGTTTGTTTTTCTTTCAGTATTTAGTCCTGATGTTCGTTGTTTTCTGCTTTGAAGTTGCATCTGCTATCGTTGCGGCAACACAAAGAGATTTTGTGAGTTAGAAATTATTTTGTGTGTATAGAAATATAGATATAGATATAGAAAAAGGTGCTCTGATGTTTTAACTCACCCTCTGCCAAAAATAGGTTGTAAATAATAAATCAATAATGTCGGGCACACTTTCACCTGGACAGGATACATAAATGTCTATGATCATATCAGATGATAAAATTGATTCACATGTATCAGCATTTACTACCACTTATAATTGAAATAAAGTAAAAATAAAATAACACAGTATAATTAAATTGAAATCGTATTAATAGTCCCTGTACATCTACTCCTCCAATGTATGAGATGGAGTATGTGGGAGAAGTATATCAATTATAATATACAAATGAATAAAAATTATGTTGGCGGGAATACTAATTTAATTGGCATCAAATATCCATATTAAATCTTTGTCACTTATGCCTATACTGTATATAATCTTTTTTTTCAGTCTTTAGTGTCTCTTAAATACAGTGACACGGCCGTATAATAGGCTACTTTAACACTAGTGTTAATATTTTCCGGTATTGAGATCCGTCATAGGGTCTCAATACTGGAAAAAATGCTTCCGTTTTGTCCCCATTCATTGTCAATGGGGACAAAACGTAACTGAACAGAACGGAACGCTCCAAAATGTATTCTGTTCCATTCTCATACCGGAGAGCAAACCGATTTAATATATGCAATTGAACGTCTAGGCTGTTAGACCTAGAGGCTCTGCTCTCTCTGCAACTGCCGCCCCCTCTGCACTTTGATTTGCAGGTCCAGGAACGATGCTTTCACTGCCTGGACCTGTCAGAGTGCAGAGATCAGAGCCTCTAGGTGTAACGGTAACGCTCCCTTTGCTCCTAGAGGCTCATTTGCATATATTAAATCATTTTTCTCAGCAATGTGGGCACATATGAACACGGGACCAACGGAGATGCCTTCAGCTGCCAAGCGCACATGTAACAGGTCAGCCAGTGTACAAAACTGCTGACAGATGGGCTTTAACATCAGTGAGTACGTACTCTCAATTATTAAATTATTTAAGACCCAGGCAATTAAAAATAAGCTGGACCGCTTGCTACAGATATGATCTAATACAATACTGGACACCCATACTATAATATAATAAGATGCCTTTACTGTCACTGTACAATACAATGTTGTTTGGAGCAATCATCCTCTAACAACAAATGATATGGTCATACATACTGATGGTATAATATAAGCTACGGTCATATATACATCTGAATGACTTGCCTCAATACTGGATATCAATATTGCATTACAAGATACGGCCGTGTCACTGTATTCAAGAGACACTTAAGACTGAGAAAAAGATTATATTATATATAATACTAGCAGAAGGACCCGGCTTCGCATGGGTATATTTAATCTATTTCATTTTATGTTTCCGTGTGTCGTAAAAAGATATCAACAGTTTCCCCCATAACAGTCACCTCCATAGTGGCCGCCCTTTTAACAGTGCCTCCCCCTTTGACAGTGACCTTCACAGGGGCCTCCCCCTTTGACAGTGACCTTTACCTTAATGTTTAAGGACCTGCGATCTGCTAAGACCTGTGATCAGTTGTTATGGCAACCTGGAGTAGGACCTGCAAGCTTCTATTGGCTAAAAAGAGACATGTGACCATCTAAATGGCAGTTCGGATTTTAAGTGAAAGACTTGAAGGCTTGTATTGGCTAATGCAGGTAATCTTTTGGGAATATCTCAGGAATGGTAAGCCCTCAAAAGCTGAGACCCGGTCTAAAACCTTCCCGGACACCTGATGTACCTGTGTGACAAATTTGGTGAAGATCGGTCCAGTCATTTGGTCGCGCATAAAGAACAGACAGACGTCTAGACAGACAGACAGAAACTCATTTTATATAAGAGGCATAAGTGACAACATAAGGATTTAAGATGGATATTTGATGCTAGTTAAACTATGATTATAGCCAACATATAAATGTATAATTGTTATTCATTTGTATATTATATAATTATAATTTTAATACTTCTCCTACAGAAACTACCTCATACATTGAGGAGTAGCTGTAGGCGGACTATATATTAATACTATTTTAACTTAATTATACTGCATTCTTTTATTTTTAATTTATTTTAATTATTTTAGTGGTAGTAAATGCTGATATATATGAGAATCAATTTTATAATTTGATATGATATTTAGACATTTATGTATCCTGTCCAGGTGAAAGTGTGCCTGACATTGATTTATTAGATTTTGTAAGTATTCATATCTTACCTGGGTGTCTATTCAGCGTCCTAGGCAATGTATCTGAGAGTTCGAACCATGCTATCCATACAATACCCATGAATTTGAAAGTCCGAATCAAATTGGCCCCCCTTCTGATCCATGTCCTTGATTAAGTAAGCCCACACAATACCCAATTAGGGCACTCGTCCAAGAATCACTTAAGTTGCAATTGTGACATAGGAGTGTGCTTATGGATATGCAGCATATAAATAATGGGGGATGATGCCATCTAAGAGTCTTGACCACCAATCAATGAGGCCTCACCACGTTTAGATGATCAGTCCTGCTGCTGGGACAACCAGGAAGTGTCAACATAGGGGAAAAACACGCATTGGACCATTCCTATTAAAATCATTAGTCCTGCATGGATTTGCAAAGTTCTCCAGAAGGAGAGATGCTCTTGGTAGCTCCTCTCTGGCATGACAGATGACTAGCTTGAAGGGGTTCTCCTAATTTTTTGAAATCAGATATCTTTTTAATGTCAAAATCAAATCTTGGCATAAAATTCATGATTTGCCAGCAAATTATTCACCATCAAATGAACCAAACCATTCACCAGCAAAGCAAATTGAGCACGTTCATGAGCTGTGAGACACAGTGATGTGCCCTTCTTATGCAATACAAGGGTTGCTACCTGTCTCTTGGTGAATAAAAAATTTTTTTTTTAATGCCTTTGTAACTTTTTTTATTTCTTTTTTTGCAGTTCACTACTAATTTATTCCTGAAACAAATGTTGGAGTACTACCAAAACAAAAGTGCCAGCAACAATGACGAACAATCCAAAGCGAACGGTGTGACAACCACCTGGAACAACCTGATGCTTATGGTACTTGGAATCTTGATATTTTTACCAATATTTACACTTTGCTCGTTTTATTATTGTTTTATGTTATTAAGACTTGTTTATGACTGTTGACTGAGAGCTGTTTTCATGCAACAGCAGAAATAACTAGATCAAAAAATTGGGGGCTCGTCCGGGATCTGCATGATCTTAGACCTGGCTTTTCTCTGTGCTGATGTTAATGTATCCGTATGATCCACGTAGCTAATAGAAAAGACTTCATAACTTGGTAGCTCAAAATAATTAATCCTGGAATACCTATACCAGAGACAGAGGCTATGGAATGAATATTTATGCTAAATATTTTATTAAATATATCTTGGTTCTGGTTTGGTTTCAGATGTGATGGCACCATTCGTTTAACCATGCAAAGAGCACAATTTTCCAGTTGGTGTAAAATAAACTTTAATTTTTTTTCTCGTTTTCCAGAAAGAATGTTGTGGTGTCAACGGACCTAAAGACTGGCAGGAATACACCTCTGCGTTCCGCACTTACAACAGTGACTCGGCCTTTCCTTGGCCTCTGCAATGCTGTGTCATGGACGCTAATGGACAACCATTAAATTTGGCGTCCTGCAGACTGGGAGTTGAAGGATATTTGCATCTCACAGTAAGAAGCATGCTGTCTTGATATGAAATGAACTATTTGGGCACCAGATCTTAAAGGGAACCAGTCATGCTGAAAATGCAGTGTAATCTGCAGGCAGCAGAGCAGGAGGAGCGGAACAGATTGAGTGGTAAAAAGTTTCAGTAAAACTTGTGTTTCATCAGTGATGGCGCCATCTCCTTGACTTCAAAGCTCAGAATGAGCAGAATTTTGAATAAATGAAATGTAAGTTATACTGAATCTTTTCCAACAAAACGATATATCAATCAGTTAAGCTCCTCCTACTCCATAACATACTGCCTGCAGTTTCCACTGCATTTTCATGGTGACTGGTTCCCTTTAATTTGATCATTGCCCATTCTTGTGCTATTGAAGCTTTGCACTTCACAAGACCAGCTTGAGGTGCATTTGGGTTCTTGGGGGCAACATTCAGATTGTGAGGCTCCTTTACTTTTACATGCACAAGCATAGAGCATGTTCTCTAAAGAACCATGGGCCCTAGAATTGTCCCAGGTTTTCTTGGTGCTAATGGCAGCCTTTGGCTGAACTCCTAGATCCTTGAGATGGGCAAGGTAAACCTGGGTTTAGGGCAGCTCCATTATACATGTGAATATTTTCTTTACTTGTCGAGCAGAATTTTTGGTAGACAGAGGACCCACTTTGATTCTATCGCCAAGTGCCCACATACAGCCAGAGCTGGCCCTGTTTCCCTAGAACAAAGTGCATGGTTTCATGTGGGTTGTCCGGCAGAATCTTCACTAATGCATCTTTCTGTGTGATCCCTTTCATAACAGGGCTGCTATGATTACATTTCTGGACCACTGAATCGTCACGCTTGGGGTGTAGCATGGTTCGGATTTGCAATTTTGTGCTGGACAGTAAGTATAGTTGCAATGTTACCAGCTCATTTGCACACAACTGTATCAGTATCTCCTCTACTTTGGCTTTATATATTACAAGAAAGTAATTCTAATCCTCAAGCTCCATGTAGTAAATGCTCTTTTTGATGCGTACCTGTTCCTCTGGGGCGTTAACCAAATGGTTGACACCCCTGAGGAAATGGTCTTGGGCTTAAATCTACTTACACTAGTCATTCTCACTTTTTATATTATGTACAGGGTATCACCATTCTCATTTTTCAATTCTTTTTTTTTTTTTCAGTTCTGGGTGCTTCTTGGTACAATGTTCTTCTGGGTCCGCATTGAATATTAAATTGCATGATTTCTTAATCCTCTTGGAAATTTTTAAGACGCAAATGACCTAAGATCATGTGGCCAATATGGAAGACAGGATGTGAAGACACCCTTTCCCGAAATCCAAAGCATTCTCTCCGACTGATGATATGTTGGCCAGTGGACTTGTTTTTGGAGAAAGAAGGGCAGAACCGTTAAAAAAATGCTGCCTGATATTCACGGCTTTTTTTTTTTTTTTAGAGGTCTTATGTCATTGTGCTTGTATAAGTATTGTTCTCCTGTGTGTATATATATAAATATATTAGACCCCAATGTGTTGCCACCCTGAGCGTCCCAATGTACATGATCTCCCAAATGAATCCTGCCCCAAGGTTAGCAGATTATACCCTTCCTATATCGTCCATGTTTTTTTTTTTTTTTTTTTTTTTAAATGTAGCCACTAACTTTCTGCATTCCATTTATTTTTTTAATTGTGAATTAAAATGTAAGAATTTATATATAAAATTAATTGCTCTACTTGCTGGCTGACCAATAGTATTAGGCCAATTTTCCTCTATATACACCCTCCTTGCTTTTTGAAAATCACAGAATTAAACATGGTCAAAAAAATGTAGTGTTTGCTCTGCGTAACTTGACATTTACAGTAGAATGATACAATTGCTATGCGTGATGTGGACCAATTTGGGGATATTTATGATGGTCTCTGTTTTTTTTACGTGGTCGACGATTATTGGAATGAGTATAGCAGGATGTGACATAGCCCTGGCGACCACTGCGTACTTGCCAACACTTGCATTTAAGCCCTAGGGTGTACACGGGCAGACTGGCCAACTCTACAGGGAAATTTCCTGGTTGGGCCAATGCCCCCGGGGGCAATCCAAGTCCTCCTCTCTGCAGCTGGCTGGGTACATAATAAGCTCCCAACAGTAATGAACACTGTGAGAATCAGGTACTCATGTACCCAGCCAGTGACCACACACGCCCTCCTGAACTCGACTTCTGTGGCCTGCACCTGACCTAGGACCCCTGCTCCATAAACAAATGAAGGTAACATAAGACCGAAAAAAGACATTTGTCCATCCAGTTCGGCCTGTTAACCTGAAAGTTGATCCAGAGGAAGGCAAAAAAAAAACCTGTGAGGCACAAGCAAATTTTCCCCACTTAAGGGGGAAAAAATTCCTTCCCGACTCCAATCAGAATAAGGCCTCATGCACACAACCGTTGTTCTGGTCCGCATCCGAGCCGCAGTTTTAGCGGCTCGGGGCGGACCCATTCACTTCAATGGGGCCGCAAAAGATGCGGACAGCTCTGCTTCTTTCCGTGGTCCCGCAAAAAAAAATATAAACATGTACTATTCTTGACTGTTTTGCGGACAAGAATAGGCATTTCTACAATGGGCCGCCTGTTCTGTTCCGCAAATTGCAGACCGCAGAAAACGGAACGGTCGTGTACATGAGGCCTAACTCTCTGGATCAACGACCCCTCTCTAGTAGCTATAGCCTGTAATATTATTACGCTCCAGAAACACACCCAGGCTCCTCCTGAATTCCTTTATTGTACTCACCATCACCACCTCCTCAGGCAGAGAGTTCCATAGTCTCACTGCTCTTACTGTAAAGAATCCTCTTCTATGTTTGTGTACAAACCTTCTTTCCTCCAGACGCAGAGGATGTCCCCTCGTCACAGTCACAGTCCTGGGGATAAATAGATGATGGGAGAGATCTCTGTACTGACCCCTGATATATTTATACATAGTAATTAGATCTCCCCTCAGTCGTATTTTTTCTAACGTGAATAACCCTAATGTTGATCATCTTTCAGGGTACTGTAGTTGCCCCATTCCAGTTATTACTTTAGTTGCCCTCCTCTGGACCCTCTCCAGCTCTGCTATGTCTGCCTTGTTCACAGGAGCCCAGAACTGTACACAGTACTCCATGTGTGGTCTGACTAGCGATGTGTAAAGTGGTAGGACTATGTTCTCATCACGGGCATCTATGCCCCTTCTGATGCAGCCCATTATCTTATTGGCCTTGGCAGCAGCTGCCTGACACTGGTTTCTGCAGCTTAGTTTGCTGTTCACTAAAATTCCTAGATCCTTTTCCATGTCAGTGTTACCGAGTGTTTTACCATTTAGTATGTACGGGTTACTTGCATTATTCCTTCCCATGTGCATTAACTTACATTTGTCAGTGTTGAACCTCATCTGCCACTTATCTGCCCAAGCCTCCAATCTATCCAGATCCCTCTGTAGCAGTATACTGTCCTCTGTAGTATATATACAGTATACTGTCCTCTGTAGTATATATACAGTATACTGTCCTCTGTAGTATATATACAGTATACTGTCCTCTGTAGTGTATATACAGTATACTGTCCTCTGTAGTGTATATACAGTATACTGTCCTCTGTAGTGTATATACAGTATACTGTCCTCTGTAGTGTATATACAGTATACTGTCCTCTGTAGTGTATATACAGTATACTGTCCTCTGTAGTATATATACAGTATAATGTCCTCCTTCAGTGTTAATTACTTTACACAGTTTAGTGTCATCTGCGGAAATTGATACTTTACTATGCAAGCCTTCTACAAGATCATTAATAAATATATTGAAGAGAATAGGGCCCAATACTGACCCCTGAGGTACCCCACTAGTGACAGTGACCCAATCTGAGTGTGTACCGTTAATACCCACCCTCTGTTTTCTATCATTGAGCCAGTTACAGTGCTGACCATAATTATTCATACCCCTGGTAAATTTTGACTTAGTTACTTTTATTCAACCAGCAAGTCATTTTTTGACGGGAAATGACACAGGTGTCTCCCAAAAGAGAATAAGACTATGAACAAGAGGCATTATTGTGGGGGGAAAACTGTGTTCCGCACTGTGGAAAATCTCAGAGAATGTGGTCGGAAGCCAAAAGTGACCCCTGTGCTGCCAGGAGGATAGTTAGAGAGGTGAAAAAGAACCCAAGGATCACCTCCAAGGCCGTCCTGGTGAATCTGGGCTCTGCACGAAAGTTCCTATTTCCTGTCCTGGATGGAGGCGGTCTCTCAAGGGTGCTGTCATGGGCTCATGGAAAAATGATTACCAGTAAGCAATCCTGAATTTTGCGGCTCAGATGCGGCACCCATTCACGGGGCCGCAAAAAAATGCAACAGCACTCTGTGTGCTGTCCGCATCCATTGCCCCACAAAGAAAATAGAGCTTGTCCGTTTTGCGGGCAAGAATAGGCATTTCTATCATGGGTCCCCAGTTCCATTCTGTAAACTGTGGAATGCACACGCCCGGCATCCGTTTTTGGCAGGTCCGCAATTTGCGGATCGTGTGCATGAGCCCTTACACCTTGTGGTCCATTCTTGAAAAAAGTGGGATGGTTGAAAGATATGGACAACCCCTACAAAGGGCTATAGTGGCCCACACCGCCACAGTAACTGTACACATGCAGTAAAATGTCATTTATTTATTTTTGGAGTCTATTCTGTGGGCTCTCGTTGCCTAGCAACTGCTTCCCTAAATGCGTAGGTGACCACTTTTCCTCTCGCCATTCGCACAGTACGCGTATTGTGGTACTGGTAAAGCAGGAGACACAGGACCAAGAAATTAAGAAAATTGTACAGCCGAAATCTTTTTGGCCATTGCCCCATCCCTATTAAAAGGGTCCACCTTCTTTAGTCTACCGCCCCACACTTTTGAGTAGTGCGCCACCTTTTCTTAAATCTAAACCCGAACAGAATGGAGGGAGGGTGGACGTGTCTGAAGTCAGCGCCGCCCTGGGCTAGCATCGCATTACTCCCTGTGCCCAGGTCTGAGAAAGGCTTGTACCCGGGCACAGGATTACAAACCCGGACTGTCCGGGTCATTCCCATACGGGTGGCAGCCCTAGCTCCACCCCTTTTTACGGTACCATGCCCCCTCTATGCATATTTGTGCGCCGAGGCCATATCTAATGCCACAGTGTGCCGGCGCCACATACGTTATAAAGTCCATAGAGGGCAGATTTCTGGAAGAAAACAATCCTCCATGTGAAAACCGTGTGGTTTACCATCTCATGCAGGAGCCCCCTGACTGATCCGGAAAAGTACGGCTTCATCGACGTAAATGAGGCCGATCTGCGGTGTCTGTTCTGTGAACATATGGTGCTGGTTTTAGAAGGAAACTGTCACCCCCCCAAGTATGAAAATCGTCCAATACTAAAAAAGAACATAAAAAAAGTCCTTTGTTGCCCATGACGACCTAAACAGTCTTGAGGCAGATTTATGACACTGCCTAAAAGTGAAGCTGTTTTTGTTGCCCATAGCAACCAATCACAGCACGGCTTTAGTTTCCCATCGGGCTCCAGAGAAAATGAAACCTGCCCTGTGATTGGATGACACTGTTTTTCATAAATCTGCCCAATATCTGGGGTCAAACATGATCTCCGGGGCCCGGGCCTCCTCCCTATGGCGCGTTCTTCAGACCAGATCAGCCGGTCCGACCTGAACATTAACTTCTCCTTTAGCAAACATTTTATTTATAGGCGTCCACTGTTCCTGCTGTAACCAACAATGCGTATACAGACGTCAAACCTTAGCGGGCCCCGGCCACTGGCCCCTGTAATGTAGTCCTAAGTGCTCCCCAAGAGATGCTGGATTAGCAGGTTTATATGACATTGGTGCGATTTTACCTATGGGGCAGGTTTGTTTCCTAATTTCTGACTTCCGCTCCGTCTTCCAGTCACTAGAGGCCATGGATTATAAAGCAGCCCTGTAAAACTGCCGGATTATCAGACGGACCCCTGCTTTTCACTGCAGGCTTTAGTAAATGGGATTTACTGTGTGGGGGCTGTGATTGGAGCTAGGCACAAAGACTGGTGTGAATATATGTATACCGTATGGCGGTAGTATTTATGTTTCTATAGATGGGAGAAAGCTAGATTTACACGTGTGAGGTTTCCGTGGTGCGACCATCAGACACCATTTATTCGCCCTTTAGGTCCGTAATGTGGTGATTAGTGGCTGTAATATCCATGCTACACTTCACCCCACAAACCTTTTGGATGGAGCGTTGCCATACAGTGCCTACGTAATATGTAACATTAAGTCATCCCCCCTTAAAGAGTCAACTTATTGCCACAATATAGTTCCTGAATAATACCGCCATATACCATTGCCCTGGCAGTGTCCCTACATGTTTTTCACTGTATTCCCCATGGGTCAGGCAGGTAACTATTGCTGTACCGTAGCTTTAAGTGACTCCTGGTTCGTGTGCATTGTCTCATTGCACTGTTTGCTGCTTAACCCCTTAGTGACCAGCCTGTTTTTTGGGCCTTACTGACCAAGCATCTTTCTTCCTTTTTTCATCGTCGCGTTCCAAGAGCTATAACTTTTTTTATTTTTCCATCTATATAGCTGTATGAAGGCTTGTTTTTTTTTGCGGGAAAAGTTGTCGTTTTTAATGGTGACATTTTGGGGTACACCTGACTTTCTGATTAACTTTTATTAACTCTTTCTGGGAGGGAGATGGGGAAAACAGAAATTCTGCCACTGCGTTTTTACGTTGTAAATTTTACCGCGTTCATCTTTCGGTAGAAATAACATAATATCTTTATTCTCTCGGTCAGTACGATTAAAGTGATACCAAATACATATATTTTTTTAATGTTTTACAACTTTTTTTTGCAGTGAAACCCCTTTTTTTTTTAAAGGAAAAAAATGTTTTTGCATTGCCGCTTCCCAAGGCCCATAACTTTTTTTATTTTTCTTTCTATTTTTCTTTCTTTCTAACGCAATCCTATGACGGAATGTATAACGGAATTCCTTTAGAGGCAGTCCGTTATTCATTCAGTCCTAATAGAAGTCTATGGCCTGCATGACGGATCCGTCCCGTTTCCATTATGCAGGGGAGTCCTAATTATTGTGGAGTTAATGACGCTTTTTGATCGCTTGTTATTAAAAATACATGAGCAATTCTGTCTTTTTTTTTTTTGCGTTTACCATAGGTGATAATTTACGTGATTTTTATGTGGTCTGGGTCGTTACAGACGTGGCAATACCAAACATATGGGGGATATTTGTTTGCATTTTTTTTCATTGAAAAGTGTATTTTCAGTGGAAAAAAACATATTTTTTTTAAATGGATTTTTTTTTATTGCTTTGAAAGTGCAATGCATTATCCTTATAGTGCATTGCATTTTAATGTCAATGCTATACTGATATTGACCAGCAGGCGGCACCAGAAAGGCGCAGCCTGCTGGAAATTACTCGAGGCTGGTCTAGGGCCTACATCAGACCCCAGCCAGCCTTCACACACATCGGCACCCCGCGATCGCCAATGGGAGACAGAGGATCGCCACTACTGCCGGTCCGGGCTGTTAGAGCAGGGTCTCGGCTCTCATGTGAGAGCGGGCGACCTGTGCAGCACTTAGACTGGGCTGCCGTAAAAAAGTGGCGGCCTAGCCTAAGGCCCCTTAGTGACCTCCAGGGTACCCAGGGTAGGACACTGGAGCGCAGGTCCTGACCCCGGTGCCATCAAATGGCCTTTGAGTTACCGGCCGGGTGGCAATCCTAGCCGGGTCCTATTAAAGTCATGCAGGACACAAAGAACTGCAGAAGCTGTTCCTCTGCAGGAAGATTTTAGCGCTAGCGTGAAACTAGCCTTCCTCCAGCATCCTATCCATCTGTTTTGCAGTCCGCCAATCACGTCTGTGTGCATCCCACACTTTTCATGGGCCTCATTGTAACAATGCCGTTTCTTGTCCAGGTATAGGACATGTTCTCTCTTTTTTTGTGGGCCCGCGTTACGGACATACGCATACAGACAGCACACAGCGTGCGCCATAGCGGAGAATGGAGGCTGGCTGCACATGTACGGCTGCTCTCCTTGCATTCCCCTTGAAGGTAGGTGTGGATCCCACCTCTTGGACCTCCTCCTATCTGACATTGATGGCCTATGCTAGTGATCTGCCATCAATGTTCTTACCTCTGCGAACCGCTCCTATCGCCGTGGTGTCAAGGAGAGCATGTCAATCATGCGCCGAGTGCTCTCCACTCACTGCTATAGGAGTTTTGATAATAGACAGGCGAGCGAACCCGTCTGTTGAGAGCGCCCTTCGCATGCACGACCATCTCTCCATTTACCGCTATATGGCTAGCCGGCACTCAGCTATTTTCAGAACTCCCATAGCGATGAAATTACGGTTGCGATGCTTGCACGGTGCGCTCTCCTTCCCGTTCTGGAGATCAGAGCCTCTGGGACCCGCACCTATCTGACATTGGTGGCAAATCCTAGTGATAAGCCATAGATATCTGAGGTGGGAATGCCCCTTTAAATCTGGCCTTGCAATCTCCCTGTAGCTAGGCTCCGATGTACGGCTCATGCACACGACCATGTTTTCTGTCCACGTCTGATCCGGATTTTTTGCAGGTTGCATGAGGACCCATTCACTTCAATGGGGCCGCAAAAGATGCGGACATATAGAAAACAAAAATAGAACATGTACTACGGACAAGGATCGGACAGTGGGCGCAACATGTGGAACGCATGGGCTTCGGCTGTGTGCATGAGCCCATACTCAGCCCCTCACGTCCTGTGCGTGGAGTCATTTTCACGTATACTTCTACGGTCCACATGTCCTAATGAACCCTGGTGAAAAAAATAATACTTTCACCTACATTTTTGGGCATAACTACAAGATTTCGGCCTGGAATCCACTTCCTCTGGATTCTCGCCCGACCAGTTGCGTTGATGTCTGACATGATATCTGGTGAAGAACCGTTCCCCGCACCGCCATATTGTCTCCTCACACCTCAGCCCTTGTACAATGGCAGAGCGGCGAGCGCCTCAGGGAAACCATTTCAGCTATTCTCGGTATGAGGTATTCCGAAAACCAGAAAAACAGGAACGTCTGTCAGTGGGACCGAGCCCGTCCCCGATCGTCTCTGCATTCTGCTCAGATTAGCATCAGAGACAAGATATGTTATATAGGCTGACACAGTGGGAGGGGCTTAGAAAGCCACACCCCCAAGCGCTGTGTTTAACCATTTCATTACCGAAGCGTTTATCCCCCCCCCTCTCTCCTGACCCGGCCAATTTTACCAATGGGCCCATGTAACTGCAAACCATGTCTTTCTAACAGACTTAGAACCAGCCCTGCACCTCACATGGATCCAGAGATCTCCTCATTCATTGCTCCAATTGCGTCGCTCGATTTATTTCAAGCTGGCAGCTTAGGGGCGTGCACTTTCCCCGGGGGTGGGGGGGGTGTCCTTTTCGCTGCAGATTGTAGGAAAAACTGAAAATTGTGAAAACAATATATATTTTTCCTTTCTTATCAATTTTTTTTCTGCTGTAAAAGATTTCAAGACCAAACTTTTCTAAAACCACTACCGTATGTTTGTGCCATGACAATGGACGCTATTTGTGTAATTTATCTACTGGCTGGGATCACCGTGGAACGTCCCAGAGTGGCATTACCACCTTTGCACTTTGCTACTGTCTTTATTGGTTAACCTCATGTCATGATGTGTATTTATTTCAGGTCCAAACAATAGGCATTTCCTATTTTGCAGCTGTTTATGTTATCATGTAATGTACCTGGTTCACCAGCAGGTGGCAGCAAACAAGGCAGAGCTATAGTTACATACAGTGGAACCTTCTTTTCCATTCTAACCCCCCCACCCCCACCTCTGTGGTGTGATGGGCGTGTCCCACTTGCTGCAGGAAGGGTGGAGTTCTAGTTAGAGTTAGTTCCAGCTAGTGGCGTCGCTACAGGGGGCCGAGGGGGGGCAATTGCCCCCCCTATGTTATTATTTGCACCCCCGGATGCCCCCCCCCCCCCCCCCGCTGATTCCCTAATGAGCGCTTCCATTATGGAAGCTCTCATTAGTACCGAAGGACCAGGAAGAGGTGAACGCTCTGTACTTACCACTTCCTGGTCCTCGGCTGTGCAGGGCTGCGCACAGCATGAGGGCTCTCTGTGACCTCACGCTGTGCGCGCCAGTTCACAGCACAGTCGACTGAGGGGAGAGAAAATTGCAGGCGGCGTCCAGGAGCAGAAGAGGTAAGTGGTTTTTTATTTTATAAAAAATGAGGCTGCTGGGGGCATAATAGGGGCTAATTAGACTATTAGAGGCATAATGGGGCGAATGAGGCATATGGGGGCTAATGAGGCATATGGGGACTAATAAGATGCATCATGGGGGCTAATTAGAGACATAATGGGGGTTAATGAGGCATATGGGACCTAATTAGGCATATGGGGGATAATGAGGCATATGGGGGCTAATAAGAGGCATAATGTGGGCTAATGAGGCATCAGGGCTGATATGGGGGCTAATGAGAGGCATGGGGGTTGATATGGGGGTGATGGGAGGCATAATGGGGCTAATAAGAGGCATAATGGGGGCTAATGAGGCATAAGGGCTTATAATGGGGGCTAATGAGAGGCATGGGGGTTGATATGGGGGTGATGAGAGGCATAATGGGGGCTAATAAGAGGCATAATGGGGGCTAATGAGGCATAAGGGCTAATATGGGGCTAATGAGAGGCATAATGGGGGCTAATGAGGCATAAGGGCTTATAATGGGGATAATGAGAGGCATGGGGTCTGATATGGGAGTGATGAGAGGCATAATGGGGGCTAATGAGAGGCATAATAACAGTGTCATCCACAGATGCCCCCATAACAGTGTGTCTTCCACAGATCCACCATAACACTGCGGCCTGCGCACTGATGAGAGACAGAAAGAAGCGGAAAGAATCCGCGGAAGCAAGCAGAGGACGGCACAGCAGACGACTGAATAGCTTCTTTTGTAAGTAAATTGTTTTATTATAAATGTATCCCTGCAGACCGCAATTCTCTCGTATTTTGTAATCTTATTTATATATACTTATTTTGTATTTGCCCCCCAATTTTTGACTGTGGTATCTTTGTGCCCCCCTATATATTGTTCCTAGAGTTGCCACTGGTTCCAGCTAACCCCCTGCTAAGGGAGGTTGTGCTGGGCCACGTCCCAGCTGGACGTGCCCAAGCCAGCTAGAGCACTTTCAGCTCTGCTGGATATGAAGGCCATGGTTTGAAGCCTCAGAAGCCAGGAAGTAGAGTTCCCTGGTACTACTTAAGAGACAGACTACAGAGAGAAGTTGCAGCATCCAGAATAAGCTAAGTTATACAGCTACCCTGTTAGTACAGCAGAGCCAGATGTAGCAGAGACGAGTTTGCCTGCCAGAGTTTTAATGCTAAAGCCTGCTGGAACCAAGACAAAGGCTGTAACACATTTAGAGAAATGTTTATGCCAAGTAAAGCTGTTATTGAACTTCACAAGGTCTGGAATCAGTTTATACTTTATCCCCAAGTTAAGTACCCCCCTTTTTATGCTGCTTCGGAAGACAACGCCTGGGGTCCAGCATATCCAGGTAGGAGCACCGTGACACATACAAAACAGTAAGGGACATTGTAGGCCACCCTATACCACTCAGCCATTCCTATAAATGGGTGCCACCACCAACACCATTTCTTAAAGGCACTCTGTCCCGTTGTTGCTTCACTGCAACTGGCGTCACAAATATTTCTTAAAGGGACCCTTTGCCGCTGTACGGACGTCGCAACCGCAAGAATTCAAAGGACCGGAGCGCTTTTTAGATTTTAGCAGGCCAATTTTTCTATTGCTGGTTCTATGCCAGTAAAGAGGTTGTACAGAACTTAAAGCATTAGAAACTCCTTCAAAGTGACTTTTTATGCTGACCCCCTAAGGTATAAAACTCGGGGAAATTTGGACATTTTTTTATTGACAAAACTATGCATGCATTTGTTCATTTTACACAAAAAAAAACAGCTGTACTAAATATTGCGAAAACAAATACCTATGCCTTTAAATGTTTCTATGAAAGCAAAAAGGGAAAAAAATGTGTGTACGTTTGCATATTTTACACAAAGACTGTTATAACGAATAAATTTTTTTTTTTTTATGAACAAAAAGGAGGAACATGTGTATATGAGTGTTTATGTAGTCTGCTGGGGGGGGGGGGGGGGTACTGTTCTTGGTTGAATTGTATCTGGACGACCTAACCATTGTTTTGTACTTGTTTGATGACAAAATAATAAACAGAAAAAAAATATATATAGTTTTCACTTTCTTTTCTTTATTTCCCTTTTTTGATTGCTTTTATTTATTTAATTTGTTTCTACATTTTATTTTAATTTATTTTTTTTGGGGGGGGGGGGGGAATTAGTTAACCCCTTCCTGCCACAGTCAATGCAGGAAGGTGTTAGTTCACAGACTGCAGGCTCGCAATCAATCTTTCAAGCCAGATGGGGGCGTTCTCACATCAAGAAAAGCACGTCCCTATCAGCTTTTTGACAGTGTGATGGCTCGCTGTAGCACACTGTTTCAGAGATGCCACGCAGGGAGAACGCTTTTCATGGTCTCCAGGATACTTACTGTGACGTAAGTATAACGTATATGGTCGTGCAGCAGTAATCAAAAGGTTAACACTCTCTATCATTGCCATGCTAGAGATAGAAAGTGGATAGATACTTCTGGCTGGTAATGTATCACACATGACAGGCTTAGATACAGCTGCTCAGCAGACAATATTTCACATGATCGGCATCACCTCAGCAGACAGTATCCCATATGATAGGATTAGATACACAGCTCAGCAGGCAGTATCACACATGATAGGATTAGATACATAGCTCAGCAGACAGTATACCATATGATAGGATTAGATACACAGCTCAGCAGACAGTATCACACAGGATAGGATTAGATACACAGCTCAGCAGACAGTATCACACATTATAGGATTAGATACACAGCTCAGCAGACAGTATCACACATGATAGGATTAGATACACAGCTCAGCTGACAGTATCACACATGATCGGATTAGATGCACAGCTCAGAAGACAGTATCACACAGGATAGGATTAGATACATAGCTCAGCAGACAGTATCACACAGGATAGGATTAGATACACAGCTCAGCAGACAGTATCACACATGATAGGATTAGATACACAGCTCAGCAGGCAGTATCACACAGGATAGGATTAGATACACAGCTCAGCAGACAGTATCACACATGATAGGATTAGATACACAGCTCAGCAGACAGTATCACACATGATAGGATTAAATACACAGTTCAGCAGACAGTATCACACAGGATAGGATTAGATACACAGTTCAGCAGACAGTATCACACATGATAGGATTAGATACACAGCTCAGCAGACAGTATCACACAGGATAGGATTAGATACATAGTTTAGGAGACAGTATCACACAGGATAGGATTAGATACACAGCTCATCAGACAGTATCACACAGGATAGGATTAGATACACAGCTCAGCAGACAGTATCACACAGAATTAGATTAGATACACAGCTCAGCAGACAGTATCACACAGGATAGGATTAGATACACAGCTCAGCAGACAGCATCACACATGATAGGATTAGATACACAGCTCAGCAGACAGTATCACACAGGATAGATTAGATACACGGCTCAGCAGACAGTATCACACAGGATAGGATTAGATACACAGCTCAGCAGACAGTATCACACAGGATAGGATTAGATACACAGCTCAGCAAACAGTATCACACAGGATAGGATTAGATACACATCTCAGCACACAGTATCACACAGGATAGGATTAGATGCACAGCTCAGCTGACAGTATCACACATGATAGGATTAGATACACAGCTCAGCAGACAGTATCACACAGGATAGATTAGATACACAGCTCAGCATACAGTATCACACAGGATAGGATTAGATACACAGCTCAGCAGACAGTATCACACAGGATAGGATTAGATACACAGCTCAGCAGACAGTATCACACAGGATAGGATTAGATACACAGCTCAGCAGACAGTATCACATAGGATAGGATTAGATACACAGCTCAGCAGACAGTATCACACAGGATAGGATTAGATACACGGCTCAGCAGACAGTATCACACAGGATAGGATTAGATACACAGTTTAGCAGACAGTATCATACATGATAGAATTAGATACACAGCTCAGCAGACAGTGTCACACAGGATGGGATTAGATACACAGCTCAGCAGACAGTATCATACATGATAGAATTAGATACACAGCTCAGCAGACAGTATCACACAGGATAGGATTAGATACACAGCTCAGCAGACAGTATCACACATGATAGAATTAGATACACAGCTCAGTAGACAGTATCACACATCATTAGTCTAAAAAAAACTGCCGTGCCCTTTGGGTATTTCATCCTTAAACGGGTTATCCAATGTCTCCAACAGCCCCCCATGTGCCGGGCCCCTCACAGGTAATATACTTAACCTTGCTCCCTGTGCAGCTCCTGGTCTCCGCACCACCGCCGCTTCTCCCTGTACATGGATGAAAACATCCGGTGTCGGGGGGGGGGGGGGGGGGGGAGCAGCCAATGGCAGGCGGGGATGGGCCTCCCTAACATCGAGGGTGACACTAATGAGGCTCGTCCCCGCCCCCGCCTGCCATTGGCTGCTCCCTATACACCAGATGCTTTTATACGTGTATAGGGAGAAGCATCAGCGGTGGTGTGGGGACCAGGAGCAGCACAGGGAGCAGGTAGCGGGGCAAGTATATTACCTGTGAGGGGCTGTTGGAGACATTGGATAACCCCTTTAAGTTTAGCAGTTTCACTGTTCAATAGGGGGTGCTGTTGTGCTGGAGTCTATGGAAAATACTGCAGCTACCAGTGGAGAATTACTTGTACAGTAGGAGTTGGAGTTCCACAGCTTTAGGCCTCATGCCCAATGTTCTGCCCAGCAGAGTTAGAGAATTATTCTGACTCAGTCTTTGTATTTCTCAAGTGTTTAGTGTGGTTATAGCACCATCTAGTGTGTGTTAAGTTGTATTACACTTTGTTTTTCCTGTTACAATACTACTGCATTGTGGGTGGTGCACTGCATTGTGGGAGTGCAAAGCATCCAGGAGAAGAGAAGCCTCCAGTCTCCAGTACACATCAGCAGAGCTGTCCTTTTGCATATCTCCTTCTCAAACTCCATTATCCTTGTATAAGCATATCTCTTGAAAGATCTACCTTTGTTTTAGGGACATGATGTTATGCAGAGCTGTTCAGCTAGTTGTAATTGTTACTCAGGGAGTTGTTACTACTGTTAGCTAGACATGTAATCCTATGTATAGGCAGCCATTTTACCATATGCTTCAGTGTTAATGCAAATGTTATAGCACATGCTATCTGTACTTTATACTTATACATGCTATTTGTATTCCTGTAGTTTTACCACACTTGTACAATATCTCACTGACGCGCATAGCACAGAGAGTACAACCTGTGGACCAATAAACAAGTTAGATTACAAAGAACAGTCCTCTTATTTGGAAGACAGGAATGGTTTATGCTGAATGTCAGACTGCACACTGTGTGGACGTGTATGAAGACAGAACAGTAAAACAGATGCTAGTCACCAGTGATAGTGGATCTGACTATACGTAGCCGCCATCACAGACGCGGTCTTGCGTACAAGGTTGCAGCGGCTGCCATACAGTCTCAAGAAGTGAGAGTGAAGCCCCCCACAAGTGCAGCACGATCCAGACCATGCTGAAGTCCGTTCCTACCTAGACTGAGTCTGCACAGAGACATTAAGCAGCCAGAAAACGGGCACACAATGTCCACTAGCCGGGCATTATCATTCAGGACCAGTCACGAGCAAGCTGCTCTAGCAAGTCCTCAATAAAAGAAATCGCTGCTCTCGCCCGTGCAGAAGCTGAGGCAACAAAGGTAAGGTCTTCCTTTGCTGCAAAAGAGATACAACTAAAGAAAGAGACAGCATGCCTGCAAGTGTCACTGGAAAAACTCACCGCAGAGAAAGAAGCGGCAGCCGCAGTAGCCAAAGCAGTGTTCCTAGAAGCTATGGAGTTCCCCGGATCCGAGAATCAGAGCGATGTACTTGGGCCAGATCTAGATCAACAAGATCCAGCACAGCGCGTTTCAGAATATGTCCATCAGCATCCCAAGACAGATGACAACTATGATCCAGTATATCAGCCAGCTTATACAGAGTGCCAAAGATCCTACTTTGAACCACTGTATCTCGAGCAGGACGGTATGCGACAAATCGGTGCCAGCCACAACTACCGCCCTACAGAACGAAAGCTACAACCTTTGCTTCGACTTAAAGGAACAACCTTCACGTCAGAACAGTATTATACAGACTACCCTAAGCCAGAAACCCCTAAAAGGTATGGTGATACACCACACATGAAGCATAACAACAACACACCGGGTAGTATTGACGCTAACCAGGCCGCCATGGACTTCGCTAACTTCTTTGCTAAACAGGAGCTGGTTACCAAACGACTTATAAAGTTCACCGATCGCCCCGAGAACTACAGGGCATGGCGAGCCTCCTTCCGGAACGCCATACGGGACTTTACTGTAGTGAGGAGTTAGATCTCTTGTTAAAGCGGCTTGGAAGCGAGTCTGCTGAACATGCCAAAAGAATCAGAGACATTAACATAAACTATCCGGGCAAAGGCCTAAAGATGGTGTGTGAAAGACTTGATGAGTGTTATGGGTCAATAGAAGCTATAGAAAATGCTTTGTATAAGAGAATAGTAGTAGGGGTTACCAGAACTCAGGGAACTAAGTGATTTGTTGATAGAGGCACAGGTTGCTCAGTCAGAAGAAGATCTGCGAGGGCTAGCATTCCTGGACACCGCCAACGGTGTCAATCCGATTGACACCCCTATCGTGTTTGTAGACTTTGTTACTCAACAGGCGAGGATTAGAAATGATCCCAGTTTTGACTTTACATTGTCATGTCCCACTACCCCTGGTGTCAAACCTCATAAAACACCAGTGGCAGTCCACAAAACTAATGTTGCCTCCACAGTTTCTCCGTACAGGCCGTTTAAGTCTTCTCAAGAAGAGAACATACCCAAAGATCTTACCAAACAATGCCCCCTGCACAAGAAACCACATTCTCTACTAAAATGCAGAGCCTTCCGGGAGAAGTCTTTAGAGGACCACAAAGAATTCTTCACAGAAAACAACATCTGATTCAGGTGCTGTGCTACAACATCGCACTTCGCCAGGAACTATAAGGTCAGTGTGACATGCACAGAATGCAGTAGCACAGAACACAACACAGCTTTACACCAAGAACCACCCTCTCAGGTACCATCACAAGCAGAGGAGCATGACGGAAAGCAGATAAACACCGACATAGATACCCAAGTTGTCACTTATCACTATACAGAGATCTGTAAAGGAATCTCAGGAGGAAAGTTTTGCTCAAAAATCTGCCTTGTCAGAGGTTATCCAGTCTGCCACCAAGATAAGGCGATCAAGGTATATGTAATCCTAGATGATCAAAGCAACAGGTCTTTAGCAAAATCCACCCTCTTCGACACCTTTAACATCGTAGGGCCTGGTTCTCCCTACTCCTTAAGGACATGTGCAGGTACCGTTGAGATGGCAGGGAGTAAAGCAACTGGGTACAAGGTAGAGTCCATAGATGGTCTTACCTGCTTGTCACTGCCAACCATACTGGAATGATATCATATACCTGACAACCGGTCTGAGATACCTATCCCAGAGGTAGCGGCATACCACCCCAATATAATATTGGAACTGGACCCAAAAGCCCCGATAGTCTTACTCCTTGGAAGAGACATACTACGAGTTCATAAGGCTAGAGGACAGATTAAAGGTCCCCAAAATGCTCCATACGCCCAGAGACTTGACTTAGGATGGGTCATCATAGGAGACATCTGTCTAGGAGGAGCACACAAGCCGACCTCAGTGAATAGTATGCTCACCAACACACTTGAAAATGGACATCCTTCCCTATTCCAGCCATGTCACAGCAGGTTCCTGATAAAAGAATTGCCACACAGCGCTCCTGTGCCTTGTCCTTTCACAGATTCCTCCTGTGAAGACTACGCCTGCAACGGTAAGCAAGATCACTTAGAGTGCACAGTCTTTTACAGGACAAGAGAAGACAACAGGGTTGCAATGTCTATAGAGGACAGGCTGTTCTTGGATATCATGGATCAAGGAACAGTAAAAGACAAGTCAAAAAGCTGGGTCGCACCTTTACCGTTTAAACCCCGGAGACGACGCTTACCTAACAACAAAGAACTTGTCTACAGTCAATTTATTTCCCTCAAACACAAACTTCAGAGGACACCAGAGACAAGAGAACATTTCTTTACATTCATGGAAAGAATACTCCAGAACTAGCATGCAGAAATGGCACCCGCACTTCAAGACTCCAAAGAGTGTTGGTACTTACCCATATTCGGCGTGTATCATCCTAAAAAACCAGGGCAGATATGAGTAGTATTCGTCTCAAGCACTAGGTGCGAAGGCATTTCGCTAAATGATGTCTTACTGTCTGGTTAAGACCTCAACAACAGACTTCTGGAGGTACTTCTACGCTTCCGCAGAGATTCTGTAGCATTTATGGCCTACATACAACAGATGTTCCACTGCTACCTCGTCAAGGAAAAACATAGAAACTACTTGAGGTTCTTCTGGTACCGCAACAACGACCCCAATGAAGACATTGTAGAGTACCGAATGAGAGTGCACATCTTCGGAAACAGTTCTTCCCCTGCAGTCACTATCTATGGTCTCAGACATTTAGCCCGAGAGGGTGAAGCAAAGTATGGGTCAGATGTCAGATCTTTTGTGGAAAAAAAATTCTACGTGGACGACTGTTTGAAATCCACACCCACGAACGAGACCGCAATCAGTCTCCTGAAAAGGGCTCAAGAGATGCTCGCTTTATCTAATTTGAGGTTGCACAATATTGCCTACAACAGCCATGAGTTAATGGAGGCCTTTTCACCCCAAGACCATTCAAGTGATCTGAAGGACTTGGATCTTAGCACCGACTCCTTTCCCATGCAGCGGAGCCTCGGTTTGCTCTGGTTTTTAAAGGCAGACACATTCACCTTTCAAATCAGCAAGGAAGAAAAGCCCTTCACACACAGAGGAGTTCTGTCCACCATAAACAGCTTATATGATCCTCTGGGATTCGTAGCGCCTGTTACTATCCAAGGCAAAATGATGTTAAGAAACTTCACCACAGAGACGTCTGATTGGGATAATCTGCTTCCCGCAGAGAAAAAGGACCTGTGGACAGGTTGGAAGAAGTCTCTCGAAGCTTTGTCCAGCCTTCACGTGGGACTACCTATGCTTCCGTGCCATCTACTGAAGTCAAGATGCAAAGACTATATATCTTTTGCGATGCTTCAGTCAAGGCAATTACTGCTGTAGCATATCTAAAGACCATTGACGTCAAAGTACAATGTCTTATAGCATTTGTCATGAGCCGGACCAAACTCGCACCACTCCGCGAACACACGATTCCCAGACTGGAGCTCTGCGCTGCTGTGCTTGCAGTGGAGTTGGCTGAATTTATAACATCAGGAAGGAACCTGGAAATCGAATAAGTCAAGTTTTATACGGACAGCAAGGTAGTCCTAGGATATATTTGCAACAAAACCAGGCGCTTTTATGTCTATGTCAGCGATCGGGTGCAAAGGATTGGGAGAGCCACTTGTCCTAAACAGTGGCACTACGTGCCCACGCACCATAATCCTGCAGACCACACGACTAAATCCATCGCACCAAACCACCTTAAGGGCACAACATGGTTTACGGGTCCTGCATTCCTGTACCGTTCAATGTCTTGCAGCATCGGATCCGACACATTCGAATTGGTAGACCCAGATGCAGATGAAGAAATCCGACCTGAAGTATCTGTTCTACGTACGGTGACTTCGGATCACCAACTTAAATTTCATCTTTTCGACAGGTTCTCCACCTGGATGTCACTCGTTTGTGCTATAGCCTGTGTAGTTCATATAGCTCAGTCTTACAAATCGACATTACCTGTGAGCCAGAAGCCCTGCAAAGGTTGGCATCACTGCAAACACGCCTTTACCGCTCCTAATCTGAGAAAGTCCAAAAACATAATAATTTGCACTATACAACCTGAATGTTATGCTAAGGGATAAGACTACCTCAGCAAAGGTCAGACACTCTCCAAGGATAGCACTTTGAAGAAGCTTAATCCCACCATTGACCAAAATGGGTTGCTGAGAATGAAGGAACTAGTAGTGGCGTCTGTTGACGCCAAACGGTGAGTTTTCTGCCCAGCTGAGTTAGAGAATTATTACAGATCACGTCTGCCTCAGTCTTTGTATTTCTCAAGTGTTTAGTGTGGTTATAGCACCATCTAGTGGTGTTAAGTTGTATTACACTTTGTTTTTCCTGTTACAATACTACTGCATTGTGGGTGGTGCACTGCATTGTGGGAGTGCAAAGCACCCTGGGAGAGAGAAGCCTCCAGTCTCCAGTACACATCAGCAGAGCTGTCATTTTGCATATCTCCTTCTCAAACTCCACCATCCTTGTATAAGCATATCTGGTGAGAGATCTACCTTTGTTTCAGAGACATGATATTATGCAGAGCTGTTCAGCTAGTTGTAATTGTTACTCAGGGAGCTGTTACTACTGTTAACTAGACATGTAATCCTATGTATAGGCAGCCATTTTACCATATGCTTTCAGTATTAATGCAAATGTTATAGTACATGCTATCTATACTTTATACTTGCTATTTGTATTCTTGTAGTTTTACGACACTTGTACAATCTCTGACATAAAAATAGAAGGAAAGACATGCGGCACTCACCAACTCTTCTATGCAGCTTTATTCAATAATAAAAACCAGTTGTATGCGGGCACAGCACAGGACAGAGGCTACAGCTGTAGCCTCTGCCTGTGCCCGCATACCACTGATTTTTATTATTGAATAAAGCTGCATAGAAGAGTTGTCGAGTGCCGCATGTCTTTCCTTTTATTTTTATGTCAGATGATACTTTTATGCTGAGCACCATCGAAGTTCACATCTGATTAGTGCAGTACCAAGTTAAGTATTCACACTTTGTCATGGCCATGGCTATGACCGTGACTCCTGAACCGCATGCGGTTGTCAGGGGTTTAGTTTGGTTGTCAATCACAGGTGAGGGCTGTGGTATTTGCCTCACCTGTGGTTGCCGCTGGCAACAGTATGTACGTGGCAGCTTGCTATGTTATGCATGCGGTTTCATGTGAGATGTATGTATGGTGTGCACTGTGTTTATGTTACGTGTGCACTGAGACCTTTCCTTTCACTGTGGCTGCTCGCAGCAACGTTTTGTATAGTGTGTACATGTGGTGGCAGTGTCCCGGCCTTCGGGCTGACTCCCAGGACATGGTAGCCACCCATGTCGTTGCCTGCGGCAACAGCCACAGTATGACTTTCGTTTTGACACTTCCCCTTTAAGTTGGTGTTTTCCCTTCCCTGTGGTTTTGGAAGGGTTAACTCCCTTTCTGTGTGTATGAGTCACGGGGTGTGTCTGATTGTGTGGGTGTGGCCACTTAGGCCTATATAGCCTTGGTGTTTGGCATGGCTCAGTAGGTTGCTTCAGCCATGCTTAGCTGGAGCAGCCTCCTGTGTTTACCAACTGCCAGTGAGAGCCACCCTTGTGGTTCATAAATATAATGTCACATTAAGTTTATGTTCATCTTTATGTGTGATGTCTATGTAATGGTCTGTTGGGTTTTTCCTATGTTGTTTAGTGCAGCTTATGGATCTGGATTCCTGTTTGCACAGGGATCCAGTCAGCAAGGCTGTGGCAGGTAGGTGGAACTCGGATAGTTCACCTGCCATATCCGTAAGTCTGTTTGTGTTCCCCTTTTCCCTGCAGCTTGGCCAGTGAGACCCCTGTTCCTCCGTGTCCAGTAGGAACAGGCCGTCTTACCTTGACTCCTAGTCCAAGGACCGGTCGGAGGGTGAGTTAGGGATCCGAGGTTCCGGAGCATGGGTCGTCCTACCTTAAAGGTCGGCCCATGCAGCTAGGAGTTAGGGTCAGGTTAGGGATGCTTTATGAGGTGACCTGCTCCCTAATCCTGTTGTCCTGGCCGAGCAGCCATAACATCATCTGGCATCGCACGGCTGAGGGTTTTCCCCATCCTCAGCCGTGACACACTTGCGGCATTGCTGACCATTTTTTCCTCTACTTTTCATAATTAAAGGACCTGTAGTATCTCTCACTCACGCACATCATGCAGAGAGTACAACCTGTTAACCAATAAACAATTTAGACTACAAAGAACAGTCCTCTTATTTGGGAGACCGGAATGGTTTCTGCTGAATGTCCAACTGCACACTGTGTGAACGTGTATGAAGACAGAACTCCCACGGACATATACAGTAAGAGCTCCGTGCCTGTATTGCGGACCCACAATATATGGGCACTGGTTGGGATTGACTTGAATCATTCCGTGATCCGCAAGATACGGCCAAAGATAGGACATGTGTTGATGAATGGAGGCACGGATCAGTGGCCCAAGGAAGCACTACGAAGCACTTATAAACCTGTCCACTTCACAAAAATACCTCAGATTCGGTTTAAACCAGTGTTCTGCTTGGGAATGTTACAGACAAGGGAATGATATTTCAGCATGCAGTCACAGAGGTGAGCACCACCAGCAGGGGCTGATCTGTGAGCCGGCTAGTTCAGGGGGGAAGATAGGAAGGGGTTAAGAAGAGCACGCAATGCACACACACTAACAGCCTGCATGGGCTGCACTACGACTACTTCTACTACTACTACTACAACTACTACTATTACTACGACTACTTCTACTACTACTACTGCTACTACTACAACTACTTCTACTACTACTACTTCTACAACTACTTCTACTACTACTATGACTACTTCTACTACTACTACTACTACTTACTTCTACTACTACTACGACTTCGACTACTACTACTACAACTACTTCTACTACTTCTACTTCTTCTACTACTACTACTTCTACTACTTTTACTACTACTACTGCTACTACAACTACTACAACTACTTCTACTACTACTACAACTACTACTACTACTACTACTACGACTACTTCTACTACTACTACTTCTACTACTACTACAACTACTTCTACTACAACTACTTCTACTACAACTACTTCTACTACTTCTACTACTACTACTACTACTACTTCTACAACTACTTCTACTACTACTACAACTACTTCTACTACTACTGCTACTACTACTTCGACTATCTCTACTACTACTACAACTACTTCTACTACTACTACAACTACTTCTACTACTACTACAACTACTTCTACTACTACTACAACTACTTCTACTACTACTGCTACTACTACTTCTACTACTACTACAACTACTTCTACTACTACTGCTACTACTACTACTACTTCTACTACTACTACGACTACTTCTACTACTACTACTACAACTACTTCTACTACTACTACAACTACTTCTACTACAATTACTTCTACTACAATTACTTCTACTACAACTACTTCTACTGCT
Organism: Bufo bufo; assembly: GCF_905171765.1. Classification (NCBI taxonomy): domain Eukaryota; kingdom Metazoa; phylum Chordata; class Amphibia; order Anura; family Bufonidae; genus Bufo; species Bufo bufo. Next base: position 15,492,357 of record NC_053391.1, read on the forward strand.
ACTACAATTACTTCTACTACAATTACTTCTACTACAACTACTTCTACTACAACTACTTCTACTACTACTACAACTACTACTACTGCTACTACTACTTCTACTACTATGACTACTTCTACTACAACTACTTCTACTACTACTACTACTGCTACTACTACTACTTCTACTATGACTACTACTTTTACTACTACTTCTTCTACTACTACTACTTCTACTACTTCTACTACTGCTACTAATACTGCTACTGCTACTACTACTACTACTACTACTACTACTACTACTGCTGCTGCTACTACTACTACTGCTACTACTTCTACTACTGCTACTACTTATACTAATATTACTACTTCTACTACTTCTTCTTCTACTACTACTACTATGACTACTACTTTCACTACTACTTCTACTACTACTGCTACTACTTATACTAATACTACTACTTCTACTACTACAACTACTTCTTCTACTACTACTACTGCTACTACTTCTACTACTGCTGCTACTACTACTGCTACTACTGCTACTACTAAGGCTACTACTTCTACTACTACTACTGCTACTACTACTTCTACTACTACTACTTCTTCTACTTCTACCACACTAACAGACTGGTCCTGGTTTTCCCAGAAGTCATCCAGGTTTTGGGCCCCCTCTCCCAAGCACCCAGTCACTAACAAAATTCAACCAATTTCTGGGCCCCCCTGCAAACAACTTTATCTGTGTCCCCAGAATGAAAATATCCTCAGCGCTGTGGGACCATGGAACCATTACTTCCTTACACCGCCATTTGGTTCTTTTTTTAAACAAAGTCAGTACAATGTGCCTGAGATGTTCTGCAGAAGTCTGACTAGAAGAGGCCACGGCCTGCATCGCTGGATGACATTGTGGAGTTGGGGGCAGGTGAGTATTATACAGCCTGTGTACCATATACAGGGGCTCAGAGAAAGAAGCACTATATAAAGGGGGCATAGAACCGGGCACTATATACAAGGGTAACAGAGCATATGGCACTATTTATAGGAGGCTCTTACATTAGTGGAACTTTATTTTCTTGGGACTACAGTGTATGCTGCTATTATATTCAGGCTGCGGCACTATAAAAGAAATTTATGCTAGTATATAGGATGCTGATGTGTTGGTAAAGCGAGAAACTGAAGACATCTGGGCGCCAAACTCTGAGTTTTGGGTGGGAGAAGTTATCATAGTGGTCTGAACCAGATGGAAATAAAAGGAAAGAGAATAACTCATTTCACTAAATGTAACGGTTTATTCTGTCACTGACTGTGTCTGATCAGTGCTGTAGTCTCTCATATGGTCTGCAGTGTGATGATACAGCAACCTCACCATTACACCTGTTCAGGCCATAATGGGAGCTGTAATTTCACACTGTACACATTTATATTGCAAACGGTTAACCTGTTATAAGCTGGGTTATCATGCTGTACATATGTAATGAGCTTGGTTTTGGTGCTGGACATCTCTGTACTACTACTGCAACTACTACTACTGCAACTACTACTACTGCAACTACTACTACTACTACTCCTACTACTACACAGCTCCCCTTCCTGCACTGTACTATTAATACATCTACCACCATTATGTGGACAAAAATGTATATAGTAGCAGCCAGAAAATCATTGCAACACTGAATCTGGTAATTTTGTATTTACCTCCTGTTGCTTATATAGCGCCAAAATAGGGCTGTACAGAGCTTGTGCCCCTTACATAATGGGGCTCACAATGTAATTTCTTTTTTTACACGCATACCTCTCTGGGGCCAATTTCATAAAAAGCCTCTTCACCCATGCCCCCCACCCCTCCAGGATCCAGCAGGTTAGTCCCAATACCACTGTCCAGAGAAGGCGGCTGCATGCCCAGATGATATCATTGAATACAATGAGCTCCCTGCTCCCCCAATCAACCTGTGATGTTTGCCCCTGTCAGGCGTGATGCAGTGATGTCATCAGACAGCATAATCTGTGGGGGTCCCGCCCTCTGCTGTGAATGATGGGAATTGTTTGTTGTAGGAATGGGGCTAGATATTCCTTTAATCATTTTAAGAGAACTATGGGGGTATCACTACTGTGTGAGGGGCATCCCTATTGCCATTGTTTCTGTGTGTGTGTGGGGGGGGGGGACTCAGGGCATCATTATTGTGATAGGGCACTAAGGGGGCATTATTTTGTGAAGGGAACTGAAAGGGCATTCTTACTGTGAGGTAGACACCATGGGGGTATCAGTACTTAAGGGGGTACTAAGGTGATATTGCGACTGTGAGTGGGGCACTAATGGGGCACCAAAGGGGCATTAGTGCTGTGACAGGGTAACAAGGAGGCATCAGTTCTGTGAGGGGGCACCAAGGGGGCATCATTGCTGTGAAGGTGCACCAAGAGGGCATCAGTGCTGTGAAGGTGCACCAAGGGGGCATCAGTGCTGTGAGGGTGCACTAAGGGGGCATCACTGCTGTGAGGGTGCACGAAGTGGGCATCAGTGTTGTGAGGGGGCACCAAGAGGACATCACTACTGTGAGGGGGCACTAAGGGGACATTGCTACTGTGAGGGGGCACCAAGGGGGCATCACTGCTGTGAGGGGGCACCAAGAGGACATCACTACTGTCATGGGGCACTAAGGGGACATTGCTACTGTAGGGGGCACTAATGGTCCATAATTACTGTAAGGGGGGCACCAAGGGAAAACTGCTACAGTGATGGGGGCACTAAGGGTGCATCACTGCTGTGAGGGTGCACCAAGGGGGCATCAGTGCTGTGAGGGGGCACCAAGAGGGCATCACTGCTGTGAGGGGGCACTAAGGGGACATTGCTACTGTAGGGGGCACTAATGGTCCATCATTACTGTAAGGGCGGCACTAATGGAAAACTGCTACAGTGATGGGGGCACTAGGGGGGCATCCCTACTGTGATGGGTGCATTAAAAGAGGGCATCAATACTGTGAAGGTTGCACTAATAGGGCATCACTACTGTGAAGGTTGCACTAATGGGGCATCACTACTGTGAGGTGGCTCTAATGGGGCATCACTACTGTGAGGTGGCTCTAATGGGGCATCACTACTGTTACAGCAAGGGGGGTCATCCATAATTTATGAGAAGGCATGAAATGGACATCACTTACAGTAAGGAGGCATTTCAGTGTGTGTGGCACACTAAGGGGGCAAAAAGAGGCATTACCGTGTGGCGACACAGTGTTGATTTAATGCACGCTGCAGGAATTCCAACTCTTTGAACACAGTCAATGTATTCCCAATTACCATGACAGTCGTGACGTTTTATAGCATTGTACTAGAACTGCTGCATGTGGCCTGAGCTATAGGCTAGATCTCTGCTAAATGTGACTATGACTTCGGACGGGAGTCGGGGTATAACTGCATTAAAATAACTTCCTATGGCCTTTTTTGTCGGATTATCGCTAGGTAGTTTTTTAGCCAATGGAAACCAACAAGTTTACTGTGACTCACAGGTAACACACGCGAACTGCCATACCGTCCACAATGAGGGTCTCTTCATCTGTTTGAAATATAAATTGTAACAAATTGCATAAAAAAAAAGAAAAACAACCAGTCAGTTTTTTTTTTTTTTTTATATAAAAAAATGTATTTTCCAGACCAAACTGCAATAAAAACTGGACTGAAATAACAGGATATAAAATTGGAAGCAACATCAGAATATTTGCCACCAGGGGGCGCTGCTCCCCTGACAAAAGTCATAGGCAAGGCTGTGGGTGAGCAGCGCAGACGCCCCCATCAATGTTTGCATATATCCCACACCAGGGGATTATATTAACACTTCGGCCACAGATTCCAGTTTTATCTGAATGTGACAGATCTCACGAAGCAGAAAAATACAATTAAATTAGCACCGCTGTTTGCAAGTCGTCTGGTCCAGTTGTGGGGTCCTCTTCACGGCCCCTCTGATATATATATTTATATATTTACTTATATTCTTGTTATTTATATTATTATTATTATACACTTCAAAGACAAAGCGTAGCTACATCACAAATACAGAGACAGCTTACCGGCGTACATACAGTATAATACACCCCCAACCCCCAGAGCCGACAACTGGTTGATTCTTTGGAAATATTGCGAAAAATCACAAAGTATGAATTTGTCAGCAAATATCACTCCTTCAAAAGATTTATGTGACATAATAAAAAATACTTTCCCATTATAGTTAAACTTATAATAGTGACTTATCTTGTATGCTATTATGCAGCTTTTGCTATATGAGTTGCTCTGCTGTTGTATGTTCTTTTAAAAATAATTCAAAGGATTTACTTTTTTTGTCCATTGGGGGGCAGTATTAGAGTAGTTATCTTTTTGTATTTCTAGAGTGTAGTAATATTACAGGTTACAGTTACTAGTATTCTGGAGAAGGGTCCTTGATTCAGTTATTGCCTGATTGCCTTGAAGGAATTTCCCCCCGAAAATGAGGAAAATTGGCTTCTACCTCATGAGGGTTTTGACTTCCTCTGGATGATGCATGTCTTTTTCCAGCCTTACAAACTATAGGGCACATTTATTAAGGGTAACGGTCATATTTTTTTTATTTGCTAGTTTATTAGAGCTAGGCATGTATACCTGAGTTAGTCCTTCAGTGATTGTCAAAAGATCTGTAATTACCTTATAATAACAGCTTTCATTATTTTTCCTCTGTCCCTTTTCACTGCTCCCTTAAAAGACCGTTGCTAGGGCTCATCTGTCTCCCAACTTACTGTAAACAGAAGACAGAGGGGCGGTCCTTCACACTGCATGCCTGCATTAGGCTTCAGAGTGAGGAGGCGTGTCTCTCAGTAATCCAATCTGATTGGCTGGCAGGGAGCTGCTGGCTACAGCAAGTGTGTATGTGAAGTAAGGGAAGGCAGTTTTGGCAGAGGAGCCATCTTGAGAAGGCCCTCATATTGTAAAGGTTTAAACAGCCATAACTAAGGTAAAAACTCAAGGAAAACAGTGGTATGTGAAGAAACTAAAGATTGCTTTATGCCTAATGCCGCTACAGCAGTAACATATGCGAAAATAGATTTTTTTATGAAAACCTGACGGTTATCCTTTAAGACCGATGTTTTAGACACTGGTCTTAATAAACCCCTAAACTGGTGGTGGATCCGCCAAAGTTATGAAGAAACACCGGCCTTTATATAATTTTGGCAGATCCTCTGACAGTTCTAAATGTAAGACAGCTTCCTTGTTGTCTTACATTTAGAAAATGCTAAATGAGACCATATGCCAGGTCACAAGCTGCGGCACAAAGTATTTTTGCGCCACAATCTGTGCCAGAAATACGCCTAATTTAGGAGTATTTCTGTTTAATAAATGACCCCCTATGTTCCCATGAGCATGGTTCTGGGACTGTATATATGTATTGAACTTGGTTCTGGTGCCATATTTATATTTGAGCTTGGCTTTGCTGCTGTATATATGTACTTCAGTTCTAGTGTGTCTATGTACTGAGTTTGGTTCTGATGTTGGGTTTTTGTTACGAGCTTGGTTCAGGTGCTGTGTTTATAAATTGTGCACTGTTTCTGCTATTTGTGCTATATACAGTACAGACCAAAAGTTTGGACACACCTTCTCATTCAAAGAGTTTTCTTTATTTTCATGACTATGAAGGCATCAAAACTATGAATTAACACATGTGGAATTATATACATAACAAACAAGTGTGAAACAACTGAAAATATGTCATATTCTAGGTTCTTCAAGGTAGCCACATTTTGCTTTGATTACTGCTTTGCACACTCTTGGCATTCTCTTGATGAGCTTCAAGAGGTACTCCCTTGAAATGGTCTTCCAACAGTCTTGAATGAGTTCCCAGAGATGCTTAGCACTTGTTGGCCCTTTTGCCTTCACTCTGCGGTCAAGCTCACCCCAAACCATCTCGATTGGGTTCAGGTCCGGTGACTGTGGAGGCCAGGTCATCTGGCGCAGCACCCCATCACTCTCCCTCATGGTCAAATAGCCCTTACTTTCAAAGTTTTCCCAATTTTTCGGCTGACTGACTGACCTTCATTTCTTAAAGTAATGATGGCCACTCGTTTTTCTTTACTTAGCTGCTTTTTTCTTGCCATAATACAAATTCTAACAGTCTATTCAGTAGGACTATCAGCTGTGTATCCACCTGACGTCTCCTCAACACCACTGATGGTCCCAACCCCATTTATAAGGCAAGAAATACCACTTATTAAACCTGACAGGGCACACCTGTGAAGTGAAAACCATTTCAGGGGACTACCTCTTGAAGCTCATCAAGAGAATGCCAAGAGTGTGCAAAGCAGTAATCAAAGCAAAAGGTGGCTACTTTGAAGAACCTAGAATATGACATATTTTCAGTTGTTTCACACTTGTTTGTTATGTATATAATTCCACATGTGTTAATTCATAGATTTGATGCCTTCAGTGTGAATCTACAATTTTCATAGTCATGAAAATAAAGAAAACTCTTTGAATGAGAAGAAGGTGTGTCCAAACTTTTGGTCTGTACTGTACATGTACTGAGCTTAGTTATAGTGCTGCACCTCTGTGCTGGGTTCTGGTGCTGGATTTATGCTATGAGCTGGGTTCTGATGCTGTATATGCACTGTGTTTTGTTATGGTGCTGTATATGTACTGACTTTGGTTCTGGTGCTGTATTTATATATGATCTTGGCTCATCAGCTGTGTTTGTCTGTCAAAGCTTCTTTCTGGTACTGTATTCATGTATATGCTTGGTTCCGATGCCTAGTTTATGTACTGAGCTTGGTTCTACTACTGTATTTATTACTGAGCTTGGGGGAGTATTATAGGAGTTTTATTCTTGTACATAATAGGCAGTATTATAGTAGTTATATTCTTATATGTGGGGGGCAGTATTATAGTAATTATATTCTTGTACATAAGAGGCAGTATTATAGTAGTTATATTCTTATCCATAGGGGCCATATTATAGAAGTTATAAATTTTCCATAAGGGTCATTATTCTACAGTAGTACTTATATTATTGTACATAGGGGGCCAGAATTGTGATAATTTCAATCTAACTACTACAAAACTGATTCCTATGTACAATAATGTAATAGTTATATTTATGGCCATGGGGGTAGTATTTTACTACTAAGTATTGGTGTCATATTTTGGATAGAAAGAAGAGAATCAAAAAGACAAAGCAACTTATGTAGCAAAAGCCGCACACATGGATATCAAACCACTAAAACTGGCCTTAGACTTACAGGTAGATAAATGTTCTGGTGTTTTATCATCTTTGAGGCTCTTATCTCCAGAATTAGTTCTTATGGTAAATCTTCCAGTCACATCAATGGTTAAAGTAATGGGAAACCTTTCACACAAGTTCAGTCATTCCAGTCAGATCAGCCACATAATTGACTATGTAGTTGACTTAAGGCCACAAAGTCATCGTAAAGAGGGAAAACCCTCCACAGGCTCCATCACTCACCAATCTATAATGTGCCTATATTTAAAAAAAAATGTTGGAGTAATTGCAAATCTCAAGTAATGCAACAAAAAGATTCCCCTGCAGAAAGCATACTCCGGGACAGAGCCAAGCCGATGGTTTTTTATAAGCTTATCATTATATTCATATATGATTTACTTAGGTGTAAAGTCCTTTTCTTGAAATGTTTTTTAATTAAATATTTCAGCAATAAGATGTCTGTCATCTTCAAAAATGGACATGTTGCAAAACGGCCGCCGTCCTTGTGATCAACGACCAGATGCACTTTCTTGTTTTGGTTAAGAAGAATTTAAATTGTGGGTTTTCTTTCAAAGTGCTTTCGAGACTGATAGAAACATTTTGAAAATGAAAAACGTTCTAAATATACAGTGACCTTCTTGCATTATTGTAGCTATGGATGTATTGTCCTGTGACGAGCCCGATCATGGGAACTGCACTGCAGCTATATATTATTGTTAATATGTAGAGAAAGGGAAGTATAAAGAAAAAAATGAGCAAAATCCAAAATGTTTCCATGGGGAAAGAAAGATTTTTTTTTTTACAATTGAATACATTTTCCCTAATTTGTTTAGAACATTTAAACAAGTCCTTCTGGGGTGAGAATTTAACCTTGGTTGAAGGTGTCATTCAATCTGCCTTCCACTTCGACTGTCCAAGATGACAGATCTCCGTTGGGGTTGGTAGAAACAACTTGTGGATGTCTCAAGTCTTTGACCATTTTTGGGGATTGTCATTTTATTCCTGAGTATAACCCCATCTGGCGTTCTCTGGTTCTCACCTGTAGACTCTTGTGTTGTCTGATTTGGACTTTTAATTGGACTCAGAAGAATTTTAGTGTCAATGGAAGGGTGATCCATAATGGGAAAAGGTGGACTGAACAAAATAAGACTCTGAGGTCTTCCAGATCTGGCTCGAAATGAAGACCTCGAAAGTCCAGAAGATCGTTCCATTTTGGATGACAATGGTGTATCTCCTGTAGCTTCCCCATCTGAAGTCCGCTTCCTACGGAGGACTGGGGCATCTTGAGGAATGCTATGGTTGCCATCTGTAGAAGAGTTCAAACCGGAATGATGGGGTGTATCTACAGTAATCGGGTCATTGTTTTCCTTCTCTTCTACAGGTTTAACCTCAGTTTTTGTGCTCTTTAGAATGTCATTATGTCCAGTCATTGGAGGCTGCGTTGGTGTCAAGTCAGGTTCATTTACTACATCTTTTTTCTCTAGATCTGTAATTTCTGACTCTGCATTTACTGTCTGCAATGGTTGCGGAATTTGAGTGTACTGAACCTTTGGTGGTATGACTGGCACTGCCTTGGCTTGACACATTTTTATCATAAATGACGCCCTAACAGCAGACACACTCACAGGAGCAGAATTACGCCGACTCATCAGGTGATGATTTGTTGATGTATAGTCCGGGTCCATACTTGAACTAGAAGAGGATGATTTCTCATTTAGACTTTTTGATCGGTCATACAGAGCTATCGTTGTCACTGTGCTTGATTGGTGATTCTGTTGACTCTTTGGCATGACAGAGTCAAGAGGGGTTGAATTTTCAAAAGTAAAAATAGATGCTCCTGATGTGGAGGTGGCCTCTAAGTTTAAGGAAGATGGTCGCGTTTTTGGTTTCTCAGAGACGTCTTTACAATTTTCAATTGGCTCGATTTGCTTACAAAAATCGTCTGGCTTTTGCACGTCTTGGGCATTTGGTAAATTATTCAATGAATTTAAGGGCACCATAGAGTCTAGGTGCTCACTGTCCCTTACCCATGACAGATTTACTCCAGGTTCCATATGTGGACTTGCTTCAATACTATTAGGACAGCAATCACTCGGATTTCCAATCAGCGGCATTTCTGGAAAGTTAGATATGACTAAGCGATGTCTAGGTTCTCTCTGAATGTTTTGATTAAATATTTGATCAGTCCTTGATCTTATATACAAAGACCCATCTGCCTTCATTTCGGCAACTTTTATGGACCACTGACTTGCCCTTGTGTCTTTACTGTCCAGAGATAAACTGCGAGTAAACTCTGGCTTTTTGTAGAGATCCCCAGTGGTTCCTCTCCTTTTTGGTGGTATAGCTGGTGTTTCCTTATCCAGAAAGTTCTTTAATTTTGGAGAATGAAGTGGACTTGTTACCCAGTGGTGATCTTCCCAAAAGTCTTCAAGCTCAAATGCATGTCCACTTTCCACCTCAAGGTCATCATCATCATTGTCTAAAGACTCACTTGACTTTCTCTCATCAACCTTTTCTTCAAAGTTTTCTACTTTTGCCAGATCCACACTCACTTGCAACTTTTTGTCATATTCTATTTCCATTCCTTCTTCTTTTATGCTTGAAACATCTTTGTCTATCTTAACATTAACCAGTTCTAACAATCTTCCATCTTCAGTAGTAGCATTTACTAACTTTGAAGGTTCATCATCAATAACTAGTTCATCCTGCATTCTGCATTCTTGGACCTCTTGAGGTAGAGCGCTGCGGCTTTCCAGTTCATTCGTAGTTGAAGGAATTTGGTTATCCTTTTTTGCTTCCTTTCTCATGCAATCATCATCCACGGGTTCCAAAATATTGTCCGTAGTAAGACCTGATAACCCATCAGTAGCACTTTCTAATTCTACCAAAAGCTTATTTGGAGTAAGAGGTGATGGCGGTCTCTTAGAATCCATGGCACTTTCTGAATGGGTGGAAAGGTCTTCCTCGGACTCGATGATCTTCAGTTCTTGTTGGATATTTGACCAAAGCGGGTCCAAGAGAGTGATGGAGGAGGCATCATCATCCTTAAGAAAAGAAAATACACAAAAACCAACAATTAAAACTTGGCAACACAATAAAAATATTTATTTAAAGGTTTATTCACATGTCGGACATTTATGGATAACACAGGAGAAATGCTCCATAAATGTGGGTCTCAGAGGGGAGAGAACGAAAGTACCTAACCCGAATTATTCCTGGTGAGGTGGCTGTTGGCCATTGCATCTAGCATTTGCATGGGCCTCTCCCTTCACTTCCATGGGAGTTATGAAAATAAGTGCCCATGCCTATTTTTAGGGCTACCACTGAAGATAATAGATAAACCGTATGTGGCCACCTCTTCATTCTCTATATGCCTGGATGTGACAGCTACAGGCCACCTCACAAGGCAGGATGGGGAAAATCATCACAGAGGTGCAGATCCAGAAGCAAAAGGTACCTGGTGATGCGGGAAAAGATCATCTACATCACTTATTTCAGTTTTCTCTTCTTCAGGTGTTTTCAACGGTTCTGGTTTCTTTGGCTCCAAGTTTTTGACTTGAGGTAGCTCATTGATAGACACGAACGTGTGCTCAACTGGCTTTCTATCTGCAGAGCTGGGTAGTATATCTGGTAACTGGGACATTTCTAGTAAGATTTCCTTCAGGGTCAGTGTTCGATTGTCTTCTGCAAGAACAAAATGCAAAAATATTTGAACATCAACAAAAATTATCATTAAAGTTTGCATTTAACAGTAACTTTAATAGAATGTCCAGCAATTTGGAAGATAAGACAACTTTCAGCATCTCCTAGGAGATCAAATGAAAAGAAGAATAAGACGTTCTTGCAATGGAGGGTTTCAAAAGAATCATAGAAACTATGTACATAACTTTGACACCCAGAAAGTAGACATTATGGGGAGAGAGTAGTTTTACCTTCAAATAAATCTGGGCTAAGATCTTTAAGACATGGTCTCCTTGGCTCATGAATCTTTACTGGCTCGGTCACATCTGGATATTGAGGTCCTGTTTTAAGTCCACTTTTGTTATTGGAATCTGCACCTGGGGATTTGGGACCAACAAGCGGTTCTAGCAGAGGTAACTCCTCCAGACTAGAGAGAAGATGGCGTTCCTTGGAGTTGGCTCGGCAAGGAGTACTGTTGGCACTGATAACTGCAGAGACACGTAGAGGAACCGAGACAGAAAATGGTTCTGAGATGTTGAGGGCTTTTCGTTGGTGTCTAGGTGAAGCTTCCAAAGGAAATAGACTACCAGGGAATCCAGATTTAGTGGGTCCGTCACTTGAAGCATAAAACATCTTCCTTCCTTTTGGAGAGTTCTGTTCATTCTCCAGGTCGTCGCCAACCCGGAACACTTTCATCTGTTCAGGTGGGGGTTTCACCTGAGGAGTCTTAAGCGTATCTTTTTCTTGGGTAGAGCCTCCTACAGCACCAATAGCTTCTTCACTGTCCCATTCACTGTCTTGCTTGCTTACATCATAAGTGCTACCAGTCCCTGTGGCCCGCGACCTGAGGACCGGAATAAAGAAGCCACCAGCGCCCGCCGGTCTCTTGAATCGACCAACTTTTTCATCCTCACCTTGAAGAAGACAAAGAAAAGGATTTGTTTTATTAGGAACATTTGTCTATATTAGAATGGTTATCGTATTATTATATCCAGTCTTTATTGGGTCACAACAAAGATATATCACCACGTTCTGATCAGTGGGGGTGTGACTGCTGGGACCATCACCTGTCCTGAGAATGAGGGGTTTTGTTATTGTGACTGATAGATAGATAGATAGATAGATAGATAGATAGATAGATAGGAGATAGATAGATAGGAGATAGATAGATAGATAGATAGATAGATAGATAGATAGATATGAGATAGACAGATATACAGTACAGACCAAAAGTTTGGACACACCTTCTCATTCAAAGAGTTTTCTTTATTTTCATGACTATGAAAATTGTAGATTCACACTGAAGGCATCAAAACTATGAATTAACACATGTGGAATTATATACATAACAAACAAGTGTGAAACAACTGAAAATATGTCATATTCTAGGTTCTTCAAAGTAGCCACCTTTTGATTTGATTACTGCTTTGCACACTCTTGGCATTCTCTTGATGAGCTTCAAGAGGTAGTCCCCTGAAATGGTTTTCACTTCACAGGTGTGCCCTGTCAGGTTCAATAAGTGGGATTTCTTGCCTTATAAATGGGGTTGGGACCATCAGTGGCGTTGAGGAGAAGTCAGGTGGATACACAGCTGATAGTCCTACTGAATAGACTGTTAGAATTTGTATTATGGCAAGAAAAAAGCAGCTAAGTAAAGAAAAACGAGTGGCCATCATTACTTTAAGGAATGAAGGTCAGTCAATCAGCTGAAAAACTGGGAAAACTTTTAAAGTAAGGGCTATTTGACCATGAAGGAGAGTGATGGGGTGCTGCGCCAGATGACCTGGCCTCCACAGTCACCGGACCTGAACCCAATCGAGATGGTTTGGGGTGAGCTGGACCGCAGAGTGAAGGCAAAAGGGCCAACAAGTGCTAAGCATCTCTGGGAACTCCTTCAAGACTGTTGGAAGACCATTTCAGGGGACTACCTCTTGAAGCTCATCAAGAGAATGCCAAGAGTGTGCAAAGCAGTAATCAAAGCAAAAGGTGGCTACTTTGAAGAACCTAGAATATGACATATTTTCAGTTGTTTCACACTTGTTTGTTATGAATATAATTCCACATGTGTTTAATTCATAGTTTTGATGCTTTCATAGTCATGAAAATAAAGAAAACTCTTTGAATGAGAAGGTGTGTCCAAACTTTTGGTCTGTACTGTATATGAGATAGATAGATATGAGATAGATAGATAGACAGACAGATAGATATGAGATAGATACAGGGGCGTAACGATCGCGGTCGCAGCGGGTGCAACTGCGACCGGGCCTGGTGGGGGGAGGGGGCCTGCTGCACTCACATTTAATGGGAGCGCTCTGACGGGGCCCGGCATGAAGTACAGTGAGAATGCTGGGCCCCGTCAAGGCGCTCTTCAAACATGAGGGGGCGCAGGAGGCAGGGGAGAGCAGAGGCAAGGAAGGGGGGGGGTGCACTAACCCGGCTGTTCATTTTCAAAGTGAAGCAGGGTGACCTCTCCGCTCCCTACTTTACTGTTCTTCTGAGCTCACGCCCTCCCCCTGCTGGCTGCACATCGTGCTGCTGGCTGTGGGAGGAGCTCTGAAAGCCCAGGAATCGGCCTTCAGCACAGCCAGCAACGCGATGTGAGTGTGGGAGCGCGTCATCAGGGAAGAGGGCATAACCACTGTGAGGGGGCACATATCTGGCATAACTACTGTGAGGGGGAACATATCTGGCCATAACCACTGTGAGGGGGAACATATCTGGCATAACTACCGTGAGGGGCACATATCTGGCATAACCACTGTGAGGGGCACATATCTGGTATAACTACTGTGAGGGGCCACATATCTGGCATAACTGCTGTGATGGGCACATATCTGGCATAACTGCTGTGACGGGCACATATCTGGTATAACTGCTGTGACGGGCACATATCTGGTATAACTGCTGTGAAGGGCATATATCTGGCATAACCACTGTGAGAAAGGCACATATCTGGCATAACTACTGTGAGGGGCACATATCTGGTATAACTACTGTGAGGGGCCACATATCTGGCATAACTGCTGTGACGGGCACATATCTGGTATAACTGCTGTGAAGGGCATATATCTGGCATAACTACTGTGAGGGGGAACATATCTGGCATAACCACTGTGAGGGGCCACAAGGTGGGCATTAGTACTGTGTGGTAGCACTTAGGGGAAATGTCCTAGATTACTCTGCTATACATTGGTATGGCTCAGTCTTACAGGCCAGCACAGCGCCCCCTGCTGGTGATTTCACTGGGGCAGTCACCATCCCTTCCTTATGTGATTATTCTTTATTTCTCTATCACCACAGGGACCTTATTCTGGATCCAGGGGACATCACGCCGATACCAGCGACACCCTGGATGAGGAAGGACCAGATTTTATTAGGACTGGGTGAGTGTAGCCATGCATTGGGCTTAGGGCTCTTTCACACAAGCAGATCCCGTGCGGGTAATCCGCTGCGTGAAAGACAGCCAAGCCCCGTTCCGGACAGCAGAGACACTAACATGGACCCACTGAGGAAAAGATAAGCTATCTCGAAACGCGTCTGGACGGAATACCTGTGCGTGAATTTGACTGCGAATCATACATGGCCATTTATTAAATCCTACTAGTAAGGAGAAAAACTTTGCTTGACTCACGAAAACCTACAGTCGGACCAAGTCCCACGAGATTTGAGACGAGATCCTGAGAGTCACTGCAAAGAGAAACCAACACTGCTGGATTGGGATGTGAATGGTGGGACGCCACCTGAAAGAACTTCCACACGCAGAAAAATTATCTCTTGATCAGCGCAAAGGGTTGTGAGTAACCACAAGCGGGTTATATTGATTGACTATGGAAACCTGAAACCTAGGCGAAATTGTGCCCTCTACACAAAGACGGAGGGTCCCATATATCTTGATATCTGCCATTGAGACGTACCTATACATATGGGTCTTTTGTACTGGGACTTTCACCGATATACATAGGTCTCCAGAAGAAATCTAACAGCAATCGATTTAGAATATTGCAATTTTATGTTCATTTTTATTCCATGTATTTTATTTGATTCGATTTTATCTGATTGATTTTTATAATCGATATTCTATCGATAGAATGTATAATCGATGTTAGTACCTAGATTTATTTTATGGTGTTAAATAAATGTGTTTGGTTCCACATCTCTCTTAGTGTTTTAAGTGCCGGTCCAACCTTTACATTCACTATTTACTTTATTGATTGTCCAAGGTGAGCCGTCTGCTTATTGTTCTCAGAGACACGGACATGACTGATGCCTCTCTGGGATCTTTTTACTGCAAAATCGCGGTGACAACTTTATCTCACTGTGATTTTGTAGTAAAAAGGTCACAGAAAGGCATCAATCAAGTTACTGCTCCGTGTCTCTGCTGTCCGGAACGGGGCTTGGCTCTCTTTCACGGAGTGGATTACCCGCACAGGATCCGCGAGTGTGAAAGAGCCCTAGTGTAAAGAAAATCTGCTGCCTCTTTGTAAAAATGGGGGTGGGGCCCATAACACTCTAGTTACGCCACTGGATAGATATGAGATAGATAGATAGATAGATAGATAGATAGATAGATAGATAGATAATAGATAGATAGATAGATAGATAGATAGATAGATAGATAGGAGATAGATAGATAGATAGATAGATAGATAGATAGATAGATAGATAGATAATAGATAGATAGATAGATAGATAGATAATAGATAGATAGATAGATAGATAGGAGATAGATAGATAGATAGATAGATAGATATGAGATAGATAGATAGATAGATAGATATGAGATAGATAGATAGATAGATAGATAGATAGATAGATAGATAGATAGATAGATAGATAGATATGAGATGATAGATAGATAGATAGATAGATAGATAGATAGATAGATAGATGATAGATGGATAGATAGATATAGATAGATAGATAGATAGATAGATAGATAGATAGATAGATAGATAGATAGATAGATATGAGATAGATAGATAATAGATAGATAGATAGATAGATAGAGAGATATGAGATAGATAGATAGATAGATAGATAGATAGATAATAGATAGATAGATAGATAGATAGATAGATAGATAGATAGATAGAGAGATATGAGATAGATAGATAGATAGATAGATAGATATGAGATAGATAGATAGATAGATAATAGATAGATAGAAAGATAGATAGATAGATAGATAATAGATAGATAGATAGATAGATAGATAGAGAGATATGAGATAGATAGATAGATAATAGATAGATAATAGATAATAGATAGATAGATAGATAGATAGATAATAGATAGATAGATAGATAATAGATAGATAATAGATAGATAATAGATAGATAATAGATAGATGGATAGATAGATAGATAGATAGATAGATAGATATGAGATAGATGATAGATAGATAGATAGATAATAGATAGATAGATAGATAGATAGATAGATAGATAGATAGATAGATAGATAGATAATAGATAGATAATAGATAGATAGGAGATAGATGGATAGATAGATAGATATGAGATAGATAGATAGATAGATGGATAATAGATAGATAGATAGATAGATAGATAATAGATAGATAATAGATAGATAGGAGATAGATAGATAGATAGATAGATAGATAATAGATAGATAGATAATAGATAGATAGATAGATAGATAGATAGATAGATAATAGATAGATATGAGATAGATAGATAATAGATATGAGATAGATAGATAGATAGATAGATAGATAGATAATAGATAGATAGATAGATGATAGATAGATAGATAATAGAGAGATAGATAGATGATAGATAGATAGATAGATAGATAGATGGATAGATTTTGCCATAACACCTTTAGTTCGCACATGTTGGAGAATAAATCAGGACCCGCTGTGAGCCCATAAATATGGCTTACAAGTACCGATCCTCTACATGACGGGTGTGACAGGCGGCCATTTCTCCAGGCAGCATATAATTCTGGGTGATTGTGATCTGCGTGCTGCACTGACTGTTCTGCGCGGCCGGTGGTGACGGATGCGCCTGTGACGGGCGTACAGATTCTGCAGCTCTTGTATGGGGCGCTGTACTCACCTTCCGTAGGTAGAGAGCACAAGGAGTCCATGCTCTTGGCCGGCCGTATGGTGACTTTCTCTGCGAAGAGAGAGGTGCAGTGTTACAGCTACAGCAAAAGAAAAGTCTCAGATTTATCATTTGTATACTTCACATCCAAACCGCTATTAGAAATTCTTCTAGTGTCATTTCACCAGGGACCAGTGCATTGTGGGAGCTCAGATAACAGTTACGGTTACCTGCAGTCACCACTAGAGGGAGCTTGCTGCACACCGTGTTATTAATGAGTGCAATGTATAAACAGTATGCAGTAAGCTCCTGAGCTCCCCCTAGTGGTGGCTGCAGGCAGAGAGAGTTTTATCATATTACTGCGGGCGAGTTCAGTAAAAAAAAAAAAAAGCATCAGAGAATTGTGGACCTACAGATGGAGCAGTTTCTAATTTGACGTGATATTACATCACAAAAGTCATTGAATAAATCAAGTAAAAGATAGTTAGATAAAAAAGAAAAGATGTCCAGGGACTGACTTTAATTTCAAGGTAAAAGCTGGTGGTAGTTGTGTACAGACTGGTCATGGTAATTTATACTCCTCTTGTACTCTTACCTCCCATTTCTTTCTGCCCTCTGACAAACACACTTCCATTACGGCTCAGTTTAGATTTGGATTCAGCTCCAGAACGACCGAGGTTGAATATAGATCTCCATTTTTTAGACTTTGTGGAAAGTTTCCTCCTGCAGATATTTACAAAAAAAAGATAACATTAAAGACAGATTAGGATTGAGCAATTAAAATTATCCAGATTAAGTGATAGAAATGTAGCTGTGCATTACAAGGGTGAATAACAGTGACATCACTGAGAATGCAGCCTATCCATTCACTAGAGAGCAGTGACATCACTGAGAATGCAGCCTATCCATTCACTAGAGAGCAGTGACATCACTGAGAATGCAGCCTATCCATTCACTAGAGAGCAGTGACATCGCTGAGAATGCTGCCTATCCATTCATTAGAGAGCAGTGACATCACTGAGAATGCAGCCTATCCATTCACTAGAGAGCAGTGACATCACTGAGAATGCAGCCTATCCATTCACTAGAGAGCAGTGACATCACTGAGAATGCATCCTATCCATTCAATAGAGAGCAGTGACATAACTGAGAATGCAGCCTATCCATTCACTAGAGAGCAGTGACATCACTGAGAATGCAGCCTATCCATTCACTACAGAGCAGTGACATCACTGAGAATGCAGCCTATCCATCACTAGAGAGCAGTGACATCACTGAGAATGCAGCCTATCTACTGTATTCCCCCAAGCACTGATATTAACACTACTTTGACTGTTTAAAATAAAATTACTGAAAATACTTAAAGGGGTTCTACAGTTTGTTTTAACCAAAGCTATTGCAAAGAGATAACAGTATGTGTGCATGCATCCAACGGCGCAGAAGCAGAACGTGCTCCTGTCTAAGTTGCTGGTGCTGCAGTCCATCCCTTTCCAAGTGGTGGACTCTGCACATTTCAGAGAACTGATGGCTTGTGCCAAGCCGAGGTGGATAGTCCCAAGCCCTCATTTCTTTGCCAAAAAGGCAGTACCAGCCCTGCATACATATGTAGAACAGAAGGTGGGCCAGTCCTTGAGCCTGTCGGTGTCTGCCAAAGTGCACAGCAGCGCCGACGTGTGGAGCTGTAACTACGGTCAAGGACAATACATGTCCTTTACGGCCCACTAGGTGAATATGGTTCCTGCACAGCCACACCAGGAACTTGGCCAGGTGACGCCGCTTCCTCCATCACGTTCTCACGCCGTTGGTCCTGCAACAATGCCCGCCTCTGCCTCCTCATCCTCCACCATGTCCTCAGCCTCCACTGCAGGGACAATTCACAGTGCTCCTCCAGCATACCACATGTGCAGGGCACGGCGGTGTCACGCTGTTCTGCACCTTGTTTGCCTGGGCGAACGGAGTCACACAGGGGAGGAACTGCTCCGTGTCCATCAAGAAATCGAATCCTGGCTTTCTCCGCGACAACTGAAAATCGGAACCATGGTGACCAAAAACGGGAAGAACATAGTGTCAGCGCTGCGTCAAGGAGGACTGAGCCATGCGCCCTGCATGGCACACGTGTTCAATCTGGTTGTAAAGCAGTTCCTGAATTCTTCCACCCATCTGCAAGACATCCTAAAAATGGCCAGGAAACTTTGCAGGCACTTCAGCCACTCGTACACAGCAAAGCACACCCTCCTTGAGCTGCAGTGGCAGAACGGCATCCCCCAACATAGGCTGATATGCGACGTTTCCACCCATTGGAATTCCACCCTCCATATGTTGGACCGACTGTACGAACAGAGAAAGGCCATCAACGATTTCTTGATGATCCAAGTGGACAGGAGTACTCCCCTGTGTAACTTTGATGTCAGCCAGTGGCAACTCATGCGTGACACCCAGGGCCATCTTTAATGCAGGGCAAAAGGGGCAGCTGCCCCGGGCCCAGTTGCTCCTGGGGGCCCAAAGCAGCTGCCTCTTGAGCCCCGCTGGCCACTGCCCACAAATTTAATGACATTATCGTAAATTAGTACCGGAGGACCCGGAAGCGGTGAAGGCTTTGTACTCACCACTTCCTGGTCCACGGCTGTCGGCTGTGCAGGACTGCGCACAGCGTGAGGCACTCTGTGACATCACGCTGTGCGCAGCCTTCACAGCACAGCCAACCGCTTGAGGATGCAGATTGCGTTGGAGGAGAGGAGCGGCAGCGTCCAGGAGCAGGAGAGGTAAGTGTTTTTTTTTATTTTATATTTATGAGGCTGATGGACACTTCTGGAGGCTGGTGAGAGGCACTGGGGGCTGATGGAGAGGCTGCTGGGGGCTGATGAGAAGCTACTGTGGGCTGCTATAAGGCTACTGGGGGCTGCTATAAGGCTACTGGTGGCTGCTATGAGGCTAATGGTGGCTGCTATGAGGCTAATGGGGGCTGCTATGAGGCTACTGGGAGCTGCTATGAGGCTAATGGGGGCTGCTATGAGGCTACTGGGGGCTGCTATAAGGCTAGTGGGGGCTGCTATAAGACTACTGGGGGCTACTATAAGACTACTGGGGGCTGCTATGAGGGGCTGATGAGAGGCATCGGGCTCTTATCTGAGGTCTGATTGGGGGTCATTCATATTGGGGTCTGAGCTGAGGTCCGATTGGGGTCTTATTAACATTGGGGGTCTTATTGGGGCTGTTAGCTGAGGTCTGATTAACATTGGTGGTCTGATTGGTGGTCTGACCTGAGGTGTAATGAAAATATTTTTTTTCTTATTGTCCCCCTGTAAAACCTAGGTGCGTCTTATGGGCCGCTGCGTCTTATAGGGCGAAAAAACACAGTACTTGCTTGCTCCTCCTCCCAACCTCCCCTGCCCTTTGCGTACGCCGCGCGCCGTGACGTCACGAGGAGGCACTGCAACGCTAGGATGAGCCGATCCCCGGTCTCCTTCCTGAACTGCAGAGCGGTGCCCACTCCCAGCCCAGCTGCACAGAGCACTGATCCTGAGCCGCTGGAGTCTTCAGAACTGTAAGTATTTACAGTAATTCACTGTAAGCTATATTATATATATTACTTGTTTTATGTGAGTAAGGGTGCTGGGTGGTTGGAGGGGGGAGGGGTAGATGGGGGGGTTAGTAGTACAGTACTATCTGCACATTGTAAAAAAAAAAAAAAGTAATCTGCAAAATACTGTATATTTGTGTCAGAAGTTGTGCTTTTTTAAATTTTTAGAATAATGATACAGCCATTTTATTTGATACTTTTGAGCTGATTCTTTTTTTTTTCTCTATATTAAGGGACACTTTAGTCACCAGAACCACAACAGCTAACCGTAGTAGTTCTGGTGTCTATATCATGTCTCTGCAAGCTTTTTTATGTAAACACTGCCTTTTCAGAAAAAAAGGCCATATTTACATCACTGCCAAGGGACACCTCTAGTGGCCACTCATCATTATTAACGTTTACTACTCTACGAGGTGTGTTTTTTTTTGTGTGTGTGTGTGTGTTGTGGTGATTGCATGCTAGGGTGTGGGAAGGTTGGATCCAGGGGGCCCAAGTAAATTCTTGCCCAGGGTCCAATCAATAATAAAGACGACCCTGGTGACACCTGCCGATTGCTCAGGCCCTTTGAGGAGGCCACATTATTTGTCAGTTGCCAGAACTACGGGATGAACAACGCAACGTCATTCCACTGCTTCATGTCCTGGAACAGATGCTGGTAAATCTGGGTGGTCAGGGGACTGGAAACGTGGCGCCAAGATCTCACGGCCACATCAGCCCTGTGGGGGCTGAACTGGAGGAGGAGGAGGAAATTGGAGCACAAGCAATGTGTAGCGAAATGGGTGGTTTTTACACACAGGTGACAGAAGAGGAGGAGCAGGAGCAGCCAGAGGAGCTACAGGGCGATGAGAAAGACGAGGCAGAGGATCCAGACACACCGAGGCAGTATGCAGTGGAGATGGAGGCAGGGAGTCCCTCCGAGTCACTTGCACAAATGGCCCGATGCATGCTCACTTACTTGCGCAGTGACAGCTGAATTGTCACCATTCGGCAGAGGGATGACTTCTGGCTCTCCACCTTGTTGGACCCTCGCTACCGGTCCAAAAAGGGGGCCTTTTTTACAGCAGCTGAGAGGAAGGACAAACTGAACTACTATAGAGACATCCTATGTGGTCAGTTGGCCGCTGCCTATCTGCGCCCACCGCCCAACCTCTCGCAGGTCTGACCGGGGGGGCCCTCTGCGCTCACGTTCCTCTGCCATGCTATGGCAGGGTGTGGGGGGTTAAGCAGTACCAGGTCCATCAGCAGCAACTTGAGTCTAAAGTCGCTGATGAGCAGCTTTATTCACCCGACTAGTGAAGAAACTACTCACCAGCAGCAGCAGCAGCAGCTAGACCTGGAGCAGGACCTGAACCAGCAGGTGGTGGCATACTAGGACAGCACCCTGCCACCCCACATTGAAGATCCGCTGGACTACTGGGCAGCCCAACTGGATTTGGTGGCCGCAACTGGAAGAGTTTGCCCTCCAAAACCTATCCTGCGCGGCCAGCAGTGTGGCATCAGATCGGGTGTTTCGTGTGGCGGGGCCATAGTTACGACAAAAAGGACTCGCCTGTCCACCCAAAATGTGGAGAGACTGACCTTTGTCAAGATGAATCAAGCGTGGATCAGCCAGGATTTCACCCACCAATGCCTGATGCATCAGACTAGATCATCCATGGTGCCACACCAACACTTTGACAAAAGAGACCGGTTTCTTCTGGCTACCTGCCTAAGCTACTATTCTGATGCTGCCACACATCTGATGCCACACATCTGATGCCAAGTGCTCCTTCTTTCACCCACCGTCTTCAGCTGGTACTGGTATTGACACCCACCTCCCCACTCTGTCACTGGGTCACTCTGTGGTCTCCTGATGCTGCTGCCACCTCCACACTATGTCACCTTGCTACTCTGTGGTCCCCTGATGCTGCTGCCACCTCCGCACTATGTCTCTTTGCCAATCTGTGGTCTCCTGATGCTGCTGCTACCTCAAAACTATGTCACCTTGCCACTCTGTGGCCTCCTGATGCCCTTGCTGCCACCTCCACACTCTGTCATTGTGCCACTCTGTGGCCTCCTGATGCCCCAGCTGCAACCTCCACACTGTCATTGTACCACCCTGTGGCCTCCTCCTGATGCTGCTGCTGCCGCCACCTCCACACTCTGCTATTGTGCCACTCTGTGGCCTCCTGATGCTGCTGCCACAAACACACTGTCATTTTGCCACCCTCTGACCTCCTCCTGATGCTGCTGCTGCCACCTCCACACTCTGTCATTGTGCCACTCTGTGGCCTCCTGATACTGCTGCCACCTTCACACTGTCATTGTGCCACTCTGTGGTCTCCTCATGCTGCTTCCACCTCACCACTATGTCATAGGGCCACTCTGTGGACTTCTCATGCTGTTCCCACCCTCCCCACTTCATGACTGGGCCACTATTTTGCTTTTCGGCCTGGCTGACATCATCATTTTTTTGACCCTTCTTCTGATCTGTCAGAAGGAAGGAAAAATGAGACACACAACGGACCCCGTCTATGTAACAGCTGTAAGGCCTGTATGGTCCCATCATAATTGGCTTATGATTTGGTAGCCAAAAGCAGGAGTGGGTACAAAACACAGAAGACATGTAAATAATCCATTCACGTGTCATCTCTGTTTTGGATCCACTCCTGTTTTTTTTTTTGCTTTAGCAATACTGATGGATTACTGACCAAATGCTGACCGAGTGAAGGCGGATGCTCCACAGACAGGATCCGTTTTTTGGGGGGTTATTGTTCTGACGGATCAGAGGAAGGGCAAAATAATCAGTGACATCAACACAAACTTACTGCTGACCCCCTCTCCACTTAGGGGGGGGTCTACTTGTATAAGCGTTTAATAGAACAGGTTCTGTAGACATCTATGTGGAATCAGCTGACGACGGTGTAAAAGAAGTGCGCTCTTTCACGCTACAGTAGGATCTTGGGCCTCTGCACGGTTCTTTATACCTGGCGCTAACATCCACCTGTAAGGCTGAGTTCACACTTGAGTTATTTGGTCAGTTTTGGCCCCGTAACTGCCCAAACAAGTGAAGCGTGCAGTGATTCTAAGAGCGACGCCTGTCATCTGCATGTCCTACGGACTCCCAGTATTATTTCACTACCACAGCAGACTCCCTATGTGTGTTACTGCAAGGCACAGTGTTCTACTCCACTATACAGGCTCTCTGCAGCCAGGAAATAGCCGTTTTTTTTAACGCGATTCACCACAAATAAATTTGGATCGAACCAAATTTTTTCGGAAAGTTCGGCGAACCGGCTGAATCGAATATTTGAGAAATTCGCTCATCTCTAGTTATAATGGCTCGTTTTGTCTGGGGAGCAATCATTAGGAGAAATAAAATGGCAGCAATCCTATTAGTACACACAAAACCTGTCCTAATTAAAAAGCAGGACAAGTTACTTCACAACTCTGAGCTAAAGAGCTGCCTCATCCTCCTCTCCTACTTGTCAGGGATTATGATCCTGAATACAGCTGATAAGCAGAGACATGAACTACAGAGAGGAGGATGGGTATGTGGCTAATGAGCAGTAGCTCTTGTATGCAGTCTCCATTACCACAGCCTGTCCTGTCCGTCCTCTCTGTACTTCATGTCTCCTCATGAACTCAATTCCTACAAAGATTCAGTTAAAGATTATATCATCTCTTATTCAGGATCATAATCCCTCACAAGTAGGAGAGGAGGATGAGGCAGCTCTTTAGTTCAGGGTAAAGTAACTTGTCCTCCTGTGTGAATAGGACAGATTTTTGGTGTACTAATAGGACGGCGGCCATTTTATTTCTCCTAATGATTGCTCCCCACACAAAACAAGCCGTTATAACTCATGAAAGGTATTTGGGAATATATTTTTAATAAAGTAATCTTCAAGTGTTTTCATTCTCTTAATTCCCGGAGAACCCCTTTAAAAGGACACAAAAACATTTTCAGAACTTTTTTTTTTTTTTCACATTTCCAGCCACTTTCTTCTGGAAGTTGTGAGTCTCAAGGACGTCTTCGTCTGCTCTCTTCCTACGCTCATTATAATCCCTCTTCAGAGCGCTGCATGAAAGGCTCAGTGCAGAACACGATCCTCCATGAATCGAGCACCATTATCTCCCACTCATAGCCATTACTCCGTGCTTCTTAGAGTCACAAACATCTCTGCTTAAACGGGAAGTGCACCATATCACATTGCTTTCAGACTTGCCTGCCCGGTAAACCACTTGATTGCACCAAAATAACACATGAAATAACTTTGCAAATACTTTTGGTCAAAACTCTTCCTTTTTGTGTCTGCAGCTCCTATGCAGATCTATGTGCTTCCACGGTTACTGACTACGACCCCGTGTAGCCTGAACCTGCAGTCAAAAGAAGTGGAGGAGACTATACCCAACTACAGGATCAGACTACACAGGGCATGTAGTCTGTAACCATGGAGACGCAGAGGTCTGCATAGGAGCTGTGAACACAAAACAGTAGTAGATTTGAGGGCAATGGACACCATTTTACTCAATTTGGGCTAAAGATAATTTTTTTCAAATGGTCTTTAAAAATGTTCAGCCGTTAATCAGATGTTTGCAAGCTGTCGCAATCAGTTTTCTTTGAATCCCGTCATCTAATGGCTTATGTGTAGCTCTTACCTCTGAACTCCTCACCACATAAACACTCATTGTAGCCCAATTCTTATAAACCTGATAATATGCCTGAAATAAGGGTTTATGAGGTCAGGAGATCAGAGCTTCACAGGAGCCATCAGATGACGGGATTAAAAAAGAAAAAAAAGAAAGGGACAGCATGGAAACAAACTGATTTGTAATCACTGTTTCTCAGAGACAGCTGAACATTTTTAATAGAGACAGAATGAAAAAAATGATTTTCAAGCCCAAAATGATTAAAATACAATCATAAAACATTTTTCATAGCCTTTAAATCATCATCTGGGAGAAATTGCATTTTTTCCTTCATAAATATGACATGGAAAATAAAGATTTTAGCAAAATAAGGCTCCAGTAGGAAAGTTGAAAAATGTGCACGTTCCTCCTGGAAATTACAGCAGTTAATTCTGCTGGATATTACTGGAAATCATGATACACTGCAGATATTACGCTGCACATTAACATTCAGGAAATAGCGAAAAATGCTAAAATAAAAAGCCGTGAAATAATCAGAGCAAAACCATCAGGTACGTTGCAGTTCTTCAGAGTGACCTGCAGATGGCAGCATGTTACCACATTTCTTACTGCAGCGCATTGCATAAGCAAGACAAAGGACGTTTGCATAAGCGAGGCTTCTCAGGGCCAGGGGTCAGGGATATTTTATATATTCAGCTAATCTGTGCAGGAGAGTGAAAAAGCATTCTTAAGGATCGTACCTATAATACTGGATGTTCCAAGAACCATGAATGTGAAATTTACACAGCAGGGGGCAGTCGGACCATCTCATCTCTACTGGCCGCCTTTTATCCATACACTTTTCCCAAATACAGGCCACACCCCGATAATGGCAGCCAAAGCGACCCCATACCCAGTACCCAAAGCTCCAAATCCTCTGCATAGACATACGGATTAAATAGAACATTCTGCTTGACTGAAGAGCCCACTAGGGGGAGCTCACTGCGTACAGATTTATAAAGCTCCCATTGAATAGACTGAGATCAATATAAATACATAGGCAGCAAGCTCCCCCTAGTGGCAGCATTTATGGGAGACTCAACTGCTTTTACATTTTTAAGCACAAATCCTGTCATGGCTGGATTATAGCCCGGGCAAAAGGGGCATTTACCCAGTTCCTACATAACCCTAAGGCAACCAGAGTCTTCGCTTATCGTACTATGGGATTGTACCACATTATTAACCAAGCACCATTTTAGGTTCTAGGAGCACTATTATGTAAGTACTATATGGCAGTATTATATGGATTATTGTAATGGACAGTGGATGTGGACCCACTGCACCATCTAACCGGTTTGACTCTGGGCTAGACCCGAAGGCATTCCCCTGGTTTTCATCCTTTAACCCCCTATACAGGGATCTGGCCTTCGCTGCAGGGAAGCCACCAGGCCACTAACTTCTGAAATAGTCCCGGTGTAGTTACCAGCTATTCCACGGGGATCAAAACCTCGGGTGCGAAGCACCATGGGGTCAGGCTAACGTGTGGTCAGTAATAGCTTGAGGTGAGGGTAGGCAGAGTTTGTGTATCCTTAAAACAACTACGAGGTTAGGGCAGACAGCAAAGGGTCAATACAGTAAGCAGGCAGTAGTCAGGATGTGAAGCAGAGGGTCAGAGATAGTAAACAGGCCAGGTTCAGTACATGGGTAGACAGAATAAGAACACCTTCACTAGGACTAGTAAGGCTAGAATTCCTGAGGTATCCTCCCTTATAACCAGACATCACCTCTGACAGGGAAGACTAAGGGTATTCGCTTGCCCTTTAAGAGGACCCCTAGTGGCCGGATACACAGCAGGTGGCAAAGGAGGGCACATGGGTGCACACTGCCAGTAAAGCAAAGTGTGATGTGGCATAATAACAGTTAAAGTGTACTATATGGTAGAATTTGATGTAAAAATTATACAGCAGTATTATAAGGGCACTATATGGCACAACTAAATAAGTGCTCTACAGCAGTATTTTATGCGCATTCCATGGCAGTATTATATGGGCATTATTTGGCAGTATTATATGGGCTCTATATAGCTGTATTATTTAAGCACTATAAAGCGGTATTGCATGGGCTATATAGCAGCGGCAGTATTATATGGGCACAATATGGCACAACTAAATAAGTGCTCTACGGCAGTATTTTATGCGCATTCCATGGCAGTATTATATGGGCATTATTTGGCAGTATTATATGGGCTCTATATAGCTGTATTATTTAAGCACTATAAAGCGGTATTGCATGGGCTATATAGCAGCGGCACTATACAGCAGTATTATATGGGCACAATATGGCACAACTAAATAAGTGCTCTACGGCAGTATTATATGAGCATTATTTAGCAGTATTATATGGGCTCTATATAGCTGTATTATTTAAGCACTATAAGGCAGTATTATATGAGCACTATACAGCGGTATTATATGGGCACAATATGGCAGGAATATGGGAATCAAATCTAAATATTATGACAATAATTCTTTTTCCTCCTCCCACAGAAATAAAACTGGCTCCCAGGCATCTGTCCAGGGGACCCGAAGACCCTGCTCCCACACAATTTCCGATTATTTTATAGCATTCAAAAATTTCTAACAGGAGCCCTTCATAAAGTGCATTTTATGTTGTACAGCAAACAGTTTTGGTTTTGTGCAGAAAATTCCATTAAGCATTCCGGAAAATCTGCTCGCATATGAGCGGCTCAGCGCTTGCTGCCTCCAATTAGATTTCCCTTGTGTCAGCGACGTGTTTCTCCCACAGAGTAATTAACGTAGGAGATCAGAGCTATTGTGTTCCCATTTATTGTTCCTGGGTAATTAGAGCAGATGCCAGCGGCGCCGCCTATGTCCCACTTACATATGCCCAAAATGAGATCCCCAGAGAGGGCCCTGTATAGTACGTGTGCGCACCCAGCACAACACCGCCCACTATCTGACAGATCTGCCCCATGTATAGAAGACATTCCACATCCAACATTCCTCGAATTCTGATTCCTTAACACAAAAGAGATTGATTGAGAGACAAGTCAAGGTCTGAATGATGGTAGCACCTGGCAGATCGACCTCTGCAACGCCCCAACAGCGCTGAGGGTGGACCTAACCACTACGTACAATAGGATGGATAACTTATACCAGCTGTACATATATAATTATATACAGGAGATGCCCAGGTTATACCAGCATGCTCCATATCACTATATACAAGAAGATGTATAACTTATACCAGCTGTACATGTATAATTATATACAGGAGATGCCCAGGTTATACCAGCATGGTCCATATCACTGTATACAAGGAGATGTATAACTTATACCAGCTGTACATATATAATTATATACAGGAGATGCCCAGGTTATACCAGCATGCTCCATATCACTATATACAAGAAGATGTATAACTTATACCAGCTGTACATATATAATTATATACAGGAGATGCCCAGGTTATACCAGCATGCTCCATATCACTATATACAAGAAGATGTATAACTTATACCAGCTGTACATATATAATTATATACAGGAGATGCCCAGGTTATACCAGCATGGTCCATATCACTATATACAAGAAGATGTATAACTTATACCAGCTGTACATATATAATTATATACAGGAGATACCCAGGTTATACCAGCATGCTCCATATCACTATATACAAGATGATGTATAACTTATACCAGCTGTACATATATAATTATATACAGGAGATACCCAGATTATACCAGCATGGTCCATATCACTGTATACAAGAAGATGTATAACTTATACCAGCTGTACATATATAATTATATACAGGAGATACCCAGGTTATACCAGCATGGTCCATATCACTATATACAAGAAGATGTATAACTTATACCAGCTGTACATATATAATTATATACAGGAGATGCCCAGGTTATACCAGCATGGTCCATATCACTATATACAGAAGATGTATAACTTATACCAGCTGTACATATATAATTATATACAGGATATACCCAGGTTATACCAGCATGGTCCATATCACTGTATACAAGAAGAGGTATAACTTATACCAGCTGTACATATATAATTATATACAGGAGATACCCAGGTTATACCAGCATGGTCCATATCACTGTATACAAGAAGATGTATAACTTATACCAGCTGTACATATATAATTGTATACAGGAGATGCCCAGGTTATATCAGCATGGTCCATATCACTATATACAAGAAGATGTATAACTTATACCAGCTGTACATATATAATTATATACAGGAGATACCCAGGTTATACCAGCGTGCTCCATATCACTATATACAAGAAGATGTATAACTTATACCAGCTGTACATATATAATTACATACAGGAGATACCCAGGTTATACCAGCATGGTCCATATCACTATATACAAGAATATGTATAACTTATACCAGCTGTACATATATAATTATATACAGGAGATACCACTATATACAAGAAGATGTATAACTTATACCAGCTGTACATATATAATTATATACAAGAGATGCCCAGGTTATACCAGCATGGTCCATATCACTATATACAAGAAGATGTAGAACTTATACCGGCTGTACATATATAATTATATATAGGAGATACCCAGGTTATACCAGCATGGTCCATATCACTATATACAAGGAGATATATAACTTATACCAGCTGTACATATATAATTATATACAGGAGATGCCCAGGTTATACCAGCATGGTCCATATCACTATATACAAGAAGATGTATAACTTATACCAGCTGTACATATATAAGTATACACAGGAGATACCCAGGTTATACCAGCATGGTCCATATCACTATATACAAGAAGATGTAGAACTTATACCGGCTGTACATATATAATTATATATAGGAGATACCCAGGTTATACCAGCTGTAAATATATAGTTATATACAGGAGATACCCAGGTTATACCAGCATGCTCCATATCACTATATACAAGAAGATGTATAACTTATACCAGCTGTACATATATAATTATATACAAGAGATGCCCAGGTTATACCAGCATGGTCCATATCACTATATACAAGAAGATGTATAACTTATACCAGCTGTACATATATAAGTATACACAGGAGATACCCAGGTTATACCAGCATAATCCATATCACTATACACAGTAGAAGAAGATAACTACAGTTCTGGTATTTCACTCTCTCAACTTACTTATTTTCCGGTAGATCTATGACGGTGTGGAATAAATTGCCTGTGACGGGGACAATCTCTGGTAAGCTGTTCTCTCTCCGTTCCTTCCTGGCAGGGTGTGTGGCCGATAAACTGCGGGCTTGAGCTTCTTCTAAACTGACCAATTTCATGGGGAGTGATCCAGATGGCAAAGTCATACTCTTCACTATACGGCAATCTGAGGAAGAGGAGACCATCGGTGAACAGAGAACGGAATACCAAATTACGAGCATCCAGTAACACCTGAAATAATGTCACTAAAGGGTCGGATGATTTCTGCAATGCTGCAAACTACTGTGCACTGAAAGTACATCCAGTTTCAGCTTAAAAAAAAGCGCCATTCTTTCACTAGAAGCAGTATTATAGTAGTTATATTCTTGTACATAGGAGGCATTATTATAGTAGTTATATTCTTGTACATAGGAGCAGTATTATAGTAGTTATATTCTTGTACATAGGAGCAGTATTATAGTAGTTATATTCTTGTACATAGGAGCAGTATTATAGTAGTTATATTCTTGTACATAGGAGCAGTATTATAGTAGTTATATTCTTGTACATAGGAGCAGTATTATAGTAGTTATATTCTTGTACATAGGAGCAGTATTATAGTAGTTATATTCTTGTACATAGGAGGCATTATTATAGTAGTTATATTCTTGTACATAGGAGCAGTATTATAGTAGTTATATTCTTGTACATAGGAGCAGTATTATAGTAGTTATATTGTTGTACATAGGAGCAGTATTATAGTAGTTATATTCTTGTACATAGGAGCAGTATTATAGCAGTTATATTCTTGTACATAGTAGGCAGTATTATAGTAGTTATATCCTTGTACATAGGAGCAGTATTATAGTAGTTATATTCTTGTACATAGGAGGCAGTATTATAGTAGTTATATTCTTGTATATAGGAGGCAGTATTATAGTAGTTATATTCTTGTACATAGGAGCTGTATTATAGTAGTTATATTCTTGCCCATAGGAGGAGTATTATAGTAGTTATATTCTTGTACATAGGAGGCAGTATTATAGTAGTTATATTCTTGTACATAGGAGGCAGTATTATAGTAGTTATATCCTTGTACATAGGAGCAGTATTATAGTAGTTATATTCTTGTACATAGGAGGCAGTATTATAGTAGTTATATTCTTGTATATAGGAGGCAGTATTATAGTAGTTATATTCTTGTACATAGGAGCTGTATTATAGTAGTTATATTCTTGCCCATAGGAGGAGTATTATAGTAGTTATATTCTTGTACATAGGAGGCAGTATTATAGTAGTTATATTCTTGTACATAGGAGGCAGTATTATAGTAGTTATATTCTTGTACATAGGAGGCAGTATTATAGTAGTTATATTCTTGTACATAGGAGCAGTATTATAGTAGTTATATTCTTGTACATAGGAGGCAGTATTATAGTAGTTATATTCTTGTACATAGGAGCAGTATTATAGTAGTTATATTCTTGTACATAGGAGGCAGTATTATAGTAGTTATATTCTTGTACATAGGAGCAGTATTATAGTAGTTATATTCTTGTACATAGGAGGCAGTATTATAGTAGTTATATTCTTGTACATAGGAGCAGTATTATAGTAGTTATATTCTTGTACATAGGAGCAGTATTATAGTAGTTATATTCTTGTACATAGGAGGCAGTATTATAGTAGTTATATTCTTGTACATAGGAGCAGTATTATAGTAGTTATATTCTTGTACATAGGAGCAGTATTATAGCAGTTATATTCTTGTACATAGGAGCAGTATTATAGTAGTTATATTCTTGTACATAGGAGGCAGTATTATAGTAGTTATATTCTTGTACATAGGAGCAGTATTATAGTAGTATTCTTGTACATAGGAGCAGTATTATAGTAGTATTCTTGTACATAGGAGCAGTATTATAGTAGTTATATTCTTGTACATAGGAGTTGTATTATAGTAGTTATATTCTTGTACATAGGAGGCAGTATTATAGTAGTTATATTCGTGTACATAGGAGGCAGTATTAGGGTACTTTCACACTTGCGGCAGGACGGATCCGACAGGCTGTTCACCCTGTCGGATCCGTCCTTCCGCTATTTCGCCGTGCCGGCGGACTGCCACTCTGGCCCCATTGACTATAATGGGGACGGGGGCGGAGCTCCGGCGCAGCACGGCAGTGCACGACTAAAGGCCGCCAGACTAAAAGTCCTACATGTCCGACTTTTTAGTCTGGCGTCCTCTCACCGCCAACTGCCGTACTGCGCCGGAGCTCCGCCCCCGTCCCCATTATAGTCAATGGGGCCAGAGTGGCGGTCCGCCGGCATAGGCGAAATAGCGGAAGGACGGATCCGACAGGGTGAACAGCCAGTCGGATCCGTCCTGCCGCAAGTGTGAAAGTAGCCTTATAATAGTTATATTTTTGGTTACAGTTCCTCCCCTGGTAACCGTGCCCTTTGGACAATGCTTTTAAAATGTTATTTAACACTGAAGAAGGATTCTGGAATATTTTTATGTTTTGTTTTGAAAGGCTCAGATTCAAGAACATTTGCATTAAGTTGTAAGAATGGAAAAGTGAGAACGCAGCCCACAAAGCATTATTCTCTGGCACTGTGAGAGTATTTCCTGATAACATTAGCTAATTATCAAAATATATATGGGTGATGTGGAGCCAAGAACAGCACAGGGACCACAACTGAGGATTATTCAGTAATTTGTTTTGGTCCGATCACTGATAAGGTAAGTTAAACATTTTATTAGATATGCGCCATTATATAATGAGCATAGGAGTCCTGAGGGAGAGCACACATTTCACACCTTGGTACGGGCAGTGAGTGTGGACCCACTGGGTCAACCAACCGGTTTGATTTTGGGCTAGTCCGGAGGGCATTATACTGCCGATCCTCTGGAGTTCATCCTTTACCCCTATACAGGGATGTGGCCTTCGCTGCAGGGGAGCCACCAGACCACTACCTCTTGAAATAGTCCTAGTGTGGTTGGCCGCTGACTTTTTAGGGTCACAGACACTGATGACAAGCTCCACATAATCAGGCAACACACATAGCCATGAAACAGGCAGAGGACAAGACAGGCAGATTAGGGTCAGTACAGTGAACAGGTATAAATGAGGTCAGGCAGCAGAGACCCAAGACCCGGGAAACAGGCAGAAGTTGGTACAAAGACAGACACATGGATTATAGCTATTTTAAACCCAGCAGGAAGTAAGTGAAAAAAAGAATCTACTGCTCAGGTAAAGAGTTGGAAAAAATGACCCAGTGTATATAGGACAGCTGATGAGCTTAGTCATTAGTCAAAAAGATGAAAAAAAAAGGGGGTATTAACTCCTGCTGTGCTGCAGGGAGAGGTTCAATGAATAGACACTAATACACACAGAAAGCAACTAGTAGCTGCAGCCTGTAGCATGGGACACAAGAGTCTGGCAGCTGGCTCCGGGCAGAAGCTAGTTGGGTGATGCGGCACCCTTGCCCGCTTCAGATTACGGGATGGCACGTGACACGGAGCATGGCCACCATTCTATGGTGGCCTAATGGGGAACTCTCAACTTATAAAAATGTGTTCACTTCTGTTTTGATCATTGGAATGAAAAGCTTGGAGCACCAAATGACCCCCTGGAAGTGACCCTTGATGCCCTACAGCTTAAAGCAATTTGCAAGCAAAAATATATATGTCCTAGCAATTCCTCCCTTTAATCTGCTCTTTTGGTCTCATATTACAGGTAGTCAGCCATGTTCACCATCCTCCTCCTCCTCACTGTCCTGCATCTGTAAGATAACTGGCTTCAGCAGGAGTCACCCTCCTTTGCTATGTCTGTAGTAGTACACAAGGATAGTCAAGCTCCTCCCCTAAAATAGTCCCTAGCTGAAAACAGATCAGCAGGGGATTAACCCTTAGATTTCTTCAAGACTGTTTTAGGAACATGTGCAGAAAACATAACAAACAGTGCTGAAGTGTCCACCTCAAAGTCAATATCCACATGTCCATTAACTTACCACTGGGTGCAGGCTTGGTGGCCAAAAAGAGGTCCTCACTTTCTCTCTGCTTGATTGGGGCTGTGGGACTTTTGCTGAATATTTCTTCCACATGGTTGAGGATGAACTCGATGACAACCTGCTGGACTCGCACTTCCATAAAAGCTGCATCTCCATTACATCCTGAATCCTCGATTTCTCTGGACCTGGTGATATATATGATAAATCAAATACTTGATAGTATAATATACAGTACAGACCAAAAGTTTGGACACACCTTCTCATTCAAAGAGTTTTCTTTATTTTCATGACTATGAAGGCATCAAAACTATGAATTAACACATGTGGAATTATATACATAACAGTAAAAAGTGTGAAACAACTGAAAATATGTCATATTCTAGGTTCTTCAAAAGTAGCCACCTTTTGCTTTGATTACTGCTTTGCACACTCTTGGCATTCTCTTGATGAGCTTCAAGAGGTAGTCCCCTGAAATGGTCTTCCAACAGTCTTGAAGGAGTTCCCAGAGATGCTTAGCACTTGTTGGCCCTTTTGCCTTCACTCTGCGGTCCAGCTCACCCCAAACCATCTCGATTGGGTTCAGGTCCGGTGACTGTGGAGGCCAGGTCATCTGGCGCAGCACCCCATCACTCTCCTTCATGGTCAAATAGCCCTTACTTTCAAAGTTTTCCCAATTTTTCGGCTGACTGACTGACCTTCATTTCTTAAAGTAATGATGGCCACTCGTTTTTCTTTACTTAGCTGCTTTTTTCTTGCCATAATACAAATTCTAACAGTCTATTCAGTAGGACTATCAGCTGTGTATTCACCTGACTTCTCCTCAACGCAACTGATGGTCCCAACCCCATTTATAAGGCAAGAAATCCCACTTATTAAACCTGACAGAGCACACCTGTGAAGTGAAAACCATTTCAGGGGACTACCTCTTGTTAGATTACCTAACAGAGCCATCTAGTGGCCAAAACATCATGAAGGACAATACTGAATCTACTTAAATACATCCAATAGTCTACAAACGTGCAAAACTAAATCTTCACTGATTAGAAGACCTCTGAGCAGAGATCAGGTAGAAGGCCCTGACTCACATGCCATATGAGGCCCACAAATTAGGATAAAAATCATCTATGTACCTCAGAAGATTGGGAGACCAGACAAGGGCCAGGTTCCTGATATGCATATTTGTGGTGGAGCTGAAGGAGGCGATGTAAGTCAAATGTCTGCTCAGGTATTCCAGGGTCCTAAAATATGAAATAAAAGGAAAAAGAAAATCAGGTACGTACCAGCACCTGCAGAGTAGATGCCAAGGAGAATACATCAGAACTGCTATATACACACCATGGTGGTAAGGGTCACACTGCTGTAGCCAAATCCATTATTGTCCTTAATATCAACTTATATCATCATATGTTACTAGCCAGGTAAGTTCAAGGGTGGCAGCACAGCCATATTTATTTCTAAGTAGGAGGAGAAGATAGCTACATCCTCTTTGAAGTCACCATTGAATTGAGCTTGGCAGGAAACCTCTTAACTTAGACTCAAGCATGTCTCTGTGTCTTACAGATGGGAGGGAGAGGGTCATCGACTATTATTGACAGCCAGAGGAAGTTAATAGAAGGTGGAAGGAAGAGCCTGTGGGTGACCTGGTGACACAACACACAGCCCCATGAGAGGTAATATGGTTGACTAAGATATCTATCAATTACGTCCTGTCCCAAAAACTGAAAACAGGAGCAGTATAGAGCACATTTATATTTGTGGCAGTGGGTCATTTGGGACCCTCAGACAGGGACTGGGAGCTACTGTTGCACCCCTCTAATCCATATCCATCCATCTCATATCTATATCTACAGTATCTATCTATCTATCTATCTATCTATCTATCTATCAACTATCTACAGTATCTATCTCATATCTAATAACTATCTACAGTATCTATCTCCAGTGGCGTTGACAGGGGGGGGGCCCAGAGGGGGCCACAGCCCCCCCTACATCACACTATGCCCCCCCCCCCCATGTGCCCCCACCAACTAAAATCCCCCCCAAGTGAGCCGCCGCAGCCGGGTACAGGGAGATGAGCGCTTCCATTGCGCTCATCTCCAGAGTAATCTGCCTGTGCTGCGGCGGTGCAGGGGAGGGAGAGGCGTGTCCCTTCCCCTTCCTCTGATAGGCTGCAGACACTAGGCCGGCAGCCTTTTAGAGGCCGGCGCAGGCGGCGCGATGACGTAATAGCGCCGCCTGAGCCATACAGGCGGGACTAGGGCCAGAAGAGGCCTGCATCGCTGACATGGAGGTAAGTATGTGGTTTTTTTTTACAATCTTGTTACTGGCACAATAAGGGGGGGCCTTGTTACTGGCACATTAAGGGGGGCCTTGTTACTGGCACATTAAGGGGGGCCTTGTTACTGACACAATAGGGGGGGCCTTGTTACTGGCACATTAAGGGGGGCCTTGTTACTGGCACATTAAGGGGGGCCTTGTTACTGGCACATTAAGGGGGGCCTTGTTACTGGCACAATAAGGGGGGGCCTTGTTACTGGCACAATAAGGGGGGCCTTGTTACTGGCACAATAAGGGGGGGCCTTGTTACTGGCACAATAAGGGGGGGCCTTGTTACTGGCACATTAAGGGGGGCCTTGTTACTGACACAATAGGGGGGGCCTTGTTACTGGCACAATAAGGGGGGGCCTTGTTACTGGCACAATAAGGGGGGCCTTGTTACTGACACAATAAGGGGGGGCCTTGTTACTGGCACATTAAGGGGGGCCTTGTTACTGACACAATAGGGGGGGCCTTGTTACTGACACAATAGGGGGGGCCTTGTTACTGGCACATTAAGGGGGACCTTGTTACTGACACAATAAGGGGGGCCTTGTTACTGGCACATTAAGGGGGGCCTTGTTACTGGCACAATAAGGGGGGCCTTGTTACTGACACAATAAGGGGGGCCTTGTTACTGACACAATAAGGGGGGGCCTTGTTACTGGCACAATAAGGGGGGCCTTGTTAATGGCACAATGATGAGGGGCTTATTACAGACACAATGATGGGGGGCTTATTACTGGCACATGATGGGGGGCTTATTACTGGCACATGATGGGGGGCTCTTGTTACTGGAACATTGGAGGGGCTCTTGTTACTGGCACGTTATTGAGGGCACTTGTTACTGGCACGTTATTGGTGGGCACTATAGGGGCATCTACTGAGGCCACAAAGAAGGGGTATTTTATATGGGGGGCTCTGTACAGTAGCATTTTATACTGGGACACATTATGGTGGGTACTATGGGGAAGGGGGAGAGGAGTACTATGGAGTCATCTACGGGGGGCACTAAGAAGGGGTATTTTATACTTGCAAATTATGGGGGACACTGAGGGCATCTACTGAGGCACGATATATGGGGCATTTTATACTGGTACATTATGGGGGGCACTAGGAGGAAGGGGGGAGAGGAGCACTATGGGGGCATTTACTGGGGGCACTATATAGGGGTATTTTATACTGGCACATTATGGGGGCACTATGGGGGCTCAACTGGGGGCATTACAAGGGGGTATTTTTTGCACTGTCACATTATAAGGAGAATTATTTCTACTGGGGGGGCATTATGGTGGGCTTTATTTCTCCCCCATGATATGACCCCCTAGTAGCAGCACCAGCCTCTCCCTGCTCTGTGACCCCTCTGACCCTTCTCCAAATCCTTATTATGAAATCTTTCTCATTAGGATGTAGGACAATATACAGTATACCGCTACACTGTGCCACACAATATACAGTATACCGCTACACTGTGCCACACAATATACAGTATACCTCTACACTGTGCCACACAATATACAGTATACCGCTACACTGTGCCACACAATATACAGTATACCTCTACACTGTGCCACACAATATACAGTATACCTCTACACTGTGCTCCACAATATACAGTATACCTCTACACTGTGCCACACAATATACAGTATACCGCTACACTGTGCCCCACAATATACAGTATACCACTACCCTGTGCCACACAATATACAGTATACCTCTACACTGTGTAGTCTGTTCTATAAGCACCCTTGTTCTGTGGCGGCGGACAGAAAATAATCTGGAAGTGCCCCTCCCGAGACCAGGCTCTGGATCCCCCACAGTTTAGAAATGTCAAATGTACACTCCTGTGAGAGGCGGGGAGGGGGATCTGTGGATGACACTGTTATGGAGGGGGAAATGGGGATGACACTGTCATGGGGTGGATCTGTGGATGACACATATAGCATAAGATGCTATATACGGTATGTGGCATCCACAGATCCCCCCCATAGCAGTGTCATCCACAGATCCCCCTCCCTATAAAAGTGTCATCCACAGATCCCCCCCATAGTGTCATCCACAGGCAGCTAGGACATGTTGAAATCTGAGTGTTTTTTTTTTTTTTTAACCACAGACTGCAGAACTTTTCTTCCCTGTTGCGGTTTTAGGTATTGGGTAAAGTATCGCAGCATTTCTAAGCGTACTTGTGTAAATGTATCGTTGTTATAGCTGCCCCCCCTACTTTTGTCCTGGCCCCCAGTGTGCCCCCCCCAAAATTTGAAAGCTAGAGACGCCACTGTCTATCTCACATATATATATATATATCTTATATCTCTCATATCTGTCTAATATATGTCTGCCTATCTATCTATCTGACTATCTCCTATATATCTATCTATCTTAGAGTTGAGTGAATTTATTGAAATTTGTTTTGGGTCAGATTCGTCAAAATTGTGAAAAAATTTGATTTGGGTACAATTCAATTCTACCTGAATCAGATATGCTCCAATTGCTTTAAAAGCTGGTATGTAACAACCTGTTATAAAAAAAACACTGATTGAACAGTTTGAGGCTACCACTAGGGGAAAATCTTATTATGAAAACACACTGATTGAACAGTTTAAGGCTACCACCAAAAACCTAGTGGAAAAAATATTAGGAATGACACACATGAAGATAAATAATCTGGAGATTAGTAGTAAATCAATTCCATCTATTTGTAATTGATACAGAATTTTTCCCCAAAAAATTGGATTCTAGCTAGAGATGAGCAAACTTCCTCCATTCTGTTTCAGATTTGATTCAGACCCAAACCAATTCTAGACTAATCATGTATGAGCCAAATAGCCTACAAATTGGTATAAAACACCCTATAGTTTCCTAAATTTCAGCAAATAAACATGAGTTTAGAAGAGAAAGGGAGAGACCCCATGTGTAATATTTAACTGAACGTGAGATGTGAAATCCCATTCTCTATTTAAAACAACAAGGGAACTAGACTCTCCTACCTAGGATTATGCTTCTCTTAATGAGATGTGTAAGCTAGCTCTCCCGGAAAAACAACAAGATAACCAGAATGTCTCAATAGCAAATTCCCTGACTTTGTTGACTGGCCTTGGGGAGTACTCTGTGTGGTTCTCTTTGTCATTAGGGAGACCTAAAAATATTGTGTGACGAGTATAGTATTCCAGGCAACACTGCTCTTGCTTTCTGGGAGAATGTATGCAAATTTACAATCTTCATTCTACTGGCATTAGACAGGATATCCTCTGTTTTCTGTTTTGTCAAGCAAGCTAATTTGCATACTTTTACGTTTCTGGAAAAGATACTCAAAAAAGAACGCTAATATTATCTGATGCCAGGCAAATTAAGATATGCAAATTTGCATATATCCTTCCTAGAAACCAAGAGCAGAGTTGTCTGGCATACAATACTCATCATTAATATTTTTCGGTCTCCCTAATGATAAAGAGTACCCCGAAGAGTACCCCCAAAAGGCCAGTAAGCAAAAAAAAAAAGCCAGTTTTTTCTTAAGAAATTTTGGTTCTCTTGTTCTTCTGAAAGGAGAGAGTTAGCTTGCATGTCTCATTGAGAGAAGTGTGATTGTGTATTCCAGTTCATTTGTCTCACTTTCATTTGAATAGTACGTCTGTTTTTCCCAAATGAATCCCAGAAAAATCGAGTACATTAGAATCTGATTATTTTGGGAAACATGGGACAGATTGTGAAATAGTAGAACTGATACATTCATCTTTAATTTCAACTAAACAAAATATTTTGCAATTTATTCCAGGCAAATGGAGAGAGCGCCACATTTGAAAAACGTGCAAGGCTAGTTTCACATCTGCAGCACGTACTGTAGATCTGGCCACCTGATCCAGCAGACAATACCTCTGCATTTTTGACAGAATGCAGCCAGATCTCCGCCAGACCCCATTATATTAAATGAAGCTGGTGCGCATTCCATTTCTATCCAGCAGTGGCGGATCTGGAGAATTCCGACAGGCTATTCTCAGCCTACCAGAATTCACACCACAGATGTGAATCCAGCCTAATTCAGCTTTTTCCCCCCCCAAAAGTTGAGTGTTTCATAACTACAGCAAAGCCATTGCTCAGCCTTACACAACAAGATGAGGAACCTAGCTAAACCAGCCTCACATCTGCAGCTAGCTCTTTCAGGACAAAAGCCCTTCTGCAGAGCAAAGCAGATACAATCTGTTGAGTCCTTGTAGGGACCTCTGGGTGGGTACTTTTTCTATTATGGAGACCAGTTAACTTATGTGATGATTATTATAGCCTAAGCAAAGCTCTTCTTGTTTTGTGGGAATAATATATGCAAATTAGCATGTCTGAGCATCAGATGGCATGAGAAAGAATTACCTTTCTTATCCGCTTTGTCAAAAAAGCTAATTTGAATATTTTCCCTAAAACCTAAAGATATGCAAATTAACTTTACTGATAAAAAAAAGATAAATTCTTTCTGATACCAGCTGATGTTAGCCATACTAACTTGCATATATATTTTCCAGAAACCAAGAAGAGCATTACCCTGCCTACAATAGTCATCACATATACTATGTGGTCTTGGTCTCCATAATAGAAACAGTAACCACTCAGAGGTCCCCCAAGGCCTCGTAACTTTAAAAAAAAAAAAAAAAAAAACAGTTTTTGCTTTTGTCCTAGAAGAGCTATTATCCTACTTTAATGCCTGAATAATGATTGAAAAACTAGTTTGTTATAATCCAACTTTTTGGAAAATTTAGGATGAACTGCAAATTGATAGAATTTATTTGCTCATCTCTAGTATGTATATTTATACAAACCTTCTGCTTCATAGATTAAGTTTAATAAATTTTTTATCCACTAGGTTTTTGGCATAGCCTCAAATTCAACTAGTGCTTTTTCACAATAACATTTCCCACTAGTGGTAGCCTCAAACTGTTCAAACAGTGCTTTTTCATAATAATAAGTCTCCTTTCCAAAAGGAATAGAAAATGGAGTGTTAATACCAGGAATCCAGCTCTTTCTGGGTAACTACCCATTAACAGAGCTGAGCAAAGAACATTTTTTAGGCTACCTTGGTTGAGGTAGTATTTCTCCTTATGGAGGACGCAGAGTATGCATGAAGAGTATTGTAAGACAATCAAAGCTCCTCTGGGTTTCTGGGAGAAATATATAAAAATCTGCTGACATGAGATAGGCTTAGGAAAGCTAATTTAAAAATCTTCCCCAGAAACCCAGGGAGGCGTTGCCTGGCCTACAATACTACGCATATTAGGTGCTCTCCATAATGAGAAAGAGTTCTCTAAAAAAATAAAAATAAAATACATTTGGGACTTTTTGTGAAATTTTGAATGAATTCTGATCCAGTAGAATTGATTCTCTCATTCTTTATCTATAACCATGTAAGGATTAGTGCACACAGCCTCTCGTGAACAGATCTACTGTAGAGAAAGCTCATAATGCCATCATCCTTGTGTATAAATCACCTCAGAGATATTCCACGTGACATCTCGCTGATGATGGACGCTCACGTCTGTGGTTCTGGATCCAGAGCCGATACTAAACTGACGTGTAAATATTTATCCCAATGGTAACAAATACCTGGGATTCCTCATCGGGGATTACAGTACGAGAAGAATGATGCGTCCTATGTCAGGAGTTCTATATAAGGTGCAGGCTGTCTGCACGTCGCTCCATACATCAGCTCCTGTCCCACAATGTTACAAAAGAACAACGCTAAGAATGCAACAATGTAACAAATCTCCTCTTCTACAGAAGAAAGAATTTACTGAGAATGTCTTACTACTATTAATATATATCTAAGGGCTCTTTCACACTTGCGTTGTTGTCTTCCGGCATAGAGTTCCGTCGTCGGGGCTCTATGCCGGAAGAATCCTGATCAGTTTTATCCTAATGCATTCTGAATGGAGAGAAATCCGTTCAGGATGCATCAGGATGTCTTCAGTTCCGGAACGGAACGTTTTTTGGCCGGAGAAAATACCGCAGCA
Source organism: Bufo bufo (assembly GCF_905171765.1). Taxonomy (NCBI): domain Eukaryota; kingdom Metazoa; phylum Chordata; class Amphibia; order Anura; family Bufonidae; genus Bufo; species Bufo bufo. The sequence goes on from NC_053391.1 coordinate 15,535,053, forward strand.
TGCTGCGCTTTTTGCTCCGGCCAAAAATCCGGAACACTTGCCGCAAGGCCGGATCCGGAATTAATGCCCATTGAAAGGCATTGATCCGGATCCGGCCTTAAGCTAAACGTCGTTTCGGCGCATTGCCGGAGCCGACATTTAGCTTTTTCTGAATGGTTACCATGGCTGCCGGGACGCTAAAGTCCTGGCAGCCATGGTAAAGTGTAGCGGGGAGCGGGGGAGCAGCATACTTACCGTCCGTGCGGCTCCTGGGACGCTCCAGAGTGACGTCAGGGCGCCCCAAGCGCATGGATCATGTGATCACATTGGACACGTAATCCATGCGCATGGGGCGCTCTGACGTCACTCTGGAGCGTCCCAGGAGCCGCACGGACTGTAAGTATACCGCTCCCCCGCTCCCCGCTCCTACTATGGCAACCAGGACTTTAATAGCGTCCTGGGTGCCATAGGAACACTGACCGCATTTTGAAGACGGTTCCGTCTTCAAATGCTTTCAGTACACTTACGTTTTTCCGGATCCGGAGTGTAATTCCGGCAAGTGGAGTACATGCCGGATCCGGACAATGCAAGTGTGAAAGAGGCCTTAGGTGAATGGCCAACATTTAATATCTAGATGTAATATTCTTTGCGGATTCATTTCATATTCATACTGTATTACCATAGGAGTTGGGGCTCTTAATTTATAATACAAAGCTCCAAGTCCTCTGCTTCCCTTCACAAAGGCACAGAGGAAAGAATTCTGGATGTTTGTAGTTACCACTAGGGGGAGCTCACTGAAAATAGCAATATACAGCCCTCTGTGAACACAATAATAAATCTGTATAGCACCGGCTCCCCCTAGTGGTGGCTGCAGGCAGACAGTTCTATCATTGAGCACTACGAGGGTCATTTGCCATTTGATTTGTGCTGCTTTTCTGACGTAGAAAAGTCGCAATTTTGCCACTATATTTTGGGAACAAAAAAAATTCGATATATTTTGCGATATTTTTTCTGCGCTTGCAGCTTTTGAAAAGTGGGTGGAAAAGAGGGCGTGATTAGTTATGTTAATTTAATTACCTCTCTGCCTAATATCTATCTATCTTTAGCTCATATCTGCCTATCTCTCTAATATCTACCTCTCTGTCTAATATCTAACTTAAATATCTATCTAGCTAATCTATCTAGTCTATTTTATCTGTCTTATCTATTTATAGGTCTATCTTTCTTTCTATTTATTTATCTATCTATTGTATCTATTTACAGTATCTATTATATCATGTCTAGATCATATTTCTATCTATACATAGTATATATCTCATATCTCACTTAAATCTACCTCAGTCTAATATCTTTCTAAAGTAACTATCAAATCTATCTAATATCTGTCTAATATCTCATATCTATCTTTATCTTCTATCTCTCTATCTATCTATCTATCTATCTATCTATATATCTCATATCTATCTATCATCTATCTATCTATCTATCTATCTATCTATCTATCTATCTATCTCATATCTATCTATCTATCTATCTCATATCTATCTATCTATCTATCTATCTATCTATCTATCTATCTATCTATCATCTATCTATCTATCTATCTATCTATCTCATATCTATCTATCTATCTATCAAATCAAGTCAGCTTTATTGGCAGGACTAAATACATTTTAGCATTGCCAAAGCAAGTGGGAAATAATTGGGTAGGGTTGGGGGATGGGGACATATACAGGGTGGGGATATAGGAGTCCATGGTAGATCAGGCTCCTCTCAGTCTATGGCAGGCAGTAAAATATCTATCTCATATCTATCTATCTCTATATCAAATCAAATCAAATCAGCTTTATTGGCAGGACTAAATACATTTTAGCATTGCCAAAGCAAGTGGGAAATAATTAGGTATGGCAGGCAGTAATATATTGTGCTGCTGTGGCCGCTGTGTTCTCCTCTTCCCCCAGCAGTATGGAGAGTCTCTCTTCCTCCTCCATGGAGGTGAAGTCTGGGCAGAGATCAGACAGTCTCCTGAAGTGAGTCTCCCTCACTGCTGAGTATTTGGGGCACCGCAGCAGGAAATGAGCCTCATCCTCCACGGTATATCTATCTATCTATCTATCTATCTATCTATCTATTATCTATCTATCTATCTCATATCTATCTATCTATCTATCTATCTATCTATCTAACTATCTATCATCTATCTATCTATCCATCTCATCTCTATCTATCTATTATCTATCTATCTATCTATCTATCTATCTATCTATCTATCTATCTATCTATTATCTATCTATCTCATATCTATCTATCTATCCCATATCTATCTATCTATTTATCTATCTATCTATCTATCTATTATCTATCTATCTCATATCTATCTATCTATCTATCTATCTATCTATCTCATATCTATCTATCTATTTATCTATCTATCTATCTATCTATCTATCTATCTATCTCCTATCTATCTATCTATCTATCTATCTATCTATCTATCTCATATCTATCTATCTATCTATCTATCTATCTATCTATCTATCTATCTCATATCTTCTATCTATCTATCTATCTATCTATCTATCTATCTATCTCATATCTATCTATCTCATATCTAGCTCTATATCTATCTCATACCGACCTCTCCTACCACCCTGCCCCCCTAATCCTGGTGCTATGCTGTACACTGCCCATTGCTGTCTCGGTCTCGCTGGAGATGTGGGCACCGACACCACCATCTGTCCACCTCCAAGAGGGAACATTTTCTCTACAAACCTCACACTAAATAAAGTTCTCCTTTTGCTTCTTTGTGTTGCTAGGACAACAGGAAGTGAGCGTTTCCTGCCGCTCGGTTATAATTGTTATTTTGTCTGTAATCTGCTGTGTGGGAGCAGTTATATGGCAGCACACCGGAGTCCTATGGGCAGCCGCTCACAGGTCTCCTCCGCATCTCCACCTAATGTCTCCTCCACGGGAGGGGAAGAATCAGGAGGAGCTCAACTCAGTAAAGTTAAACCTTTTAACAGTTTTATGGGAACAAAAGGTGACCTCATTGTCCTGGAGGCGTAATAGAGGAGACGGGTGGTGCCAGCCGGAGGTGTGCCAAAGGAGAGGGCGGCAGAGAACTGTGAGGAGCTCAGAAACCCCTGATGTTTCTGCAGAACTTCACAGGGAACTTATTATTTTCTTTTCTCTCAAAACTGGCCCAAAAATTCTGCTTCAATTTATTTCATAATGATCAGGTCACAGTTACCATCAGGGTGACAAAAGTGGCAGTACTGGAGGGGTCCTAAATGCCAGTGGAGTACCACAAGGGTTAATCTTGGAGGGGTCACAGTTACTAGTAGGTAACAAAAGTGAGCACGGTATACCACAGGGGTCAGTACTGGAGGGGTCACAGTCACCAGTGGGGGACCACAGGGGTCAGTACTGGAGGGGTCACAGTCACCAGTGGGGGACCACAAGGGTCAGTACTGGAGGGGTCACAGTCACCAGTGGAGGACCACAGGGGTCAGTACTGGAGGGGTCACAGTCACCAGTGGGGGATCACAGGGGTCAGTACTGGAGGGGTCACAGTCACCAGTGGGGGATCACAGGGGTAAGTACTGGAGGGGTCACAGTCACCAGTGGGGGACCACAGGGGTCAGTACTAGAGGGGTCACAGTCACCAGTGGGGGACCACAGGGGTCAGTACTGGAGGAATCATTCTTACCAGTGGGGGACCACATGGGGGTATTGGATGGGTCATAGTTACTAATGTTCTACCACAGAGGTCAGTATTGGCGGTGTCACAGTCATCAGTGGTGTACCACAGGGGTCAGTATTGGCAGTGTCACAGTCACCAGTGGGGTACCACAGGGGTCAGTATCAGAGGGTGTCACAGTCATCAGTGGGGTACCACAGGGGTCAGTATTGGCGGTGTCACAGTAACCAGTGGGATACCACAGAGGTCAGCATTGGAGTTGTCACAGTCATCAGTGGGGTACCACAGGGGTCAGTATTGGCGGTGTCACTGTCACCAGTGGGGTACCACCGAGGTCAGTATCAGAGGGTGTCACTGTCACCAGTGGGGTACCACCGAGGTCAGTATCAGAGGGTGTCACTGTCACCAGTGGGGTACCACCGAGGTCAGTATCAGAGGGTGTCACTGTCACCAGTAGGGTACCACAGGGGTCAGTATTGGCAGTGTCACAGTCACCAGTGGGGTACCACAGGGGTCAGTATTGGCGGTGTCACAGTCACCAGTGGGGTACCACAGAGGTCAGTATCAGAGGGTGTCACTGTCACCAGTGGGGTACCACAGGGGTAAGTATTGGCGGTGTCACATTCACCAGTGGGGTACCACAGGGGTCAGTATTGGCGGTGTCACAGTCACCAATGGGGTACCACAGAGGTCAGTATCAGAGGGTGTCACAGTCACCAGTGGGGTACCACAGAGGTCAGTATCAGAGGGTGTCACTGTCACCAGTGGGGTACCACAGGGGTCAGTATTGGCGCTGTCACAGTCACCAGTGGGGTACCACAGAGGTCAGTATCAGAGGGTGTCTCTGTCACCAGTGGGGTACCACAGGGGTCAGTATTGGCGGTGTCACAGTCACCAGTGGGGTACCACAGAGGTCAGTATCAGAGGGTGTCACAGTTACCAGTGGGGTACCACAGAGGTCAGTATTGGCAGTGTCACAGTCACCAGTGGGGTACCACAGGGGTCAATATTGGCGGTGTCACAGTCCCCAGTGGGGTACCACAGGGGTCAGTATTGGCGGTGTCACAGTCACCAGTGGGGTACCACAGAGGTCAGTATGAGAGGGTGTCACAGTTACCAGTGGGGTACCACAGAGGTCAGTATTGGCAGTGTCACAGTCACCAGTGGGGTACCACAGGGGTCAGTATTGGCGGTCTCACAGTCACCAGTGGGGTACCACAGGGGTCAGTAACAGAGGGTGTCACAGTCACCAGTGGGGTACCACAGAGGTCAGTATCAGAGGGTGTCACTGTCACCAGTGGGGTACCACAGGGGTCAGTATTGGCGGTCTCACAGTCACCAGTGGGGTACCACAGGGGTCAGTAACAGAGGGTGTCACAGTCACCAGTGGGGTACCACAGGGGTCAGTATTGGCGGTGTCACAGTCACCAGTGGGGTACCACAGAGGTCAGTATTGGCGGTGTCACAGTCACCAGTGGGGTACCACAGGGGTCAGTATTGGCGGTGTCACAGTCACCAGTGGGGTACCACAGGGGTCAGTATCAGAGGGTGTCACTGTCACCAGTGGGGTACCACAGAGGTCAGTATCAGAGGGTGTCACATTCACCAGTGGGGTACCACAGGGGTCAGTATTGGCGGTGTCACTGTCACCAGTGGGGTACCACAGAGGTCAGTATCAGAGGGTGTCTCCGTCACCAGTGGGGTACCACAGAGGTCAGTATCAGGCTTAAGCTACATTTACACGACCGTATGTGTTTTGCAGTCCGCAAATTGCGGATCCACAAAAAAAACGGATGACGTCCGTATGGCTTTTTTTTTTTTTTTGCGGATCCATTGTAACATTGCCTGTCCTTATTAGCAAAAAGGACAAGAATAGGACATTTTTTTGGTGGTGCCACGGAACGGACATACAGATGCGGACAGCACACGGTGTGCTGTCCGCATTTTTTGCCGACCCATTGAAATGACTGGGTCCGCATCCTATCCGCAAACAAAACGGAACGGACACGGAAACAAGATACGTTGGTGTGAATGTAGACTTACAGAGCAGAATTTCGGGTTATAAACCAGATAAACTCTGCGTAGTAATAAGGCAGACAGACGGCAGACGTGATGTGGACAGATAGAAGATCCATAAAAAATGGAAAAACACTGAGAAAAAAAAAAAACTGCCACTGAAAAAGAGGTGGGGATAATGGTGGACGACACACCGAACTTTAGTGACCAGTGCCAGGCAGCTGCTGCCAAGGCTAACAAAATCGTGGGCGGCATCAAAAGGGGCACGCATGCTCCTGACAACAGCATACCTCTGCCTCTATATAAATCAGTAGTCGGGCCACACATGGTCCAGAGGAGGGTTACTCCCTGACAACTCTATTCCCAACTTCTATGGGGGCAGTCGGAAGAAGAGAACTTTCCCTCTCATTCATCGTCCACCGTAATATGAACCTAATTCCCGGCACTGGAGGAGTAAGAGACGAATGAGGCGGAGGAGGGGACCTGACAACTTGACTGCGCATCATGTGGAAGCTGATGCATCGCGCTGTAATCCGCGGCCTGCGGTCAGTTGTGCAATAAACTGCAGATAAACAGTCACATCTGGGAAAGATGCTGCGAGAGCCGGGAAACAACGCGAAGCCCCCAGGACAAGAAGTGTGCAACGCTCAGAGCCGACACAGCCCATGGGGGAAGTGCTTCGTGCAGTCCGGATGGCTGCAAATATAAAAAATACTGCCATACAATGCTTATATATAAAGTAGTACCGAATATATAAAATGTTGCCATCATACAAAGCTTATACATAAAGTAATGTCATCATACAATGTTTGTATCTGAAATAATACCGTCACATAATTGTAATAATACATAAAATAACACTGCCATATAGTGTCATCAAAACACTGCTAAATATTGCCCAGAGAATACTGCCATATAGTGCCGTCACAACACAGACATTATGCCATATAGTGTTCAGATAATCCTACCGTAAAATGCCCCAAAAAAACACAGTAACCAAATAATACTACAATCAAAAACTCTCAGAATACTGCCATATACTGTATTGTTCTCTGCATTGGTGGCATGCAGCGCCTTGACAACACCGACGTATTTTACCCATATACTACTGCCAAATAATGTCCTAAGAAAAACAGAAAACAATGCTAGGATATAGAGATGAGCGAATTTCATATTTTGAAATCCGTTCACGCTTCGTTTACTGGTAAAAGGTGAATTGCGTTATGGATTCCGTTACCACGGGTAACACAACGCAATTCTGCGACGGTAAGCATAACGGAATGCCTTTAGAAGTCTACGGGACGGATCAGTTTTGCAGGGGAGTACTCTACTCTAAAGGCATTCCGTTATGCATTCCGTCACAGAATGGCGTTATGGTCCGTGGAAACGGAATCCATAACGCAATTCACCTTTTACCAGCAAACAAAGCGTGAACAGATTTCATAACCTGAAATTCGCTCATCTCTACTAGGATACATATTGTATCCAAATAATGCTACCATATAATGCCTGAAAAATACTGTCATATTTTTTGACCACACAACACTGCCATATAGCATCCGTATAATGATGCTATACAATGCCTTCATACATATAGTATTCAAATAATACTACCATATAGTGCCCTCATAATACTGACATATCTTAGACACTAAATACTGTCATACAGTGACCTCAAAACACTGCGGTATTTTGCCCATACAATACTTCCATATAGTGTCCAAATAATATTGTCATACACATACACATACTGCCATATAAGTGAGTGCAGTATGGGGGCTGTAAATAACTGCATTTTTCATTAGACTACATTGAGCTCACAGTTTATCAACCTGTCCCTACAACAAAAAGCACTAAAAGCCACAACAAAACCCAAAACTATCATTATAAGAATCTTCACATCAATAATAACCGCAAAAGTAATCAATGATCATCTCACCTGTAATGTGATGGCGGCAATTCCTGGATGACATTTTGGATTTGAGATAATTGATCGCCCTCCAATAAGCATGACACAGCGTCCTGAAAACCAACCGAGAAGGAATTAATCACTAAAAAGATATGTCTTATTGTACTAAACGTGTCTATATAGCAGTACTATGCATGAACATAGAGGGCAGTATGATATAGTACTTCTACATAGGAGCAGTATTATAGAAGTTATATTCTTGTACATAGGAGCAGTATTATAGTAGTTATATTCTTGTACATAGAAGCAGTATTATAGTAGTTATATTCTTGTACATAGGAGGCAGTATTATAGTAGTTATATTCTTGTACATAGGAGCAGTATTATAGTTGTTATATTCTTGTACATAGGAGCAGTATTATAGTAGTTATATTCTTGTACATAGAAGCAGTATTATAGTAGTTATATTCTTGTACATAGGAGCAGTATTATAGTAGTTATATTCTTGTACATAGGAGTAGTAGTATAGTAGTTATATTCTTGTACATAGGAGCAGTATTATAGTAGTTATATTCTTGTACATAGGAGTAGTATTATAGTAGTTATATTCTTGTACATAGGAGCAGTATTATAGTAGTTATATTCTTGTACATAGGAGCAGTATTATAGTAGTTATATTCTTGTACATAGGAGGCAGTATTATAGTAGTTATATTCTTGTACTGTACATAGGAGCAGTATTATAGTAGGTATATTCTTCTACATAGGAGCAGTATTATAGTAGTTATATTCTTGTACATATGAGCAGCATTATAGTAGTTATATTCCTGTACATAGGAGCAGTATTATAGTAGTTATATTCTTGTACATAGAAGCAGTATTATAGTAGTTATATTCTTGTACATAGAAGCAGTATTATAGTAGTTATATACTTGTACATAGAAACAGTATTATAGTAGTTATATTCTTGTACATAGGAGGCAGTATTATAGTAGTTATATTCTTGTACATAGGAGCAGTATTATAGTAGTTATATTCTTGTACATAGGAGCAGTATTATAGTAGTTATATTCTTGTACATAGAAGCAGTATTATAGGAGTTATATTCTTGTACATAGGAGCAGTATTATAGTAGTTATATTCTTGTACATAGGAGTAGTAGTATAGTAGTTATATTCTTGTACATAGGAGCAGTATTATAGTAGTTATATTCTTGTACATAGGAGTAGTATTATAGTAGTTATATTCTTGTACATAGGAGCAGTATTATAGTAGTTATATTCTTGTACATAGGAGCAGTATTATAGTAGTTATATTCTTGTACATAGGAGGCAGTATTATAGTAGTTATATTCTTGTACTGTACATAGGAGCAGTATTATAGTAGGTATATTCTTCTACATAGGAGCAGTATTATAGTAGTTATATTCTTGTACATAGGAGCAGTATTATAGTAGTTATATTCCTGTACATAGGAGCAGTATTATAGTAGTTATATTCCTGTACATAGGAGCAGTATTATAGTAGTTATATTCTTGTACATAGGAGCAGTATTATAGTAGTTATATTCTTGTACATAGGAGCAGTATTATAGTAGTTATATTCTTGTACATAGGAGGCAGTATTAAAGTAGTTATATTCTTGTACATAGGAGCAGTATTATAGTAGTTATATTCTTGTACATAGGAGCAGTATTATAGTAGTTATAATCTTGTACATAGGAGCAGTATTATAGTAGTTATATTCTTGTACATAGGAGGCAGTATTAAAGTAGTTATATTCTTTTAGATAGGAGCAGTATTATAGTAGTTATATTCTTGTACATAGGAGCAGTATTATAGTAGTTTTATTCTTGTACATAGAAGCAGTATTATAGTAGTTATATTCTTGTACATAGGAGCAGTATTATAGTAGTTATATTTTTGTACATAGGAGCAGTAATATAGTAGTTATATTCTTGTACATAGGAGCAGTATTATAGTAGATATATTCTTGTACATAGGAGGCAGTATTATAGTAGTTATATTCTTGTACATAGGAGCAGTATTATAGTAGTTATATTCTTGTACATAGGAGGCAGTATTATAGTAGTTATATTCTTGTACATAGGAGGCAGTATTATAGTAGTTATATTCTTGTACATAGGAGCAGTATTATAGTAGTTATATTCTTGTACATAGGAGGCAGTATTATAGTAGTTATATTCTTGTACATAGGAGCAGTATTATAGTAGTTATATTCTTGTACATAGGAGGCAGTATTATAGTAGTTATATTCCTGTACATAGGAGCAGTATTATAGTAGTTATATTCCTGTACATAGGAGCAGTATTATAGTAGTTATATTCTTGTACATAGGAGGCAGTATTATAGTAGTTATATTCTTGTACATAGGAGCAGTATTATAGTAGTTATATTCTTGTACATAGGAGCAGTATTATAGTAGTTATATTCTTGTACATAGGAGCAGTATTATAGTAGTTATATTCTTGTACATAGGAGCAGTATTATAGTAGTTATATTCTTGTACATAGGAGCAGTATTATAGTAGTTATATTCTTGTACATAGGAGCAGTATTATAGTAGTTATATTCTTGTACATAGGAGCAGTATTATAGTAGTTATATTCTTGTAGGAGGCAGTTGTATTCTAGACCATACAATGCCATTTTGGAGTAATGACTGGACCTTTGAATTTACTAAACTGTGACTGGAATTTCTCTCTCATATGTTACGGTATAGTAGTACTGTACAGGCAGTTTCAGTGTTGTGGTTAAGTGGTCCGTAAATATTTGTCTTGCATTTGCAGTCATTTCTAGCATCGTCCTTCATCAGTCTCAGACAGGAATTTAAGAGATTGTGTATGAAGTGATGTCAGTCCAGCAGCTGCTGGAGGTCTGCAGCACTAATGTCTCGTTACTAGCCGTGTACACGTATTTTTCCAGCCTGTCTTCCAGATAAGGAGAGCACAGTTGATGGGATATGACACCTCACTGCGCCCCAGGCATGAACTGACCAGAGACTCCCTATGGATTTTCACAACATAGTCTGTAGTCTCTGAAAGACAAATCCAAACTATGGATAGGAACATAGCAGAGCAGAGTTTATCAGGTGCAATGTGACAAGTGTGTGTGGGGAGGGGGTAGGGGGGGGATTTATCAGGACCGGCTATCCCTACATCAGTCTTCTCCTGTACCGGAGTAAAATGCCCCTAATGTATTAAGAAGCAGAAGTCTGGCCCTCTGTGCCCCACAAACCTAAATATACATCAGATCAGTACAGGATAAGTAATGTATGTACACAGTGACTCCACTAGCAGAATAGTGAGTGCAGCTCTGGAGTATAATACACTATGTAACTCAGGATCAGTACAGGATAAGTAATGTATGTGCACAGTGACTCCACCAGCAGAATAGTGAGTTCAGCTCTGGAGTATAATACAGGATGTAAATCAGGATCAGTACAGGATAAGTAATGTATGTACACAGTGACTGCACCAGCAGAATAGTGAGTGCAGCTCTGGAGTATAATACAGGATGTAACTCAGGATCAGTACAGGATAAGTAATGTAATATATGTACACAGTGACTGCACCAGCAGAATAGTGAGTGCAGCTCTGGAGTATAATACAGGATGTAACTCAGGATCAGTACAGGATAAGTAATGTATGTACACAGTGACTGCACCAGCAGAATAGTGAGTGCAGCTCTGGAGTATAATACAGGATGTAACTCAGGATCAGTACAGGATAAGTAATGTATGTACACAGTGACTGCACCAGCAGAATAGTGAGTGCGGCTCTGGAGTATAATACAGGATATAACTCAGGATCAGTACAGGATAAGTAATGTAATATATGTACACAGTGACTGCACCAGCAGAATAGTGAGTGCAGCTCTGGAGTATAATACAGGATGTAACTCAGGATCAGTACAGGATAAGTAATGTATGTACACAGTAACTGCACCAGCAGAATAGTGAGTGCAGCTCTGGGGTATAATACAGGATGTAACTCAGGATCAGTACAGGATAAGCAATGTAATGTATGTACACAGTGACTCCAGAAGCAGAACAGCTGATTTTAATATAGTAGTAACATAGTGAGTACGGTTAAAAAAAAAGACACAAGTCCATCAAGCTCAACCAGGAGATAGGTGGAGATATGAATTTTAGGAAAAGGTGAGCGCGACCTAGACTTAGGGCTTATGCTCCAAAACGTTTTTTTTTTCCATGTCCATTCAGTGTTTTTAGCGGCCTGTATGCAGAACCATTCACTTCAATGGGGAAGCAAAATCAACGGAAATGACTCTGTGTATATTCCGTGTCCGTATGTCCTATTATTGCTCATATTACGGACAAAGATAGGACAGTTCTATAATGGCAGAATGCACGCGGTCGGTAGGTCACCGGTCTCATGTGATCCTGGAGACGCCTACAAAGAAATTAGACTGGGGAGCCAGCGCTCACCTCTCAAGGGAAGATACATCATCAGAAGTCACTTCTATTAGGTCTGGGCACTGTGTGCAGTCCAGAATACAATAAAAGGCCTCATCTACATGACTTTTGGTCCATGTCCAATCCACAATTTTTGCAGAACGCCATTCATTTCTATGGGTCTCAATAAATGCAGACAGCACACGGATGTCATCCATGGATAGAACATGTCCTATTTTTTTCTTAGATATTTTTAATGATGGGAGTGAGAGAATTGTGAAGACAGATAGTCAACAACTGCTCTGGCCACCAGTGACCATGATGGTGGTCGCTGGTGTCCCATGGCCGGGTCCTTCTCTTCCCTCAATGCACAGCCTTGTTCCCCAGGAGTCATGACCACAGCAACTGGTAATAGGAGCAAAAGGAATGGGGAGCAGCTGTCTGATCCTGGTCACCCATCCTTTCTCCCCCACATCTCCGTCCTCATCTCTCCAATCCTATTGAGGATGTCCAGGATAGATATGGTGACTTGGGCTCATCATCTATAGTCTTGTACTAAAAAGCTGTATGTCTGTGGTCACTGGCGTAACTATAGGGGTCGCAGAGGACCCCCCTTGCCAGTGG